>NC_059282.1:10653555-10656055 GCF_017591435.1 Portunus trituberculatus
AAAGGAGTTTTGGTATACATACAGAGAGAGAGAGAGAGAGAGAGAGAGAGAGAGAGAGAGAGAGAGAGAGAGAGAGAGAGAGAGAGAGAGAGACATACATATTCACACACACACACACACACACACCACCACCACCACCACCACCACCACCTATTCCTACTAACATCCTTGCCTTAACTAAACAACCTAACACTTCCCTTCTGGTCTCCCTAACTGAAGTCGTATGGTATTATTTTGACACAGGACAGGGCTGTTCAGCTTCACTCTATTAAAGGTCATAGAGCCAGGTAGCAAAATTTACCTCCCTTGCTGGTGGTGGTGGTGGTGGTGGTGGTGGTGATGGTGGTGGAACAGTCATTTTCTTTTCTTAGTGTATGTCATCAGTGTGTGTGTGTGTGTGTGTGTGTGTGTGTGTGTGTGTGTGTGTGTGTGTGTGTGTGTGTGTTTTGGTTGTCTGTTGCTCGCTCTCTCTCTCTCTCTCTCTCTCTCTCTCTCTCTCTCTCTCTCTCTCTCTCTCTCTCTCTGTGTGTGTGTGTGTGTGTGTGTGTGTGTGTGTGTGTGTGAGTGAGAGAGAGAGAGAGAGAGAGAGAGAGAGAGAGAGAGAGAGAGAGAAGCACGTAATTCCTTATATCACACAAGCCACTCTTTCTGACTTCCTCTCTCTCTCTCTCTCTCTCTCTCTCTCTCTCTCTCTCTCTCTCTCTCTCACTCATTTACAACAATCAATAGTAGACACGTTTCTCTTTTGTCCTTGCAACCACTAGCTTCAAATCGACAGGTGTGTGTGTGTGTGTGTGTGTGTGTGTGTGTGTGTGTGTGTGTGTGTGTGTGTGTGTGTGTGTGTGTGTGTGTGTGCCCATTAAATAATCCAACACCTTGAATACGCCCTCCTAATCGCTTCTCTTGCTGTTGTTGTTGTTGTTGTTGTTGTTGTTGCTATTGTTGTTGTTGTTGTGGTGGTGGTGGTGGTGGTGGTGACGTTATAACAACAACAACAACAGCCACTACTACTACTACTACTACTACTACTACTACTACTACTACTACTACTACTACTACTACTACTACTACTACTATCATTAATAGGTTAACATATTCATTCACTCATTTCATTATTTACTTATCATTTGTATTTTTTCTTTCTTTTCACCGTAATGGCGAGTTTGTGACAGGCGATGCAATTAACCCCTTCAATACTATGACGCGTTTCCATATTGATTCTTGTGACCATTTGGTGATTCTATACAGCTTCAGAAACTCATAGGGGGATTAATATAGTGAAGACTGTGGCCATTCACTTCCTGACCTCCATAGACCCTTCCTAATGTCAATCAAATGGTCTTATCATACACAAATCTCAGGTAAAAATGTGTCCCAGTACTGAAGGAGCTGAGCATGAAATAAGGGAAGAGGTTTGACGAACAAGTGATGTTGGGATGCTCTTCCTGAAGGACTCCTTTTAGTTATTGTGTCGCTGTGCCTCTTCGTGCGCTGCTCCAAGAACCTCCTCATCAGTGATGTTATGGACGAAGAGTGGTGTCCAGCCTGGGAGAGGGAAGAAGTTATCTGATAATCTCTCCGTAATAGCCGCTGTAGGGAGATCTGTGATAGCTTGAATAGTTGTGACATCAGTGCGCTTCCCACCCATGCCTTTTAAGCTCAGATGCGTAGGAACAGAAGGGCAATATTAGAGTGGAAAGTAGGGAAGCAAACAATGCTGTGTCATTCATATGATCACTATCTTTGACAACTGATAATGTACTGACTGACTTCAGATCCACTAAGGAGTAAGGAGGAGGAGAAGAGAGTGTCTCCCAGCAGCCAGTCAGTGAGAAGGGTGTACGTACAGGCACAATACTGCCTCGCTCCCATTATACAGTACCCCTATCCCCCCTCTTGCCTCTGTTGCGGGAGGAGGATATTAGTTACATGAAAAGTCACCGCGCCCTTCTGTACACCCGGTATTGGTGATGGTGTCCAGGAAACACTGAGGTAGCCGCACCTGCTGGCGAGCCACGTGACGAAAATAACGTAGGCCACCAAGGCTGTGAGGATTGGTCGCTGCCGCTGGCCAGGAACGCGCCTCTCTGCCGCACCACAGCGAGAGTCCCTGCCCGCGCCGCCGCGAGGCAGTCAGGGTCACCTCAGGCCGCGGCCACCTTCCTGTGTGCCCTGCCATGGCCGTGAGGCTCGCCGCTGCATCCTGCACGTATTATTTCTCTGCGACACCGGTGGAAGTTTTTAGGGTCAGGTCCTCTTTCACAGGAGTGTGCTCACCACCTGATTGCCTCACGCGTCATGACCAAAGGGCGGGGCTGTGCCAGCACCGTGTTGGGGCTCCGCAGGGCGGTCGTCTCTGCGTCACGGTGCACCAAGATGAGTGAGGTGACGCCAGTGTCGCTCAGCCGTCACAGCACAACTCTGGGCGGCGCTGGGCGGGCAGCCAGGCGGCAGGCCTACTGTGTGTCTCTTCCCTCAGATACACGGGACAAGGAAGTGG
>NC_059282.1:10668555-10746055 GCF_017591435.1 Portunus trituberculatus
AAAGAAGTATCTACAACAACAACAGCAACAACAACAACAACAAGGAAGATGAAAACAAAAAATAAAAGAAGAAAAAGAAGAAGAAGAAGAAGAAGAAGAAGACCTAGAATAGTAATAATAATAACAATAAGAAAACGAAATAGAAGAAGAAGAAGAAGAAGAAGAAATAGGGTAGAGAGCTAAGAACCACCACCACCACCACCACCACCACCACTGCCAGTACACGAGGAAGGTCAGCCAAGCAAGACTGTTATTTGTCACCCAAGTCACGTGTTGTCTTCACTACAGCCTTCCGCTTCAGCTCGTTAACCTGTACTGCCCTGCCCTGCTCACCTGACGCCCCTCCTTCTCCTCCTCCTCTTCTTCTTCTTTTGCACCTCCTCTTCTTCTTCTTCTTCTTTCTCTTTTCTGATTCTTCTTCCTCACACATACATTTTTTTTCATTTTCTAATTCTACAACATTAGTTTTTCTTTGCTTTATTTCTTCTCCGCATCCTTCCCCTCCCTAACTTCCCCCTCTCTCTCTCTCTCTCTCTCTCTCTCTCTCTCTCTCTCTCTCTCTTTCACCTCTTCCTTCCCTTTCCTGCCTCTTATCCTCTTCCCCCCCTTCGCCACAAATTTTCTCCCCTTTCTCCCCTCCCTTCAACTTTCCCTCCCTATCCTTTCCCCTTTTTCCCTCTTGTTTCCCTACACATCCTCCTTTCTCTCTCTCTCTCTCTCTCTCTCTCTCTCTCTCTCTCTCTCTCTCTCTCTCTATGCTCTTTTTATTATTATTCTTCTTCTTCTTCTTCTTCTTCTTCTTCTTCTTCTTCTTCTTCGTCGTCGTCGTCGTCGTCGTCGTCTTCTTCTACTACTACTACTACTACTACTACTACTACTACTACTACTACTACTACTACTACTTCTTCTTCTTTCTTCTTCTTCTTTTATAGGTCTTGAATGAAACAGCCAAGCAAGGACCAAAAGATCTGCTGCTGCTTGTTCTTCTTTTGTGTTCCTCTCTTTCCTTGTCTTCCTCATTTTGCCTTTTTCATATTATTTTATTTTCCTTCCTTTCTTCCTTCCTTGCTTGTTTTCCCTCTTCGTTCCATTTCTTAATCCCTCTTGTTTCCCTCCCTCCTACCTCTTTCCTCCTCCTCCTTCTTCTCCTCCTCCTCCTCCTCCTCCTCCAGGTCACATATTTATCATCTTAGCTTAGATAAATCTTCTCGCTGTTATAATTTTCTCTTTGCTGTTGTTATAATCGTCTCTCTCTCTCTCTCTCTCTCTCTCTCTCTCTCTCTCTCTCTCTCTCTCTCTCTCTCTCTCTCTCGATGGGATGATATACCTAGAGGAAAAATCATAAGAGAGAGAGAGAGAGAGAGAGAGAGAGAGAGAGAGAGAGAGAGAGATTTAGGAGGTTTGTGTGCAATTTAGAAGATGTAGGAGACGCGTCCCACCTACGATAACTCTTGCTGGCTGGAGTAGGAGCCAGAACACGAGGAGGAGGAGGAGGAGGAGTCATAGGAAGAGGCAAAAATGTAGTGGAGGAAGAGGTAGAGAAGTAGGAGCCGTAGGAAAAGCGATAAGGATGTGGAAGAGGAGGAGGAGGAAGAGAAGAAGATGGCTCCATATGAAGAGTTAAAAATGAGGTGCTGGTGGAGGAGGAGGAGGAGGAGGAAGAACTATTGGTAAAAAGATATAGGAAGAGGAGGAGAAGGAGGAGGAAGAAGAGGAGCCACAACAGAAGAAATATGTCTTTGGATGAGGAGGAGGAGGAGGAGGAGGAGGACGAAGAGGAAGAGGAAGAAGAGTTACAGGATGAGCCACGGGTGAGGAAGACAAAAAAGAGGAGGAGGATGAGCCACAGAAGAGAGATGGCTGTGGAGGAGAAGGAAGAGGAAGAGGAGTAGGAGAAAGAAGAAGATGATGAGGAAGAGAAAGAGAAGGAGCCAGAGAGGTATAGGAGCCACCAGAACCAAGAGAGACAACGATGGAGTGAGGAGGAGGAGGAGATGGGGGGAACTAACACGTGGTGGAGGGGAATTAGTGGACGGTGGAGGGAGGAAATCGATGGTGGTTTGGAGAGAGAGAGAGAGAGAGAGAGAGAGAGAGAGAGAGAGAGAGAGAGAATTAATGCGTTACTACTCTGATGAGAAGGCTGCAGTTTTGTTTGTGGAGAGAGAGAGAGAGAGAGAGAGAGAGATCCGTATGGGAAAGGCCTAATGAGGAACAGCGGCCCCAAATGAACAAGGAGATGCTGCAGTAGATGTGATGAGGACTTGACGAGACAGATACCAACAAAGCCTTATTTTCAGAAACTCTCTGCTTTCTCACCACAACTGATCTCAAAACACACACACACACACACACACACACAGAAATGATCAGCCGTGGTTTTCAGTACTTAGTTTTCTTGTTAATGATGTGACTATGGTTAATTTGTCACTAGAACCTAGAAGACACCATTAAGAACCCGCATCGCTTCACCAAGATAAGTTTCAAAAGCCATGAAAATTATTAAACGAGTGCTTCTCTTTCTAATGTGAAAATTGTCTTGATTTGTCACTAGATCTATAAAACACCCTTAGTGCATTCAGTACCACGACGCTTTTTCATATTCATTCTGGTTACTATTTGGTGATTTTATACAGCTTCAGAAACTAATGTGAGGGATTAAAATAGTGAAGAATGGCTATTAATCTTGACCTCCATAGACATTTTCTACATGTCAATAAAATCGTCTAATCATGCCCAAAAATCAAGGTAAAAATGCGTTTCAGTACTAAAGGGGAATAAGAAACACGTGCTACTTTAACTGGGGCCTTTGAAAAGCAGTTAATGAAGTGACATATATTGCAGAATAGTGTAACCCATAACGTCTCTTTGGCGAAGCTGGCTTGAAGTGCGACATGTATACTGTAGCCTTTCTTCATCACCATCTTCTTTACCTTTTTATGTAGGAGGGGAAAGCTGACCAAGGGTAACAAAAAATAAATAAATAAAATAGATAAATAAGTAAACGAAATCCCCACTTAGTCGCCAGTCCCCTTGTAGACCTGATAGAGTTAGCCAAAAGACAGGGACAAATGCCTTGAAACCTACCACATTGAAAGCCTATACGTGTAAACTGTCATACGAAAAGTTGATTGGTTCATGTTTGAGAGAATATTGACATTTATAGAGACTTATTGGTACATATAGCCTTAACGATGGATACATTTTACATTACATAGACAGATCTTAACCCCTTCAATACTGGGATGCATTTTTACTACGAGTTTTGTGTACGATAAGACTAGTTTATTGACATTAGGAGGGGTCTGTGGTGGTCAGAAGATTAATGGCTAGTTTTTTTCACTATTTTAATCCTCCACATAAGTTTATGAAGCTGTATAAAATCACCAAATAGTCACCAGAATGAATATGGAAATGCGTCATGGTGTACTGAAGGGGTTAAACAGAGAGAGAGAGAGAGAGAGAGAGTCGGAGGATAAGACTGTTTACGATTGAGTTTTGAATCTTCCTCTCTCACTATCAGCCTCCTCATCCTCCTCTTCCTATGACACATGCAGGCAAGTAATGGTGAAACATTTACCATGGTGAGCTTCAGATTATGTGGTGGTGATGGTGAGCCTGAGTGAGTCCTGGTGAGTTACAGTGCAGTGGTGATTGATGAGTGTGTGGTTAGGAGTGAGTCTTGAGCGGGTCTTGTAAGTGTGATTTGAGTGTTATGGTGAGTATGAGTCTCCCAGATGTTGGTTGTCACTAGTGTGTGTGTGTGTGTGTGTTTACCTAGTTGCATATTACAGGGTTCATAGTGACCTGTCTCAATATCTATTTTTATCCAACTTTTCCTTAAATTTATGCACACTTTCTGCTTCTACAATCTCTTCACTCAAGCCGTTATAGATGTGTGTGTGTGTGTGTGTGTGTGTGTGTGTGTGTATGAATTTTATGAGGATGGTTCTTACTTCAGTCAATCTTTCCTCTTTACTTATTTCATTGGTGCCCTTCTTGCTAGGTTAGTGGTTAGTGGGAAGGAAAGGTGGGGGAGTGGCATGTTAATCCCTTCAGTGCCATGGTGCACTTCCATGCTCATTCTGGTGACTATTTGGTGATTTTATACAGCTTCGGAAACTCTTGTGGGGGATTAGAATAGTGAAGACTGTGGCCATTAATCTTCTGCCCTCCATAGACCCTTCCAAATGTCAATAAAATGGTCTAATCATACACAAATCTCAAAATGTGTCCCAGTACTGAAGGGGTTAAGGTGAGGGAAGACAAATCACAATGTATTCTGAAGACTAGGGTAGTTTCTAACCTAACCCAATTTAACCATTAGGGAGCAGTTAGGTTGTTTGGTGTAGCGGTATTTATAGATTGCAGTTTTGTTTTTTAGGTGCAACTGTAGTTTTTGAAGTAAGGATTGTAGGGACACACACACACACACACACACACACACACACACACACACACACACACACACACACACACACACACACACACACACACACACACACACCCGGTAGCTCAGTGGTTAGAGCGCTGGCTTCACAAGCCAGAGGACCAGGGTTCGATTCCCCGGCCGGGTGGAGATATTTGGGTGTGTCTCCTTTCAGCCCCTGTTCACCTAGCAGTGAGTAGGTACGGGATGTAAATCGAGGAATTGTGACCTTGTTGTCCCGGTGTGTGGTGTGTGCCTGGTCTCAGGCCTATCCGAAGATCGGAAACAATGAGCTCTGAGCTCGTTCCGTAGGGTAATGTCTGGCTGTCTTGTCAGAGACTGCAGCAGATCAAACAAACAGTGAAACACACACACACACACACACACACACACACACACACACACACACACACACACAGTAAGATTGGATAAGTGTAGATATGGAGACAGGGCCACACAAGCATAAAGCCCAAGCCCTGTAAAACTACAACTAGGTAAATACACACACACACACACACACACACACACAAACACATGCCCCGTTTGTAATGAGATGCCTTTCCCACAGAGAGCAGCGAGGCACAGGCCATGTCAGGTGAGGGCAGTGCTGACGCCTCGGTGCCCACAGACCTGACGGTAACGAGCCATGGAGACAGTGAGGAGGAGTATGCTGCCACCAGGAGGTTTGTCTATGACTTGTATTCTCAAACACTTCTGTGCTTCACGTTCATTATTTCAAAAGGCTTTTATTTAAATTTACACAAATTTTTTTAAGATGTTTTTACAGTTTTAGAGGTAGAGTGTCAAGATTTCTGCATTATTAACTGCAGAAAACACTCATGAAAACCCCGCTAATCATCTCTGTTGCCTTGGAAAATAATCGAGGCGAGAGAGCAAAGTGTTTCTGAATAGGGACCCAAGCCTCCCAACTGTAGGAATACTTGTAAATATACAGTGGTAGTGTTGTTTGTGCCTGGTTGTAACTGGAAGTACTCACTGAATTAAAGTGTCATTCAGTACATGTGTCAGTCCTACAGTTTGTGGGAAATGTATATACTATCTTGATGCACAGACATAAACCTGAGATAGATCTAAACAAATTTGCACATATTCATATAATTTATATCAGCATGGGGTTTGTGAGATACTTTGCTGTGGACAACTAGTGTCACACTACCTTTACTGAGTGTCTGGCTGCAATACAGACATGCCCGGGAGCTGCAGAGCCTTGCCTCAGAGAGAGCCGAGCTGCACAGGACTGTGGAGAAGCTGAAACTTGAGGTGCAGAACAAGGATGCCCAGCTGACAGCTCTGAGGCACCAGCTGCAGGCCAGTGTGGCCAAGGCTGTGGCCCAGAGGGATGACCAGCTCTCCAACAAGCAGATCCAGGTCACCAGGTGAGGAGCCAGGCACAGGTGGGCTGCTCAGGTTAGTCAGACCACTATAATAGTGTGAAGACCTTTGCATTACATTAGTACACATCTGTGTGGGAATTTTCTATAATATTTTTAGTCACCAATGTATATTTTTAGATACCATTATCATCATCTCTTTCTATGCTCTATTTTCCCTCTGGGTATTAGGCAGAATGTGTTTGGAGCAAATGATTCCTCCCAGGATGCTCTTCTTTGATGGACTACATAAAAATTAAGGCACATGAGTGGATATTAATCATTGTACCTATAGAGCCCCATGAGGCATGAGCCCACCAGCACACACTCTGTCCTGACACACACACCTCTCCTTCCGCAGCCTTGAGATGGAGCTGAAGCGAACCAAAGAGGAACTCAGCACACTGCGGGAGAGAGCAGCGCGGGAACTGGCCCACCTCACCCAAAAATGCTCACAGTTTCAGCAGAATCAGAAGAGGTATGTCAGCTTTGCTTTGATAATATTTCACTGAATTCCACAACACCTTAGACTTTTAACATTTCACTGAGCCTGCAATAAACTAGATTACTAATATGTTACTGACCCTGCAGTACTCCTTGACTATTAGCATTCTACTGACCCCCACAACACATTCAGATTGGTGATAAGACAAGATGAGCTCCGCAAGTCACTAGCAGACCTACAATTGAGCCAGGAGGAGTTCACCACACTTCGACAGACATCCCCTGAGGAGCTTTCATTGCAGCAGTACACAGCTGTGAGTATCTGGATAACATTGAATATATATTACCATCATCATTGCACCATTTGTAGAAACTACTCTCCAAAGATTTTCTCTGTAACACGTTTTTGTTAGACATGACCCATTGAGAGGTGTTAGTATGTGTGGGTGTTGAGTGTTCCAGAGCCTCACTACATGCTAGCCAGAGTTGTTACTGTTTGAAAATGTTTTACTTACTGTATTGATGATGTTCTGATGCTTAAGAAGAGACCTGGAACTGATTCAGAGACCCTGCAGATACTAGTTAGGGAAAGAAGATTGCAGGAAAGACAAAGGGGAAGTGGAGGGATGAAATTGTAGCATAACTGCAAATTATTGGAGTCACAGAGGAGGATGCAAGGGACAGAAACAACTGGAGGAGACTGGTACATGGTGTCAACCCTTAGTGTAGGGAAACATCCACCGAGATGGAAGGAAAGACAAGCCACCTCCTGTCACTTTTTGAGCCTCTCTTACCACCAAAGCATTAAACACATGCACTTAGTATGTTTTCTGCTTAGAGTAGCATAACCTTTCATTTCCCAGACTTTCCGGAGAACCACACGAATCTTCCTGTATGTTGCAGCTGCGAGTGTATGAGCTGGTGTGGCCCTTGAGACTGAGACTGAATGAACTAGAGGCAGTCAAGTCATCCCTGGAAAGTGCTGTGGACTCTAAGGACTCTGACCTGAGGAGCAGAAGAGAGGAGTGCTCCAAGCTGCGGAGAAGCTTGGAAGAGGTGCAGAGGAAGTGTGAACAGTACGCCAGTCAGCTAGTGAGTCTGAAGGATGAGCAGAGGAATGACGATTTCAAGGTGAGGAACTACTCCCGTGTCAAGGCAGAGAGAGATCAGCTGCAGGAGGAAAAGGTTCTCCTCACAAAGACCAACAACGAGTTTGAACTGATAAATGCAACTTTAAAGAAGGAACATAGCTTACTTCAGGAACATTTTAGTGAATTGAAGAGAAAACAGAGGACACAAAAATTTGATTTAAGTCATTATCAAGAACAAAGTATTGATTTAAAGACCAAGTTAGATAGAGTTTCAGAGGAATTGGCATCAGTCAGTAAACAGCTAGCACAGGAGAGGGAGAGGTGTGGAGACCTGCATGAGAAGTACCTGTCAGCGAGGGGAGACGCCATGCAGCTCACTGAGAACAATCGGGACCAGCAGCATGAAATGAAACTGCTGAGGGAACGGCTTGAGGCATGCAAGCTGCAGTGCTCTGGGATGCAGGACAAAGTCACATTCCTGTCCCAGCAGAATGAAAACTTGAATACAGACGTGGAGAGATCAAGACTGAAGCTCACCATCGACACTCAGTCGCTCAATGCTCAGCTCCAAGACTTGAGAGTAAGCTTGTCTGCAGTGACCAAGAATAGAGATACTGTGCTTGAGGAGAACTCGAGGCTTCACCACAGGATCCAGGAGCTTGATGACTTGTGTCAGAAGGAAAAAACTCAGAGAGGG
The DNA here is from genome assembly GCF_017591435.1 of Portunus trituberculatus. Lineage (NCBI taxonomy): Eukaryota > Metazoa > Arthropoda > Malacostraca > Decapoda > Portunidae > Portunus > Portunus trituberculatus. The sequence continues at coordinate 10,676,605 of NC_059282.1, forward strand.
GAAGAAACCACAGCTCTGAGTAAGGAGCTTCAAAGAGTTAGGAATACACTCTCTGCTTTTGAAGGTCTTCCTGAGGAATATGAGAAAGCTGTGAAGGCGGCTGCAGCACTACCTGCTGAAGAGACTAGTAAGGTGCTGGACAGGATACTTCCTGCCTCAAGACTACAGGGGGACTGGGCAGTGGAACAGTGCATCCAGCTCACCAGGAAAGTGTTGCAGCTGGAGGGAGAGAGTTTGGAGGCATACAACACCATTCAGCAACTGACAGAGGCCTTGGATCACCTGAAGAACACCGTGTCATCCTACAAGACTGCCCTAGGCTTGGCAGGACAACCTTCAGCAAGCCTCCTGGAACGCATTGCATCCCAGGAGGACCAGATCACATCCATACATGCTGCCCTGGACCAGCACACAGCCATCAAGACCAGGCTGGTAGAGGAGAACAAGACCTTGTCTCGCCAGGTGGCCCAGCTCAGCCAAAGGTTAGAAGAGGCTGGGATAGAGGCTGGTGAGCTGAGTGCAATAAAGAAGAAACTTGAGTCTCTCCTGCAGGATTCCCCTCACCAAGGCCTGATGGGGACTGGTTCTCCAAGGAAGGACACAGACAGGACGGAGGAGAAAGGGCCGCCCCAGACCTTTCCACCTGCCATCATCATCACCAAGAAAAGCAGGTATCAGTCGCATTAGTGTTCTGTGGTGTAGTGGTTTGTGGAGTAGTGACAACTGTGGTGTAGTAGTTTGTGGGGGTAGCGACAAGAGCCTTCATTGTGCCTTAATGGTTAGGTAATGATATCAAAATGTTCTCAGGACTATTAGTTACTGAGTGAAGCAGCTAAATGGTGTATTTGGTATGGAATACTTAGGTTCGTGTGTAGTGTTGCTTTGTATTCAATTGAGTGGTGTGCCTGAAGCTGTTACACTATTTTTTTGCTAACAATGTGGCCAGCTGTGATCTACCTAAGCTTTAAGCTCTTGGAGTGAAGGAAGATTGTTCAAGGTGGTGTTCCTCTCCACTAGAGGCTTAAGAGTGTGTATGAGAGTGTGGTGCTTTGCCTGGGCCTCCCTGTGCGTGATTTTCATCCTGATGTATAGGTAGATTTAGTGTTACAGTCTTTCTATGGGGCTTGGAACACTGGCAGTCCTTCATGCTGGTTGAGAGTGGTTAGTGCATTCACAGAAGTGGAGTCAAATAGCTGTGTTAGCATAAGCCAGCCTTGTCTTTTGTCCTGTGTCTGCTTACATGATATTAAAGTGAGATATCTGTTTGGTGTCCACAGATACATCTAAGTGGCTATAATACAAAAAAAAAAAAAAAAAAAAAAAAAAAAAAATTAATTAAATGAATAAATATATATATATATATATATATATATATATATATATATATATATATATATATATATATATATATATATATATATATATATATATATATATATATATATATATATATATATATATATATATATATATATATATATATATATATATATATATATATATATATATATATATATATACATACGAGAGAACTATTTTTCTTAAAGTAGAATACAATGGGGCTAAGTGTGTGTGTGTGATTGCCAGGCTGGTGTTCAGATAGGTCGTTTGATGTGACGACCAATCAAAAATAACTGTAAATCATGATTTAATATAACTTGGGACAATATATGTATTGTACCTATACCTGTACCTGCACCTGCTGATTTCCATTTTCTTGTAATAAACCGATCAACTAACACGCAGAAATTTTATGGTAACTTGCTGAAGAGTCATAATTATACAGTACATGTTAAGAGATGTGTCAAATATCACGTTTATATTTACAGATTAATCTTTTTATTTGTTGATGTATCTCTCCGTCTGTCTATATCTCAGTCTCTTGTTACATCCATCTATCTACATACCTGCCTATCTATCAGTCTGTTTATCTATCTACTTATCAATCTACCTCTATCAATCGTTCTACCCACCCATCCACCCATCCAATTACCTTTCACAGCTCTTATCACAAAATTCTCACTCACTATTCAAACTGGATCTCCTCTCAGTCATTGATTTAATTTCATTTCTATTTGTTGTCATGGAAAGAAACCTGTAACGCAAAGAACTGCGGTTGAGAAATTGCAATGTCATAGAAAAAAAGATAATGTGTGAAGAAAGGGGAAAATATGATCCCAACTTGTCCTCTTAACTCCTACAGGATGGGGAACGCATATACACCATGCGTTTGGGTATGATTAGACCATTTTATTGACATTAGGAAGGGTTTATGGAGGTCAAAAGATTAATGGCCAGAGTCTTCATCATTTTATTCCCATATAAGTTTCTGAAGATGTTTAAAATCCCTAAATAGTAAACCGAATAAATGTGAAAACACGTCATAGTACTGAAGGGGTTAGTTATCAGCCTCCGCTTTGAGAGAGAGAGAGAGAGAGAGAGAGAGAGGGGGGAGGGAGGGGGAACGAATTAAAAGAAAAATCTAAGAAACATAAACAAATTAAGATTAAAGGAAGGAAAAAAACGTATTAATGGGTTTCTTCATAGGCCTACACTTAATAGGACAACTTGCGCCGTATTTCATGTGATGTTCTTTTGCTTTCGTGGGTCCATTCAGAAGGGAAGAGGGGAGGGGCAGAGAAATGGGCGTGGGCTTACGGTGGTGCCACATGTAAAGGGAGTGGCTGTCTGTCTGTCTGCCTGTCTGCCTGCCTGCCTTGGGTGATCGGGAAGGCCTATGCTTTGGGAAGGAAAAACAGGCAGGAATGATTCAAAACTTGCTATTTCGCGTTAGTGTAGAAGAATATTAAATTTATAAGGATAAGTCATATGTGTGTTGTCTTGTTTCGTCCTTCCATCCTTCCCAGTCCACAAAAAAAGAAAAGAAAAGGAAAAAAAATTAGAAAGTGGCTACTCATGTCCGCTCCTAGAGAGAGAGAGAGAGAGAGAGAGAGAGAGAGAGAGTTATACAAGAAATAGTTCATAATCCACGTTTTGAAAGATCCACATGGTACTCCACACTTAGGCTACTCTCCAGAGCTTCCATTAAGATTTGATTCACTTCATCCCATCAGCTTCCAAATCCAAAAGATGCTTGCTTACATAGGCCTACCTAGTCATTATATATAGGCTTATCCATCTCACGTATGTAACTTGACACATCTAGGTTCCATTTAACATACTCTTCATTGTAACTTGACTCTCTTATTAGACAAAAGTCAGCATGAGATATCGAAAGCAAATATTTTAGTTCCTGATGAGTATACTATAGATGATATGTCGCGGGGGTTTTTAAGTTTTCTCATGACATGCTAAGTTAACGCTCTATCAGGAAGTAAACACCTACATAGATATATTTACTGATCTAAGGTCTTTAGAAATTACAGTTGCATACACTGCTACAACAATCAATCAATCAGAATTTGGGCCTTTCAAATCAATACTTTTTTTCAGTAACATCTAGCGGAGATTCTTAAAGTTTGAAGTCGTGTTTCCGTGATTGTGGTGATAGTTTAATGACGCATTGTGAGGAAAAACACCTATGTGACTCAATTTAAGGACTCATTGTGAGGAAAACACCTATGAGAGTCTGACTATTGATCTGTGGCCTTTGGAAATATGGGAGATACCTAACCTGATCGATAACTCACAAGAGTCTCTGGATACTGGATATATGTAAGCCTCCTGATGCGTTATTTCTCAATCTTGGGATATTTTAACGCCTCATAAGTCATTAAAAACAACAACAATAGTATAAGACAGTGTATCAGTCTATGGCCATTGAGGATATAGAAGACAGATGCAGACTCAAAATTTTGTCGTGTTTTTTCCTAATCGACAACTTTAAGGACTGTGATGCTAATCCTTCAAGTTTCCAGTTATATATATCACTGATTCATGGGGTCACCTAAGCATCTCACGAGGAAGAAAACCCACCACATGAGAGCCTGTTGATTGTTTGAGAGTATAAAAGCCAGGAGCGCGTTCATAATGTGAGTGCGTCCTGTAGATGTGACAATGCAGCACCGACCTTGACCCTGATAAACGCAGCACAAGCACAAGGGAAACAGTTCATGGCCAGCCCAGTCCAAAGCGTTTCTTGGAGGTTACCGCTACGTACAGTCTCCTTTATTACTCGCATCTCTTCTGTTACCTGCCATCGCCAGGATACTGATTCACTGCTGGTTATAGTGCTTCTGCTGCTGCTACTGCTGATACTGCCTGCCAGATTTGTCGGTAAATAGTGAGAGAAGTTGGTCCGACTACTGATGCTACCGCTGCTGCCACTCCTGCTACTAGAAGACTACTACTACTACTACTACTACTACTACTACTACTACTACTACTACTACTGCTGCTGCTACTCAATGCTACTCACTGCTACTACTACTACTACTACTACTACTACTACTACTACTACTACTACTACTACTACCACTACTACTACTACTACTACTACTACCACTGCTGCTGCCACTGCTCTGCACCACTACTACTACCACTACTGCTGCTACTACTACACCACCACTACTACTACTACTACTACTACTACTACTACTACTACTTTTCTTCTTCTTCTTCTTCTTCTTCTTCTACTACTACTTCTACTACTACTACTACTACTACTACTACTACTACTATTTTCTACCATACTACTACTACTACTACTACTACTACTACTACTACTACTACTACTACTACTACTTCTGTACCTCCGTCCCCCCTTCTCTTCCTCATTCTTCTGCTGTACCTAGTCTATATAAGCTTAGCACAAATGAATATTTTGCAGTTTTAAACACTGATGTATTTGATTCAAGATACGAAACACCTCTTATATTTTACCTATAAAGTGCTATACATGTAGTCCTGATATTTGTACTAAACTAGCACCGTTTCTCGTTACATAATCACTGAAGACGGAAAAGAAGAGGAGGAGGAATGCAAAATTAGTGAATGAAGTTGTAATATGACCAAAAGTTTAGAGACAATATACCTCCATACAGTGTCGTACATATAAGAATAACATTTATACTAAACTGTCTCCAGTCTCCATTTCTTTGTTATATAACCATACGAGAAACGGAGGAGGAAGAGAAAGACACGGATGCAAGATATATAATAGTTACCCCTTACAATATGATGTTTAAGAGAGCCTACCTTCATATTTCAATTATAAATAACCCTTTTCTATACACATGTGGACCTAATTAGCATGTTTCTATTTCCCGGCGTACAGAAGAAGGTGAAATAAAAGGAAGGAAAGAGGAGAGCAATATGTCATAGTGAGCCATTGCAAAGTGATCAGCTGGCGAACCAAAACAAACAAAGTCACGAGGGTTGTGAGAAATGAAACTTCGCTACTGCTCTCCCCGTGTGGCTCCCCCCGTGGTTCCCCTTCTGTTGTGGCTCCCTCTGGCTCCCCCTGTGGCTCTAGTGGCTCCTGTCCTGCCTGTCCTGCCCTAGTAAGTGTCACGGGGAGGGTGTGTGGCGAGCAGGGCGAGGGAGGGTGTGTCTGGCCAAAGATAGCGACCCCTTCTTGCTTTGTCATCATGCCTTGTTTCCCCACTTATGCTTTGAAATGTGCTTGAATCTCTGACTTACAGTGGTGAGTGAAATGTGAGACTTTCCTTTGCATTAGTAAGTGTTGAGGTATCTTGTCTCAGCACTGCAATAGCCTGTTATACTTGTAAGATGTGCCTCCAGTGAGTGTGACAAAGATTTCACACTGGCTGAAGGAAAGACACCTCACAAGAGCCTGTACAGAGATCTCCGTAGCCTCGGGAAAATAAACCTGATCAAGGAACTAGATATTTAAGAATACCTGTGCAGGATTTTGTGTGTGATGTGAGTCATTGGTAAGTAATGGGTGGACACACCTCCCTAAGTCTTGCTGGAATCAGGTGGCATGCTGCTATGTTAGTGTCTCACATGGATAGTTGATGATGAGAGTTTTTTTTAATGTAATAGGGATTATTTTCATGTAAACTAGTAAATCAAATAGTGTCTCATAGAAAAAGAGAAAAGAATGTTGAATGTTTGGGGCGGCACAGGACAAATTTTTCAGATAGGAGGTTTGTTTCATTGAGATGAGGTTGGCTTAATTATATTGTACCATTTACTGTTTAATGGTGATTCACTCTGAAATGGAGAGGATGCTACTTCCCAAAAAATGTAATATACAATTGGATATATTCATGTTTGTATTCATATCTGATGAATGTCAGCTTTAATATGAGTACCATTGTGACCTCAGGCTGAGCCCCAGCAAGCAGCACAGCAGCCGTGGCCAGCATGGAGGGTGGCAGGGCAGAGTGGGGGCCACTTCTGAGGGCCGTCTTCCAATCTGAGAAGAGTGTTTTCAAGGTAATACTTCACCTCTGTGTTTCCAAAAAGAATGAGTTTGAGAGGAGAAAGTTTGAATTGTTATATATTGGTAAGTACTACATAGTTACATACCTGTGTGTAGTCATGAATTGTATTTGCCTTTATTTCAGGAATTGTCTTCTTTCATCTCTCAAGATGGAAGCCATCAATCAGTACTTTCCATGGAGGCAGTTGCCACCCTGAAGGAAAAGCTGCTGACCAGCCCCAATGCAGCATCGCAGGTGCTTGGCCTGCTTGCAACCACAGCCACTCCCCTCTACTCCACCAGTGGAGAGGACGGACATGTGGGTGACGATCATGGCCAGAAGCCACTGGAAGCTGCCCCTCCAGCCCGCTGGGTGGGCCAGGTTTGCCGCATCTTCTTGGACTGCCTGGAGCACTGCCTCTGGAGGCTGGACAATCTGGACGAGAAGCTGCAGCAGGAGGAGGAAGAGTACTCAGCGCTGCTCAGGAGGCAGCAGAGGAGCTACTCTCCCATGAGAAGCAATATGGGGCGGGCAAAGCAGAAGACCATCGCCTCTGCTGAGGCATCAAAATTTAAAGAGAGGATCATGGCCACTAATATGAAGAAAGGGGAAATTGAAAGTCTGTTTTATAAATTGCTGTCAATCTCAAATTGTTTAGACGCTGCCTCCATGAGCAAGTTGTTCCCAAAGATGATCACTCTCAGCTATGAGAAGAAAGTGTTGGCTGTGAACAAACTGTACATTTGTATGCTGTCAGCCTCCACGGAGTGCTTACAAGCTTACTGTGAGAGAGAGGCGGAGTACCTTGTCCGTAAGTTTTATGACAAAAACAGTGATCTGACACACGGTCTTGTGCCCCTCAGCTCCCCACAGGTTAGGGAAATCTTCCATGTGTGTGTACACAGCTCAAAGCATATCATGGAAATTTTTTTTGATTGCCTGTCAACTTCCCTCAGCACCATGAAGGAGATGGAGATGCAGGATTTCTCGTGGCTGGCGCCGCTGTGGCCGCTGCTTTACATACAGACTGTCACTTCATCCCAGGGAGTTGTGGAACACACAGGCAGCGGAGTGCTGTGGAAGAAACACAGCGCCGTTGATCCACTGTTGGCTGAGGTATGTGGTCTGCTGCAGCGGGACATGAGACTGGTCCAGTGGTGTCTGGCTCACAACAGCCGGCTCAAGATACAACCTCTGCTGCAGCTTGTCAGAGACCACTCACCGCTCTGTGTCATCCACAAGTCCCTACAGCTCAACACTCTGGTGCCCAGCGATGTGCTAGTGATGCTCCAGGAACATTGCATGGCCAGGGACTCCACGGGTCTGCTCCACTCCTCCTGCAAGAACACATTTACAGCCTTTTGTATTTTGTCTCAAATGTTTGAAGTAATTGGAGCTGGAATGCAACTGGACAATATATCAACTGGATGGCAGGCAAGAAGAAGATCTCGTTCTTGTAAATTGCCTGCTAGTAATGGAACAAATAGTTTCCAGGAAAGGCAAAGTCATTCATCATTCTACAAACACAATATAGCTGAGAAGTTAAAGTCTGTGAAGAAGTTGTTAGAAAGCTTGCAGCCTTTATCCTACAGACTTGAGTTGATGGAAGACATCTACTCCCTGATGTTCGTGAGGCACAGTGATATGAGTGACGAGGACCACAGCGAGGCCAGTGCTGACGAGGGGGAGATGGAGCTGTCCTTGCCCTCGCAACACACAGACGCTGACAGCCTCAGGAGCCTCACCGTGTCCAGCAACCTCCCCAACCAACTGGCCAGGGACTCCCCAGACCCTGCCTCTGTAAGTGAACCTAACCACAGTGCTGAAGCTGCCGCTAAGAAAAGAGTGATTGATTTTTCAGAATATGTAGTCCTGGACGAGAAAGGTGTGGAGAGGCTCAACTTTTCCAGCAAACAGTCGTCGGCAAGCAGTGTGTTGGCAAGCCATCCCGTCAGCAAGTCCCCGTCACCAGATGGGAAGGAGGGTGAGGATTCTGCTTCCAATGAGCAGGTGCAGTGGGAAGTTGACCAACTGCCCAGCCAGAGTGGAGAAGCTGCACCACAGAGGCAGAGCAGCTATGTGAATGGCAAGAGTTGCTCATCCAGCGCCAGGGAGCTGCCTCGCACCGGCTACCTCATCAACACCCTGGTGGCCTGGGACGTCATGCTCATGCTGAAGGAAGTCCTCTTTCTATATACTAATGAGAATTTCAAGCAGATGAGGAATGAGGAGACAGTTCCCCACAAAGGCATGGAGAGCCGTGTGTCGTACCTGTCCATGTGTGTCAATGAGGGCCTGTGGAGGCTGCAGGTGATGGTCCCCGGCAGTCACTCCTTCGCCTCACATGACATATTTGATGAGTACCTGGATGGCACTCTCTTCTCCCGTGACTCCCACCACCTGGTGTACGACGTGTCTTCCCCGGCGACAAACACCAAGAAGAAGCTTGGCAAGGACGCCGAAGCTCCACAGTTGAGAGGATGCTCCGCTGAACGCAGCAGCATCATAAACTACCTCTTTGCTCCGTCCTCCAGTCTCATCACCCTCTCCTTGGCCAATGGTAATGTGGAAAGGATAGAAAAAATATTCCACACCTTTCAGCTTCCAGACACGACTGACAAGCGGGAAGCACACCTTGCCATGCGCCTTGGTCAGCTGCGACCCAAACTGTCCATGTCGGCCCAGAGGTCAGGCCGACCACGGGAGCCCAAGGCAGCACTGGAGCTTGGCACTTCTGATGACTTGCTTCAGAGCATCGGGTTATTGGCTAGGGAGGGGACGGCTCACGTTGGGGCCACGAATCTCATTCACGATTTGATCACCTCGCTGCCACCGCCAGTCCCCAAGGGCATCCCTGAGGCAGCTATGACAACAGAGTGTCCTGTGGTAGCCTCCTTCATGACACCCATGGCTCTGGTGCTGACAGACTTGGCACTCACCGTGGATGTGACAGAGACCACTGCCACCTACATCATGGAGCAGGTCTTCCAGCGGCATAGTGCCACTCAGCCTGACCATCGGCACATTGAGACTTGTGGCGGAATTACAGGCTACTATCCTCTCCTTCAGCAACTGGGCAATGCCTGTAGAGCACTCACCAAACTGCAGGAAGAGCTAAAACCAGAATGTGAAAGTGCCATGTGTGCCTCAAGAAAGGATGTACACAAAAAGGCTTCTCTTTGCTTGACAGGACAAAGTGCCACTCCATTTTCCCTTCTGATGTCATCTCTTCCCCTGAAAGATGTGGAGTTAACAGCTTACCTCAGTGGGTGGGCCAAGGTCTTGAAGAATGTGAGTGCTGTCCAGGAAGCACTTTTAGACAAGAACATTAAGTTGGAAGATGATACAACAGTAAAGCATCCTCTGTACTCTCAGAAGAATCCAGTACATGTTGCATACAAAACTTTGCTTCTCACATTAAGTACAGAAGCATCTCATCTTTGGTGCAACTCTGCTAGAGACAAGGCTTGCTTCAAGGTTGGAGCGTATGTCAGATCCTTCTACCAGTACTTGCAGCTCCTGTCGGCAATGGTCACACAGCATGCAGAAGAACACTTTCTCAGCAGAATGAGCAGCCACTTTTCACTCCTTGATGACAGACCTGTTGAAATTCTTGGAACGCTGATCTTTGAAGAGGCTGTTGATCCCGCCAGACTGGAGCCTATTGCCAACAAGATGAGGCTGAGTCTGACTGCCATGATCCTCCAGTACTGCTTCCCAAATTTCCCCATCACTGGTGAGAGTTTCAACATCGCACCTTTATCTGCCAAGGCAAAGGGGAAGGTCCATCCTCTGGGCTTCCTGGTGGAGAAGGAGCGAGTGGTGATGAATGCCGGGACCAAAGGATGCCAGGAGGGTGTACACGGGGAGTTAGTGGTGCAGGGCCTCCTTATGTCTCTCCTCAGTAGCCTCCATGAAGCCACACAGCCCAGCTCAGTTATCTCACAAACTGGCCTCAGAGCATCGGTGCTGAATGACACCACAGCCCCGAGATTCCTTGCCCTATCGGACGTCCTGATGGTGCTGAGGGACACGGCAGACCTCACAGCGGTGGACTTCAACAAGATGCCGCCTGGGAGGGAAGCCGTTGTGTTCTTTGTCAACTTGGCCAACTTGATGTTCATTCACGCCGGCTTGCTTAACCACATTCTGTACCCTGCCAGCAAGGTGAAAGTGAAGCCTGAGGCACGTGGCGTGTTCTCCAACTACCAGCTGGAACGCATCTGTGCCCTTAAGCGCCTGGGCTACATGGTGGGGCAGCTGGGCTTTCTCTCCTTATATGACATTCTGTACACTGTCCTGAGACTGCAGAACCCACTTTCCAGTATACTGGTGCAGAATGATCCCATTAACAGAATCAGTATATGTGAGAGTAACTTGATATGCACCAAACTACTTCACAAGAGAGAAGAACTGTCCTCCATATCAGAACTGTTGGAGCCGCTTTCTTCTCGGATCAGTTTCTGTGTCACCCAGGGAACGCCGGTGTCTCCGCGGGTCCAGGTACTGTTTGTGGACAGAATGGAGGAGCAGCTGGAGGAGGGAGTACAGGAACATATGAGGCTGTTCTTTATTGCTCAGAGCAAAAGAAAGAGGAAGCAGTCTTTAGAAATGCAGGATCACAGTAAGAAGGGCCTGGACAAATGTAAGGTGGTAACATCAAGAACAGTGTTGGATTACCTTGCTGCACATTCTAGTGGCATTGTGGGAGGCATGCAGAAGCTGCAGAAAAGCATGCCACTAGAAATGGCAGCTATGGTACAGGAGTTCATTTCAGAACTGTCCAAAGGAAAACCACTTGAAATTGATGTTCTTGATAGGGAAGAAAAGAGAGGGATTGTTCTAGAAATTTTTGAATCTTTTGAAGAGGAAAATTACTCAAACTTGATACAGGATGAAGCCCAGACTACTTCCTGGACCAAGGAACCATGCGAAGTCCTGTGGAAGGAACATGGCATACCCAAGCGAGTGTCAAATTACCTGTATTACCAATGCCCACTCTTGTCCTTCCTTGTACAAATATTTCACAGAACAGCAGACCACACCGAGCAGAAAGGAAGAATAGATCCCAGGGAATACATGGCATATTTACAACCCTGGATAATGATACTCTATCCTCCGTCAGTTAAGTCAAAGCCATCCTCTGCTGAAATTGAAGACTATTGGCCGGTGGTAAACTTGTTCACTTCACCGCGAAATCTGGCCTTGGCTAGGGTCCACGGTAGTAACAAGGTTGCCTCTGCCCTGGCGTGTGGCCCAGAGATCTCTGCCATCTGGGACCTTGCCGACAGCCTGCTGGGGAGTGGCGCCATCACCAGAGACCACCAGAAGCAGCTGCAGGAACACGCCACAACACTGGTTAATGTACTGGAGTCCCTCCCACCCAGCACTCGAGAGAACCACCCTGACCTGACCCTCTTCCTTGACCTGCTGCTGGTCTTCCTGGTGCAGAACACTGCGTCTGATGGTGAGAGCCAGCAGCTGCGATGGCAAGGCATGCTGTGTTATATTGCTGTCATGTTTATTACTTGTGTCCATTCACTATAAGGCAGCTTGTGCTCATGATGGAATGTTGTGTGTGTACAGGTGATCCTGGACCCTGGAGCTTTGCCTGCCGCATTGCAGATACCGACACAAGATATGCAGTTGTCATGGAGGCCCACAGGTAATGTCTTAAGTGTGTGTGTGTGTGTGTGTGTGTTTGTGTTGGAGGGATTCACATGAAATGTCACCTTAGTAGAAGAAGTTTGTTTAGACTTTTCATTATGGGAGAGGTTTATGTAACATCCTTCACATGCTGGTCTGCTCATACACTGCTTCTTCCTGGTCAATAATACAGAAGTTGGCCGGCTGAACCTGCCCAGGAGATGCTGAGAATAGTTGGTCACGACCCGCTGCTGTCATTACACCTCCAGGAGATGGCTGACGTCCGGGCCAGGAAGTTGAATCTGTATGAAAAGGTCAGAGTCACTTTTTTCTTTGAATTAACCATTTATTTATGTTGTTATATATAAGAGGGATACTGATCAAGGGTAACAAAAAGTGTGAAATAGGCTCTCAGTTTGCCAGTCAGTGCATGATGTACAGAGGGCTCCCTAATGAAGCAGCCTTCAGCCTTCCTACCCTTTCTTTTACGAAGAGCAACATGTCGATTCAAATGGTTTTCTTTGATGTGTGCATGACAGATCCTGAAGCTGGAGGGCTTGTCATGTGAGTCATGGCAGGAGGTGGAGCAGATGTCACTTCAGGAGCCGACTCACCTGATGCAGCACCTGATCCAGAAGAAGAAGTTCAGCCTCAGCATGGAGTGGGCCAAGTACCACAATGGGAGTGCCGAGTTGCATCGCCTGGTGGACCAGAGTTACTTGATGGAGGTGCTGGACAAAACCACGCCTGACTTCAGTGTTGCTTCAGAGGCCATGGAGGCACTCACACACACAGATCTGAGTATTATAGTGCAAGAGCTGCTTCATAAACTGTCAAACTTCTCAACACGGCAGTTTCTCATTGAGTTTTATCTGAGAAAGCATTTCCGTGAGTGTGCTGCCATGAAATCTGTTCAGACATTCCCTGGTGAAGGCAGTGAGTCCCCAGAGAGCAGTGAGGATGCTGGAGCAGCAGCCTGTGAACCAGGTGGTGCTGCTGCTGCTAGTAATGGTGGTAGTGGTCCTGTGGATGTTGGGGCCATGTTGCAAGAGGTGATGGGACTGCTGCTGATAGAAGCTGTAGGACCTCCTGGCTTGGACAGGTTTCAGCTGAGCCCTTTGGTGACCTCTCCTCACCTCATAATTGAACAGTGGCTCATGAATGTGCGTCTGGAAGCTGTGGAGAAGGCTGTGGAGGTGCTGCGCCCATTCCTGGACATGGTGGATACACATATCATGACAGACAAGCTAAGGGATTTAGATACCTCAAGAAATGACAAGAATGAAGTCCCTCAAGGGCTGAGCTGGACCACACTGAACCAGATTTTGGAGATGTACGCTGCCAAGGCTCTGGACACCTCTGGGGTGCAGCTCGCCCTCAAACCTTTGACCACCATTGAGAAAGCACCCAAGAAGTTTGTGATGCCGGCCCACCCACCTGAGATACAGGACTGGGTGCCGGATGCTGAGGTGCGCAAGTGTCCTGTGTGTGAGGTGACCATATTCTCCATGTTCTCACGGCGCCACCACTGCCGCCGGTGTGGTAGGGTGGTGTGCAGCACGTGCTCCCAGCACCGCAGCCTGGTGCAGGGATATGGGGGGCTGTCAGTCAGAGTTTGCCTTGACTGCTACAACCAAACCAAAGAACTCAACCTCAACAACTACATACAGATTCGTCCTCTGGGAGACGGGACATTTGACTCCGTGTCGGTGAGCGTGGACGAGCAGAGTCCTCATGGGGGCACCTCCCTGGGCAGCGACATGGAGGGCGGGTGGTACCTGTCCACGGACCAACAACACAATGACATCATCCGCAATGAGTTCTGTTTTGACTATGCGCCGTCACTGAGCCTGTGTCTGGCCATCTTGTCCCATCACCAGGATGACAGGAGGGCTGCCCTGTGCGTCATCAAGCTGTGCCACCGCCTCTTTGCCCTCATCACGTCATCCCTGCAGCTGATGAGCCCGACTGTGGACCACTCCTTTGTGCTGTCCATGATCCAGACCCTGCTGGCCTCTGCAAAGGTGCGCTTTGGCAACACTGGAGAGCACCATGGCATTGGACTATGTGAGTATTACACCCAGTGGGTGGATTTGCTCTCACTCATCCTGAAATCAAACTGTGGCCACATCATTCCCCATGAAGCCCTGGAAAACATGCAGATGATTGGAGAGTTGCACCAAAAGAGCCTGGTGAGGGAGGGAGATGCACTGGTGGTGCTGGACAGACGCCTCAAGCAAGAATTCCTGTATATGAGGCGCCTCAGGGATATGCTGGTCAAGAGGCAGATGTGGGGACTGGCACTGGATGTGTCCACCAAGGTGGGCCTGGAGGCTAATGGGGTATGGGGGGCATGGGCCATGGCTTCCCTCAAAGCTGGGGACTTCTTGGGTGCCAGGGAGCGCTTCTCTCGCGTTCTGGAGAGGCCGTCGGACAAGAACAAGCCGTGCAAACCTTCCCTGCTGTCTGAAGTCATCAAGTATCTTGAGAGTAATCCATTCCAGGTGAACCAGCAGGTGATGGAGCAGGCACAGCGCACACGTTCCAGCATCATGCTCACCGACCACAACAAGCTCTCCTCCTCACAGGCTCTGGTTGTGCTGCACAGTTTGCAGAGCCTTCATAAGATTGCAGAAGGAAGCCTGACATGTAAAGACTTGTACCAAAGGGCACCTCAGCGTGGCAACAAACAGAGAAAGGGAAACACTCCTAAGATGGAGTCTATATTTCAGGCAGAGTGCAAGTACTATTTAACTTTGTATGGCAACCATGCCATGACCATTCAGTACTTCATGAGACACAGGCAGATTCAGGAGTGTGTAGAGTACATCCAGCACACTAACATTGATGTGGAGGTCTTCATTCAGAATGTCCTCATATCCATCCTGAGGCGCGGGCAGCTGGGCCCCCTCATGGCCTGCATCCATGCTGCCGACCCACACATGGAGAAGTGGGGCAAGCTGTTGCTGGGCTCCTGCCGCTGGCTGGAACATAGCGGGTGGTGGAACTGTCTCCTGTCCCTGCAGGAGTCCATGGGAGACAGGCTGAGAGCATCAATGACCCTGCTGAGGATGTACACAGACGGTGCCACCAGCTACACAACACTGTCCAGCAGATCAGAGCATGTGAGTCTGGCACTGAGACACCTGCAGGCTTACCTGGACCAGCAGGCTCTCACTGCATCCTCATCCAAGAAAAAGATCTCCGTCCTCAATATGTCACCATGGCAGATCAACCAGAACATCAACATGCTCAAGCTACAAATGGACGTCACAAAGTTCCTGGCGGGCTGTGAGGCGAGTGGTGGCAACATCCCCGCCTGTGTTAAGATTCTGGTAGACCTGAAGATAGTGAAGGACAACAGCCTTCCCACTCTGCTGACCAGTGATGGGGGACGGCTGGGTGTGGCCGTCCTGGTGATGTGCCTGACGGACATGGCAGCGGACGGCCTGGCCTTGGCCTACCGCATCGTGGAACATACACAGATGTCGGTGGAGAGGCTTCTGTCAAAGTGCTGCCTGGTGCTGGTGCAGAGGGGACATCTGAAGCACATTGGGCGAGTGGTACGCAGCGTAAAGGAGTGGGAGATACTGACTCCAGCTACTATGGATGCTGCCCTGCGCCCTGCCTTGCTGTCCCTTGCCTCCACCAGCAGTGCCGCCCACCTAGACACTCTGGTCAAACTTCTCTCTAGTGATGCAGCGAGGGTGAGTGCCTGTGTGTGTGTCCTGAAGGTGTGTTGAGCCAGAGTGATCCTTTATTACTTGTATGTTTGGGGTGTGAGGATGGGAGTACTTTCTCTTCTCTGTTGGAGTTGAGGAGCTTAGAGAGTGGTGTGAAGAAGTGTGAAATTTTGTGCCTTGTCTTGGTTACCCCACTTTTTGGAGGGAGACAGCATAAGCTTATGTATATATGTAGTTTTTATGTATGTCATTGTTCTCTGTAGACATGAGAGATGGGAATTCAAGGAAAAGAGAAAGATCAAATGTTTCTCCATTTTAATAAGTAATTGTTGTACATTGCTTGATGTAGTGAATGCTGTTAATGATTTGTGCTCAGTTTTCTTATTGTGATTAGCTTCTTTCTCCCCTCTGGACAGATGGACATGTTCCTGGAGTGCCGGCGCCTGAGGTCAGCTTACCTAGTGGCAGTGCACATTGGGGAGCGGCCATGGGTGGAGCGGGTGAAGGCTGCGGCGCTCAGTGTGGGCCAGAACCATGTGGCATCCATGTGTGACAAGTGGCTCAGTTGCAAGGACAGCGGGCCCTGACTCACTCTCTCACTCTTCAACAAATCTTACCTTCAACCTAACCTAACCTAACCTACACAAATCTTATCTTGGATACTTATAGCTTTTTGAACTAGTCCAATGTAATCCTTCACTGCTATAGAAATATTCACTCTGATATATAACCTTTTACATCCATCCATGCTAAACTTTTAAATAATTATATATAATGTAAGGAACTAAATTAACCTCATTGTCTCTCTCTCTGTAAAACAAATAGTGATTTCTGGAGCTGTGAAGATCTTTAAGATGCAACTTCTTTGTATCCAGAGAGATTCACACACTTTGTAAACTGAAGAAGTACATCATAATCATCATCATCACCATCATTGTCATTGTCATCATTATTGTCATTATCATCATTACTATCATTTAAAAAGGAAGTTTCTGTTTTTACATTGGTTTGCTTTGACATTGGAGGGAGTTCTTTGCAATCTGTCCTTGAGTCTTTTCTTGATATTTTCTTTCAATTCTATTTTCTGTAATCTGCTGCTGCCTTTTTTTCTATTTCAGTAGCCGTGAAGCATTCTTTTCTGTCGTCTCTCTCTCCTCATGGCTGATTGGAGGCATGATATATATTAGCCATGTGGTCATAATCCTATGTTGTTTTTAAGTGACTGGAAAGACTTGAGGAAACGAATTATGTGTGTCCTTGCTCTCTCAAGGCTGATACATACACTGGCTATGTGGTTGTACTCTGTGTTGCTTGATGACAGCTGAAGCAATCATTGTTAATAGTGATGGATCATTGAAGGACAGGAAAGCTACCACTGTTCCATTCCTTGCTCCAAAACTATGGAAGATGCAATGACAGAAGCAGGAGTAATGTCATCAGTCACAGCAGCAGAAAGAGTAACAATAACAATGCATAATAGTTCAGGTTAGTTTCATTTGTTGCAATTAATCATTTCCTTGTTTCTAATTACCTGTGTGTGTGTGTGTGTGTGTGTGTGTGTTGTGTGTGTGTGTGTGTGTGTGTGTGTATGTGTGTGTGTGTGTGTGTGTGTGTGTGTGTGTGTGTGTGTGTGTGTGTGTATTCACTGTTTGATCTGCTGCAGTCTCTGACGAGACAGCCAGACGTTACCCTACGGAGTGAGCTCAGAGCTCATTATTTCCGATCTTGGGATAGGTCTGAGACCAGGCACACACCACACACCGGGACAACAAGGTCACAACTCCTCGATTTACATCCCGTACCTACTCACTGCTAGGTGAACAGGGCTACGTGAAAGGAGACACACCCAAATATCTCCACCCGGCCGGGGAATCGAACCCCGGTTATCTGGCTTGTGAAGCCAGCGCTCTAACCACTGAGCTACCGGGCCGTGTGTGTGTGTGTGTGTGTGTGTGTGTGTGTGTGTGTGTGTGTGTGTGTGTGTGTGTGTGTGTGTGTGTGTGTGTGTGTGTGTGTGTGTGTGTCAGGTACTTGTCCTGCCTGTACATTCTGAATTACCAGCAGCATTATTTTTCTCCCTGTCTTGCATTACACATCACAAATCCTCATACTGTACTGGGAAGCTGATTTCTTTGTGCATCTGGTGTGTGTGTGTGTGTGTGTGTGTGTGTGTGTGTGTGTGTGTGTGTGTGTGTGTGTGTGTGTGTGTGTATTTACCTACTTGTATGTTACATGGTTCGAGCAGGACTCATAGTGACCTGTCTCCACATCTACTTTTATTGAACTTTTCCTTAAATTTGTGCACACTTTCTTCTATTAAAATCTCTACACTTAGTCCTAGTCCATTCCAGATGTCCACCATTCTATGTGGAAAACTGAACTTCTTACTGTCCCTCAGACACTGACTTTTCATGATCTTGGAATGTCCTCTTATTCATCTATCTCCTTCCTCCGTCATTGTTACCAGGTCTTGTCTATCTATCTATTCTGTGTGTGTACAAACTATATATATGATCAGCCCGAAGATGCTGTGCAATAGTTAACATCCTTTATGCAATAAGTATAAGGTTATACCAAACAATCAACTATTCTTATATTCTACAGTAGTTTAAATCAAATACCCACTAATTACCTAAACATTTACTCTATAGCTGGTCTTTCAAATGTTGCTGAATGAAACAAAACAAAACGTAGTCAAGCTTGTCCCGGAAAATTAGAATATTAAGTTATGCTTTGGTGAGGTGTATTAGTTAAAGATGAAAGTTGTGTGTCATAAGCACCACTCGATGTGAGGCTTTGCTTGGTGCTGCAGCTGGTGAAGCTCTCGTGTGGCAGAGGTTGACTGAGAAACATAGGAGGTGCTGTCATTAGTCCTTTTTAGGTATGGAAATGTATATTACTAATTTAGTCATTAATTTACTGTGTGGAATCTTGAATTGATTTACTTGTGTATCATATATTTGTGTGCATGTGTGTGTGTCTGTGTTTTTAGGCATTATTTTTTATGTATATAATTTTTCTCTACCTCAAGAATCATGATTATATCTTTGAAGCCTTTATTTTTATCATGAGCAGGGTCCCAGTGTGGTAATGTTCATAAAGAAAGCATAATTTTCACACTGACTTTCAAGTATTAACCAGAACAATGGACTTAATGTGAGAGAGTCAAACTACATGCTTTTTTCCCATCTTTTACTTGTTTGTGGTTAGAGGTGCTATGTCTCAGCCCTGGAGTGTAGTAGGGTGCTCTACCAGACTGTCCCTCTCCACCAGCAGGTTCTGAGAGGGCTAAGAGTGTGATGAATAAGGTGTGTGTGTGTGTGTGTGTGTGTGTGTGTGTGTGTGTGTGTGTGGTGCCTTGTTTAAGTCATCCCATTTGGGATTGCCAGCCTGGTATATAGGTAAATATATAATATAATTAGTATGATAGTAGAGGGCATAGGCTTGCTTCACTCAAACATTTCATCTCATACAGAAAAAAATAGTAGTACGGTTTAGAAATCAGTTAGTGAGGTTGTTCCAGTGATGAGTGATGGCAGATTCCTTTGTGGCAAAGGTTTATCTGCTACACGTGTCACTAAAGAGTCTGGTGCAGTTCTTCTTTCTGCACCTTCTCTGTATTGATGATCAAATGTTTGTGTGAGGACATGCCCTATTGACTCTGCCACACTGCCGTCCTGTCATGTGGGGAACAAACCAATTATGTGAAATTACTTTTAGTGTACTCTACATAGAATTTAGGGACTTGGATTCAAATCTCTTAGGTTGTCTCTCTTCCTACTGTAGCTCCTGTTCTTTTGGAGGATAGGCACAGGAGCACAAGATTAACAATCCTGCCTTTCATGTGTGTGTGTGTGCCTGCGTGTGTGTGTGCGTGCGTGCACTTGCTACAAGAGACCAGAAGTAATGTATGCTGTATACTGAGGAATAAGAAGGCAAAGGTATAAAGGAAACAAGTGTGTGCAAAGTTCCATATTGAGTTCAGTTCCTGTTCTTCAGTGAAGTGTTTGATTGATGAAATGTCGGGTGATTCTTGTGTAGATTTCTGTATTGGTGGGAGGATTGATTGTGCTCATCTAAGACTATTTTCTGTAAGGCAGAAGTTGTTCTAAAAGAAAAAGAAGAATTCCTTATATGTAACTGAACTTGCATTCCTGAAGGGAGGTGATCTGAAATCTTTGCATTGATGTGCCTTAGGAAAGGTACCAGGTCTCATGGATCCAGGCAAAGACTGTGTGTATGTGGGTCAATACACTTCACTTTTGTATTGGAAAAGCATTCCTGTGGTGGGATGGGTGACTTGTGAGTGCTGTGTTGAGAGGTTACCCAGAAGCCTTTGTCATGTCAGATACATGCTGTAAATCTGACAGTTTACCTCTCACCTGGTTGGAATTAGACTAATCTGAGTAAAGGACAACAGTATGTACCTAGCTTGTAGTTTTAAAGTTTTTACAGGGAAAATAGATCATGTATTTGCAAAGAATCATTAGGTTGGTAACTATTAGAGGTACTTATCCCAAGCAGTGGTAGATGTAGATGACTGACCCCGTGACAATGCTGCACTGATTAGAAATGTGTGTGTGCTGCCACCAGCTTGCATTGAGAGCAGTAATGTGGGTGACAGGTGCTGTGACAGTTTTGTATTGATAGGAAATGTGTGTATTCATTGCAGTAGTAGGTGTAATGTGGATGACAGATGCTGTGACAATGCTACTCTGAATAGAAGTTGTATACACATTGGCATCAGTTCCACATGAGGTGCTCCACAAGTTGGTGGGGTTGTCCTTTCCTGGTACATTGTTCATAGAGAAGACAGCAAGTGAAAGTCATTTGTGATTATTGATTGGCACAATGTGTTGTGGGACCAGATGGTGAGTTAGTGGTCTGTCAAGTATTAGTTGTAGCAAACAATACAATTGCCTGTGTTATAGGAGGTTATTTACAGGCTGTGATTACATATGAAGCTTACTATCTATCCATAAATTTAAGATGCATCTGAAGATAAAAATGAAATTGTATCCTTAGATTATTATTGTCTGCTATAGACTTACTTATGTGAGTGTGTGTGTGTGTTTAGGACAGGATGCGTACAGACACCTGCCCAGTGTGGAGGCTGGGGTGTATCTGAATCAGGTGAGCCAGCATTGGTATCAGCCTCCTTCATGGTCATACTGAGGACAGATCTTATGCAGCTCTTGGTATTTAAGTTTTATAGTATTCTACATCCTACATTAAGGCAACATGTACTCCATACTCTTTAGATTTAATTGATTAGGGAACTTTAATGTAAGTACTACTCTGAAACTGCTCATTAGAGATGTGCCAAAAACTACACTAAGATCTTGAATTAATCTTTTATATAGTGTTGGTAATGTTTTATAAGTTTTATTAATAATTCATTTAACAAATATGTATTTTAATTTTTCACATTTTAGGAAACTTTTAAATACTATTGTAAAATGGAATATGAAAGATAATAAGTGAGCATTTCTATATTTATATTTAGATGCATCTTTTATAGTTCCATGGAAAAATGTAGCAATGATAAGTACAGTATACATTAAAGCTATCACAAAATAAACATAATTACAATATATTGACACTACTTTCATACATTCCCATTGCATGTTTATGATATCAAAGTTTCTTGTCAACCACACTCAGAAGCATGAGGTGGTCATGGCCAGCGAGATCCTTCACTTGCCGGATGTCTTCACTGAGGTCCAGGCACAGCAGAGTAAAGTGGCAGTGAGGGTGTTGGTGGCGAACATGACACAGCAGTTCACTGACCCGTGGGTGGCAGACGTGGCACACGCTGCACTGATACCTGGCCGGACCTCGGCTCACGCTGCTTCCCATGTGGTGCTGGTGGTGCTCCTCCAGGACATTTCCACAGTGGTCCCTGAGCAGCATGATTTGGCAGTCCTGGTGTAGTGTCCTCAGGTGAGTGTACATAAAGTTTTCCTTGTGGTGGCACAATACACAGTACTTGTTGGCCTCAATGCAGCACCTCTGGCAGGTTATCATGGAGCTTGCTACCTTTTGTCTCTCCTTCCTGATATCTCTAGCACTCATGGGGTGTTTGGCCCTCAGAATGTGATCCAGCAGACCACCCACCCTCTTGAAGGAAGTCTTGCAGGTGGAGCATTCTGCCCACCGACAGCTGCATTTCTCTTCCCTCTGCAGTGACCCTGAGGCACTGAGGAAGCCCTGCAGGGAGCAGTGTGGGCACCCCTCCCTGCTCCCGATGTTGTCCTGTATCATGGCCGGGATGGCAGCGAGGTTCTCTGGCGTCTCGTGCTGCATCTGCCTCATGTGCCAGTGGAGACTCTGAGGAGTGGGGTAGGAAGTGTTGCATTTCAGGCACAAAAAGTAATTAGGGCAAGTACACACACCATGCAACTTGTTCCCTGCTTGAGTGTTGTGGTGGGAGTTCATGTGGGTTTGGGCATCCCTCTCGCTCTCAAAGTTTAGGTGTGGACAGTGAGGACACAGTATATACTTGTGGTAAGAATGCTTGGGGCAGACAGGACAGTTTTCCTTGATGGTTTTATATTTCTCCCATATGAGTCTTAAGTCATGCCAACTGCTGTGGTTGTTCTGTCTGACATGCTTACGAAGATCAGCATAGTTAGCCAGAGTCTTAGGGCATTCTGGACATTTCATAAGTGGACAGATACACTCTGATGCACTTTTTTGTGAAAGCTTGTCAGAGTGCTCTAGCTTTATTCTATAGCAGACTACTTCTCTTTCTGTACCATGAGTGCTTGGTGAGTCTCCAGAGTGCTCCTTGTCCTCCTCCTCCTTGGCACACCACTCACAAGGCTCAGCATAGTGAGCCAGGGGCCAGCTCAGCAGCAGCGCCCTGCACTCCTCATCACAACACTCCACACACTCAAGTAACACTCTCACAAATAAGTCGTAGTCAACATGACACAACTTGTCCAAAATCATACACCTCTGACATTTTTCAAGATGACTTTTCTGTTGCTGCTCTGCAAAGAAGGTGAAGTCCCCACAGCGAGTAGGGTGATCCAAGAGGACGTGCTGCACAAGTTTGAGAAGATGGCGAAATGTCACTTCACATGTTGGACAGACAAATACCAAACACTTGCATTCCAGCTTCTTGATTTCCTTAGCAATCTCAGAAATACATTCAGCAGGCAAGTTGGGGAGCTGAGTGATACTGTGACTCAGATTATGTGACTCCCTTAGATGTTTCTTGAGACCAGAGAAAGATTTACATGTCTCAGAGCACAGAAAACAGCACACATCAATCCTCTCAGGAGTTGTCAGCTTCAGACACTGTTCAAGGCACCTTCTCAAGAAAAATGGGTCACTCCAGGGTGCAGGACTTGCACCAAGAAGAGTGTGGGAAGGAGTGAGGGACACTCCACCATTCTTGTCTGTAGCAGAACTGTCAGAGATGATGATAGTAACCTGAGTGTTTTCACCCGTTTCCTGGTTAAGCTCTTCATCAAGCTCTTCACAGACAATTGATGAAGTGATGAACATTTCTCCTCTATGGCCTAAAGGCACATCAGGCATCACATCACCAGCACTGAACAAGGAGCTTGCACCCACATTATGGATGATAAAGGGGTTGTACAACTCTGGAGAAGTAATGGATGTCTTGGTTTTTGTGTTCATAATTTCAACATTTGAAGTTTATCTTAGCTTTACTACACTCACAAACAGTATGTTGTTTGGCTTATTTTTCTTAGGATATCTTGTTGAGAAAATAGCCTACAGTGGAGTAAATTCACTGCTGATACACACTTTACAAATCACATGTACTGTGTTTGTTATCTTGACGATTCACAAATAGCTTTTAAGTGATCTAGATTTTTGTTAATGGATGAGTGAGTCTTGTCACTTGAAGCATCAGTTTTCAGGAGGTGATGCTGCTTGGGCTGAGATCAGTAGTGTTTTCAGCATTGTAAGGGGATGCAGCTCACAGCATTGTAAGGAGATGCTGCTCTCAGCATCGTCCAGTCGTCAAGATATCAATACTGCAAAAAACACGAACCTTTTAGATTTATGTTACAATGGACACTCGAGTATGATGTTCATGTGAACATGATATACATAGCTACATTTATGGCCAAGACTAACTATGCTATGTGTTAACTGTACACCAACCAAGTTATTTTATTCATTTATCATCCATTATATTTGTTTATAATTTCAGCCACCGTTATTTCTTCTTCCATAAACTTATGTATCAGTGATATCTCACATCTTATGCCCCTGATAACTGTTACACATTATGTAATACAGTCTTACACTTACGTAGTACTCTTGACACTTAAAGCTTAACAACAAGACATCAGCTGACAAACTTCCCAGCTTCCCTCTTCCCTCTTGTCCAGCCAGCTGACTTATGCATTGTTCGGCTATTGACTCATTTCGGTACCTTGATATTAAATTTGATCCTGTTCACTCTGTCTCAGGATGCAGAAGACCGAGGGGTGTAAAATATTCGTATTTATAGCATGAAGACAGCTACCTGGTTTTGTACACTTGAAGTAACCCTGCCCCATCTTTTCCTCTTTCTACTTAATTCCTCTCCCCCCCCTCTCTCTCTCTCTTGGGATGATGACATTCAGAGAGAGAGAAGCTAGGTGGAAAATTCGCTCCCAGAGTGTAGGATATTCATCCAATAAGGTGTGCACTATCTATTAATTTATTTATATATTCTATCTTTTTATATTTTTGATACACTACTCAGAAAGTGTTTGCCCAGTGGGGGTGGCAAGGCCCATCCTCCTCCTCCTCCTTTGAAGTATTTCATTGTTAATTTGCAACAATAAAAATGTATTAATCAATAGTCATACATACGCCTTCCCATGTCACAGTGGTAGCAGTTTGGCGTAGGTTGCGCCGCTGCGTCCACTCCTCATCTTCCCTACGGTAGACTTTAGGTGCGTGAGAAAAAAATGAAAAAATATATTAGACAAGATATGTTGTTTATTGGTGTACTGACTAATTAGGTTAGTTATATAAGTAAGGAAGGAAAGCTGCAAGAATCCGCCAAGACGCGACATTCGGTATCATTTGTTGTAATATGATTGAGGTTATTGTGCCAAATTTCTTTCACGAATGCAGCCTAATTATTATTACTATTAGTTATTTATTAGGATAAGTAGTATGTCCATTATTGTTCTCAATGTTCTTATTACGATATTGTGTTTGGAAATGATCAAGTTAGAGAGAAAAGACGTCGTTGAAGGAGAGATATTAAAGATAGAAAAACTGAGGCAGGAAGAGAAAGAGATATTTGGGTAATCTCTCGCTGTACGGAGAGAGAGAGAGAGAGAGAGAGAGAGAGAGAGAGATTTAGAAAAAATGTTTGGTTTTCGTTGAGAGAAAGTACGAACGAATTAATATAAATGTTAGGCTTGTTTGTTGAGAAGTGTCATGTTTTAGATCTTATAGTTAGAGACCCGGGCGATTTTGGGAAATACTTCATTTGTTGACCATGTTAAAAAAATTTCCGTCAAGGTTATTTTGTTCATCCAATAGGAAAGGTACCTAATTACTGCCCCGGGATGGCTTTCACTGTTACCCCGGCTGACCACTGTGGCCTCCCCATGATCGGTATTAACGTCAAGGAGGTAAGCCCAAGTACACACACACACACAGTAAATTCATCACATCTTATATAAATTTGTCCATTTTCACTTGATCGTTGCTGTAATTTTTCTTATTTCTTACTAATTTCTTAACCTCTTCAGTGCCAACAGGACGCTTTTCCATATTCATTCTGGCGACTTTTTTGGTTATTCTATAGAGCTTCAAATTTAAACTTATGTGGGGAATAAAATAGTGAAATCTTCTGAACCCATAAACTCTTCGTAATGTCAATAAAATGGTCTAATCGTACACAAATCTCAAGGTAAAACTGTGTCCCAGTATTGAGGGGGTAAGCTATATACCTCCTGTAGCCTACTCGTCTGCCAACACCCATAACTCTCTGCACGGTTATTGCCATTGCTTCATCTCATTTACGCATCTGTGGACACTCCCTTTGTCTTTCTTCTCTCTCCATTCCTTAACAGGATCATGAAGAGTGGAAGGAGCAGCTGGATTGGATGCTGCAGCGGGGCGACGTGTATGTTGAGGTGCCTATTTCGGGTAGCCTGTCGGAAGCCGCCATCAAGAGAATCGGGGAACATGCAGCATCCAAGGGACTCAAGCGAGGGGACTTCATTATCTCCACCTCGGTTTGTATAGTGAAACGTCTTCTTCTTCTTCTTCTTCTTCTTTTTCTTCTTCTTCTTCTCCTCCTCCTCCTCCTTGTCCTCTTTCTCTTCTCTTTTTCTTTCTTCATCTCCTTCTCTCCTGTGTGTTATGTGTGTCTAGGCGCATTGCCTTGGCTTGTGGGGACGTATTCTCTCTCTCTCTCTCTCTCTCATGAAAGCAGTGTTAATGAAGATAAAAAAAAAAGATTTGTGTAGTAAGAATTTTAGTTTGCGTCTCAGTAATTCATTGGTGTGAGAGATGACTTCAGTTGATATGATTGCGTGCATTACATAATCATATTGGTGCATTATTTCCACATTTTGACGTTTGTTCCTGCTTGCTGGCCTGAAGATCACTGTCCCGGAGGATGCTGGTGCTGCTGTGGCCTTGGTGAAGGAGTTTGTTGATCACTTCTGTACCCACATTGACCTTCTGTACCTTGAGAACCCCGTCGGCCTTAAAGGTGAGCTGTAGGGACGCCTGCTTTGCGTCCGTATTCAGAAACACCTTCCCCTCTCACTATGACAACTAGCCGGGTTTTCTAGACAGTTTCCCCTTTTAATAAACTAGAATTTTGCCAACCTATCACCAGAACCATAAAAATACTCTTAATAACACGAGTATCTTCACTTACAGGCTGCACCCTCTATAGAACAGTGGTGCGTGGGAAAAAAAGCGTTTCAAAATACAGGCCCTTGTTTTCGTTATCTTTATTAATCTTTATTCTGTGTTTTATGTCAATATTGGCATCACACACTCTATCATCAATATCCTCAGCATTTTTACCATTAGAAACAGTAGAAATTGATCTCCATTCCAGTAATCAGTCATATCTCACTATGCTGTCTTCCCATATTCAGTTTATGTGTATGTTGTTTTCATATCAATATTTCCACCATAAACTTTCTATCTTCATTATCACCGCCATTTTTAACATTAACATCAGTGCAAGTTCATCTGCTGTGAGCTAATTAAACATGTATGTTATGAGTGGTGATCTCTCTCTCTCTCTCTCTCTCTCTCTCTCTCTCTCTCTCTCTCTCTCTCTCTCTCTCTCTCTCTGTGTGTGTGTGTTGTGTGTGTGTGTGTGTGTGTGAGAGAGAGAGAGAGAGAGAGAGAGCAAAGCGTTTCTGAATATGGGTTCAATGCTGCATGACACTTTCCCATCCTCCCACGCCAGGCACAGACCCCATGGCCATCTACAACACAGCACCTGCCGGAACACACCCAGACATACACAAAGTCACCGATATGTTTGACCGCAAGTGTGACGGTTCTCTAAAGGTGACGCCGCGAATCATAGAGAACCTGAGACTGCTGTGGCGTGCTCTGGAGATGGAGGTGTGTGTGTGCGTGTGTGTGTGTCTGTGTCTGTGTAAGTTGGCAATGGTTGTAAGGACAGATGAATAGTTCTACGCTTCTAAAGGCTTGGTGTGGATAGACTGGTAGAAGAAGGTAGGTAGAATATTAAGCATTAAGTAGAGTTGAATGTCTTTATGTTTTGATTTATGGCTTGTTTAGTTGGTGGTATTTTTTTGATAGATGTAGATGAGTCTTAAACTGTATGAGAGAGAGAGAGAGAGAGAGAGAGAGAGAGAGAGAGAGATTTACTGATTTGTTTTAGTTTCTTTAATGAAAAAAGAGAATGAAGTTGTTAGTTTATATAACATGTAATTTCCTGTTCCCTCCGCTACTAACACAACAGTTGGTGGCCACAGGGGCGGTGCACAACCTGGGACTGCGACACTTCTCCCAGGAGCAGGTGGAAAACCTTCTGAAAGGTGAGTATTGCTGGCCACACGATTGATTTGTTCTTTGCTTTTGATGGGTTAGGGTAGTTGAGTGGGAGGCAGTACTGTAGATAAACAACAACCGTGGATCTTTTTGACCCTTTCAGTACCATGACGCGTTTCCATATTCATTCTGCTTACTATTTGGTGACTCTATACAACTTCAGAAACTTATGTGGGGGATTAAAATAGTAATGACTGTGGCTATT
Source organism: Portunus trituberculatus (assembly GCF_017591435.1). Lineage (NCBI taxonomy): Eukaryota > Metazoa > Arthropoda > Malacostraca > Decapoda > Portunidae > Portunus > Portunus trituberculatus. The sequence continues at coordinate 10,704,528 of NC_059282.1, forward strand.
AATCTTCTGACCTCCATAGATCCTTCCTAATGTCAATAAAATTATCTAATCGTACACAAATCTCAAGGTAAAAATGTGCCCCAGTACTGAAGGAGTTAATATCAATGACTCTACTACATAACATTTCCCACAGGTGAAGAGGTGCGTGTCAATTACAGTAAATCATCCTTCCCATGTGTCGTGTCTCTGTCCTGCAGGAGGAGTACGGTATCGCCCTTTGGCTCTCCAGGCAGAGATCAATCCTTACAGAGAGCAACGTGACCTTCGATGTTGGTGCCAAGAAGCAAACATATCCCTCGTGGCCATTCATCCATACGGCAGCCCTCTCCACGTTCCCAGGTAAATGTGGCTATTCACACACACACACACACACACACACACACACACTCCTTGACATATAAACGCGTTAGGTTCAAAACTGTTGTTATACGTTGCTATTTATCTATTTATTTGTTAAGTCAGAGGGGAAACTGCCCAAAGGTTAAAAAAAAAGGCTCACTTGATTGCCAATTCCTCTTAAGATCAATAGAGTTAGCCAAATGACTCGTATATCTCTATTTTATACCGTATTTTTAAGGAGTATTCCCTTCCTACCTGTACCCTCAGCAAGGACATGCCCTTTCTGTGGAAACACCCAAAAGTGATCAAGATTGCAGAAAGAGTCGGCGTTGGTCCCAAAGTCATCTTGTCCCGCCACATCCTTCAGTCCCGCCTCAGGATGGTTTACGACAACACTGAACTCTTCCTTCCCAGCTTCATGACAGAGGTACGGTACTATGGCTGGTATTCTCAAACTCCTCTGTGCGTCACTTTGACTATTTCAAAAGGTTTTATTTAGATTTACACTAGTTTTTTTAAGGTGTTTTTACCGATCTAGAGGCAGAGTGACAAGATTTCTACATTATTAAGTGGATAAACACTCTCGAAAAGCCCGTTAATCACCTCTGCGGCCTTGGGAAATAGTCGTGGTAAGAGAGCAAAGCGTTTCTGCACACAGGCCAGTATGTTGCGTCACTCAACTGTCGTATACCTGCTTCTTGCACCCTGACTCGGATCATTATGCTCCTACTCTTTGCCGTCTAATATCATACCTCAAAATACCCTTGCTGTTAATTTTTCAGAATATTTGGCGTTTCCAGTTGACTCACGGACAGATGAACAAACTCGGGAAACTCAGCAAACTCTCATTGAAGCATCCGCTGGGAAGTACGAGTTGCAGTGAGTACCCCATGCATTGCCTTTTGTACCAAATGGAATCACGGTTTGGCTTCTGAAATGTTCTGGTCTCCCTTGAAAACTCACTAACCTCCATTATGACCAGCCCAGAATGTACTATGATAAGATGCTGAAACATTTAACCCCTTCAGTACTGGGATGCATGTTTACCTCAAGTTTTGGGTGTGATTAGACCATTTCATTTAAATCAAGAAAAATGGAGGTCAGGATTAATGGCCAGAGTTTTCACTATTTTAATCCCCCACATAAGATCTGAAGCTGTATAAAATCACCAAATAGTCACCAGAATGAATATGAAAATGCGTCCTGGTACTGAAGGGGTGACGAAGAATTAGGCCCACACACATAGAACTTACTTATACTTATTACTTACTATCCTCAATTAACTGATTTGCCTTTTTTTGTTCAGGCGTGTAATTGATCCCTGCTGGCCATTCTTCTTCCCTGAGGAGAGAATCAGAGGCGATGTACACGGAGGGGGGATGGAGAGAAACTGTAAAGAAGACGAAGAGGCCGAGCGCAAGAACATAGAGGAAATAAACCAAGCCAAAGATTCAGGAGTAATGATTAACAAGGAGGTGAAGGAAGAATGGCATGAGGAAAAGAAAAGAAAGAAAGCAATGGATAGGGAAATAGAAATGAGACAAGTATATGGTGAAGAGAGTATTGTAGAGAGAGAAGAGGAAGAGGGCATAGACAAAGAGGAGAGAGAAGAGGAGGAGGAGAATACTGGTGAGGAAGTGGATGAAGAGGAAGAGGGAAGTGAGGTAGAAGATGTAGAGGAAATGGAGGAGGAAGAGAGAATTAGTGAGATGGAGGAAAGTGAAGTGGAAGAAGAAGAGGAAATGAATGAAGAAGTAGATGAAGAAGGAGACGAAGAAGAAAATCAAAATGAAGAGGAAGAAGAACTGGAAGAAGAGAAGGAGGAGAGTAAAAGAACTGAAGAAGAGATAGAGGACTTTGATGCAGATGAAGAGGAGGAGGAGGAGGAGGAGGAGGAGGAGGAGGAGGAGGAGGAGGAGGAGGAGGAGGAGGAGGAGGAGGAGGAAGAGAAAGAGGAGGAGGAAGAAGAAGAGGAGGAGGATAGAGAAATAGATGAAAAAGAGGAGAAAGAATTTATACAAGTGGATGAAGAAGAGACAGAGGATTTGGAGGAGGAAGAGGAGGAAGAAGAAGAACACGAAGAAGAAGAAGAAGAAGAAGAAGAAAAGGAAGAAGAAGGACCTATTGAGACTGAAGTAGAAGGAAAACTATTTGAGAGAGAAGAAAACGGGGAATAAACATAAAATAGAAGAGTGGAAAGACCAAAGAAAGAAGACGAGATATTCAATTATTGTCAGAAAAGACCCAGAGAGAGAGAGAGAGAGAGAGAGAGAGAGAGAGAGAGAGAGAGAGAGACGAAACAAGAAATGGTAAATGATGACATGAAGATAACTTGCTAGGTTTTTGAGGGTCTAATTCACTACCTGTGTTGTGTTTGTGTGGAAGGCGCAGGTGTCGGCAGGTCAGTCAGTGTTAGAGCGCTTTAGAATCTGGGAGAGGAAAAAAATATTGGCTTTTTTTTTTCTTTCTTTCTCAGGTACAACTTTTCTTTTATTTTCTTTTTATTTTTTTTTTGTATCATTTGGATTGATATTTTTAATGATACTTTCTTCTAATTTCCTGTTTGTGTTTTCCCTTTTATTATTATTATTTTTAACGCCTTCAGTACTGGGACACATTTTTACCTTGAGATTTGTGTATGATTAGACCATTTTATTGACATTAGGAAGGACCTATGGAGGTCAGGAGATTAATGGTCCAGAGTCTTCACTATTTTAATCCCCCACGCAAATTTCTGAAGCTGTATAAAATCATCAAGTAGTCACCAGAATGAATATGGAAACGGGTCATGGTACTGAAGGGGTTAAAGTGTTCTCCACATTTGCACTTTATGGGTCATGGGGCCCTGATATATACACTCCACGCCTCACTGCCCTCCATGACAAATATTATTACCATCATCCTTTCTTTCAACTTTATGCAAACTACCCCCACATTGCACTATAAAAGTTGAGCTAAGTTGACAGTGGCGGCATCCATGCATACTCCCCCTTGACAGTTCAAATGTTACTGTGCACGTGGCAGTCGCTGTATAGAAATGACTTGCTCTCTCACCGTGACAGTTTTCCAAGGCCACAGAGATGATTGGCTGGGTTTTCAAGAGTGTTTCTCCAGCTAATAATATAAAAAAAATCTTGTTACTTTGCCTCTAGAACCATAAAAACACCTTAAAACTTGTGTTAACTTAAATAAAGCCTTTTGAGTGGAGGTGAAGCATGGGAAGGTTTGAGAATACGAGTCTCTCTATGTATGTACTACCCACGCATCTATTACCACCTATAGTCCTCATCCATATATTTGTCTGATCTTTTAAACCACCTTATTAACATGTATAATGCTGTATACTGAGGCTTGTGGTGGTTTGTGGTAGTGGTGGTGGTGGTAGGTGGTAGTAGTGGTGTTGGTGGTTAGTAGTGGTGGTAGGTGGTGGTGGTGATGGTGATAGTGGTGGTGGTGGTGGTCGTGTGGCTTGCTCAGTGTGTAAGGATGTGGATTATCTCGCTGGTTATCATCGTAATTTTCTGCCCGCCACTTCACGTATGCACAAGTTTATTTACTTTTTTGACGACTTATTGTGGGAGAAGTTACGTTGTGCTGGATAGTCCATCAGTTTTATTACTCTACTCATGGCTTCGGGAATGTCAGTGTTTGTGTAAATCATTATTCTTTTTTCTCTTGGTTAGAAGGGGACGTAAAGAGAACAAGTTGAGTTGTCTTTCTTCTTGCTCTTTACACCAAGTAGTACATCCTGTCAGTGGCTGGCTGGGGCTTGGCAGCGGAAACAGTGGTGATAACAGAGCTTCACGACAGATTAACCCTCCTGGGGCACATTTTAACCCCTTTAGTACTAGGACGCGTTTTCATATTCATTCTGCTTATTATTTGGTAATTTATACAGCTTCAGAAACTCATGTGGGGGATTAAAATAGTGAAGACTGTAGCCATTAATCTTCTGACCTCCATAGACCCTTTCTAATGTCAATAAAATGGTCTAATCATACATAAATCTCAAGGTAAAAATGCGTCCCAGTATGAAAGGGATTAACCTTGAGATTTGAGTACGATTAGACCATTTTATTGACATTAGGAAGAGTCTGTGGAGGTCAGAAGATTAATGACCTCAGCCTTCACTATTTCAATCCCCTACATAGTATTCTGAAGCTGTATAAAGTCACCAAATAGTAAGCAGAATGAATATGGAAACGCATCATGGTACTGAAGGGGTTAAACGGCTGTCTGTAGAAAGTTATCGTTTCCTTTGAATATTACTTCATTTTCTCATCTCGTTGTTGTTTTCATTAGCACTTCACCAACTGCCCAAAGCATTGCGCAACTGATCCACTCTTTGATTCCACCATTTTGCATCTCTTATGATGCAGGAAGGGATAGGAAGATTATATATATCTTGTAAAATTTTAATAGTGAATGTGTTTGAGAACTTGTAACATGACTCAGTTCTCTCTCAGAAAAGTTTCATATATCATGATTTGCCATTTAATAAAACACTGCATGACCTTATCAATGTGTGGGTGCTTGAAGTAACAGGCATTCTCATTTTGCCTTTCATAATAATAATAGTAGTAATAGTAATGATAATAGTAATAATGATAATAATAGTAATAATAATAATAATAATAATAATAATAATAATGGTAATGATAATTACAGCAACAATAGACATCCTCATTACAACCCTGTCTCTCTCTGGCATGTATTCAGAAACACTTTTGTTCTCTCACCACTACAATTTTCCAAGGCCACAGAGACAACTAGCTTTATTTTCGAGACAGTTTCTCCTTTTAATTTAACCAAAAGTCTTGCTAATCCATCAACTGAACCATAAAAAACACTCTTAAAACACGAATGCCTTCAACTGGAGCATTTGAAAAGTAGTGTTGGTGAGAGAGAGCAAAGTGCTTCATAATACTGGCCTGTATAATGCAAAGGTCATGGTTATCTATGAAATTTGCTATATGGTAGTGCTGACATCACCCAGACCCCTTCATCATCATTATCATCATCAGAAACAGCAAGGAGAAAGAACAAAAGATGCCCAGCGGAAGTGTTGGTGGTTCCTCTGGCTCCTGGGTGTCTTTGGCAGAGCTGACAGCATCTGATTTGTTGTCGTCTTGCAGCTCCTCATCCTTGTTAAGACTGATGGGGTTGCCTGCCGTGATAGTGGATTACTACTACTACTACTACTACTACTACTACTACTACTACTATTACTATCATTATTATTATTATTACTATTATTATTATTATTATTATTATTATTATTATTATTATTATTACTATTATTATTATTACTACTACTACTACTACTACTACTACTACTACTACTATCATTATTATTATTATTATTATTATTATTATTATTATTATTATTATTATTATTATTATTATTATTACTACTACTACTACTACTACTACTACTATCATCATTATTATTATTATTATTATTATTATTATTATTATTATTATTATTATTATTACTACTACTACTACTACTACTACTACTACTACTACTACTACTATCATTATTATTATTATTATTACTATTACTACTACTACTACTACTACTATTACTACTACTACTACTATCATTATTATTATTATTATTATTATTATTATTATTATTATTATTATTATTATTACTACTACTACTACTACTACTGCTACTGCTACTGCTGATACCACTACTACTACTACTACTACTACTACTACTACTACTACTGTTGTTGTTTTTGTGATAGCTTTCTCACAATTATTGGGTCAGTTTCAATCCTCGAAAGCTAACCAAGCAAAGTATTCCTCTTGTTAGTTACCGCCCGATTTACACTCATTATTGCTCATAAAAAATCTCTCTCTCTCTCTCTCTCTCTCTCTCTCTCTCTCTCTCTCTCTCTCTCTCTCTCTCTCTCTCTTACCTGGAACCACAGCCAACCACCTTAATCACCACCGCGGTCATCACAGCCGTACCAATCAGCTGCACCACCAAGACTCCGCTCAGGATAGTGCCCAGCTGAGAGAGAGATTTGCGTAGGGGTTTGTGGTGAGCGGAGGGTGGCGTGGTGTGGTGTTTGGAGAGGCAAAGGCACATGGGCAAAAGGGTTGTTGATCATCTTTTAGAATGTTTATGTTGGTGCAGCTGGTGATGTCTATTTGGTCATTAAGGTTCTCCATTTTCTCAGGCGTCTTGGTGTAATTCTCCAAACCGAAAAGAGTAACTGTGACATTCCGTAGCCCTCCGGTGTTAGAAGACATTAGGTCAGTATGCGTGCCTGTTTTTGTTTTATTGCACTCAATTTTACAAGCACCAACAGTCAAATCGAGGAGAAATATTCCATGTTTTTCCTTAGTTACGTTGACCTGTGTGAAGTGCCACTCGGGGTCTGATCTGAAGCATTTTTCCTTCTGTAAAGTAACGTTGAATCCTCGACTTTCCCACTTGTCCCCAGCTAAGACGATGATATTCATGGTGGCAGCTTTGGGCTTAAGTAACATGATCTTAGTTCTGGTCCAGGGGTCCATGTCAAGAGTGTCACAACGGACACTTGAACTGATCAGTCTGACCAGCAGCACCGCCACCGCCACCGCTCCGGCCGTAAACGCCATGCCGCTTGCCGCCTTCACTGAGTGACTGAGTGTGTTTGTGTGTGTCTGTGTGATCTGTGAAGACTGAGACGTAACGTCTCCCTCCCTCGGTATCACATACATGTCCTGTATTTGTCCCTCCCTCCCAGTCTGATAGGCGTATCCTGTCACAACACTGCTGCATCTCCAACTTTTGCTTGAGACAGGAGAAAAACACTAGACACAATCAGACGCTTTCCTCGACGCCCGCTCAGCTCTGATTGGCTCGTGAGGAGGAAAGTGCCGTGGACTATTTTGGGACGCATCCCGGAATAAAGTCTCTTTTTCCTTCCCTATTGTGGTGGCGGGGCGGCGCCGGCGCCCTGAGACATCATACGCGCAGTTACTTTTCTCACGGGACCCGTTGTGCGTTGATAGGTTTTGCAGTTTGTTTGAGACAAGGAAACTGGGAGGAAAAATAGACTGCAGTGTGTTAGGTAAATTAATGACAATATAGTAGTCTGACTTGTTCTGTTTCAGAATTTCAAGTGAGGAGGATATGCCTCCTATAGTGTGCTGACATGAGAATAACACCAGCTTCCGTATAGTACGCGTGTTCTGAGACACTTCCTTGCCGCCCCTCTAGTTGAAATATGGTACTCATTTTTTAAGGTTCTTTTTACGATTCTAACGACAGATGAACACAATTTTTACATTATTAGCAAGAGAAACTCGAGAACTCGGCTAATCATCCCTGTGCCCTTTGAAAACAGTTGTGGTGAGAGACCCGAACGTTCCTGAGCAGCGGCCTTGATACGTGGGAGACAATGCCACCAAAAGGGAGGCTGTGGTGCGTACAGGGCATGGTGTACAGGAATCCCAGGCCGCGTCCTCTCTACCTGACGGTGACGCTGACTGGACTCTTTCTCTTGGGTGTGACGGTGAGGCCGGTAACAAAGCGGGCCGGGAGGCAGGTGTTGCATACATTTATTTTGATCATGATGGGGATTGCATGTCCTTGAGACTCAACACAAGGTACACCATCGCTCACGTTATATAGAGACCTTGCTTACTGCCTATCTTGCTCTTTCTCGCCATCTCTTCCACCTTCTTATGATGTTTGTGTTTTTACCTTTCTCTCTCTCTCTCTCTCTCTCTCTCTCTTTTTGTACATGGTGGCCATAACTCATAACAGGTGGTGGGATGGTGGCCGCGACGGGAGGAGCGCGTGCCGGTGGTGACAGCGGGGCTGGCTAGTGATGACCCCACTGCTGTGTCAGAGCTGAGGCTGCACTGGCTAGACCCTCCCTCCTCGCTGCCTTACAACCTGACGGGTCCTGAGGACTACATAAGCGCAGTCAAGGGCGACACCTGGCCCTTTATTCACCACTACATCAAGAGGCTTTTCTCAGGTGAGACAGACTCCACGGGAAAAATGATGTAGGAGTCTCACAATCTCTTACTTTGGCTTGGATTTCCTTGTAAAAAAATGTCACTCTGTGTGTGTGTGTGTGTGTGTGTGTGTGTGTGTGTGTGTGTGTGTGTGTGTAATTCACCTCGGTCATCTGCTGGTCACCCAGCCAATCTTCCCCATTACGGAGCAAGCTCAGAGCTCATAGGCCGATCTTCTGGTAGGACTGAGACCACAACACACTCCACACACCGGGAAAGCGAGGCCACAACCCCTCGAGTTACATCCCGTACCTATTTGCTGCTCGTCTAAGAATGTGGATTGGGTGCGGCCCCCATGGGAAATAGCGGGAGGACAGCGCTGCCATACCTTTAATCCCTCGTTGGCTACCTCCCCTCTCTCCCTCTTCCTCCCTCTCTCTTACCCCTCCCTCTTCCTCCCCCTCTCTTTCTTCCTGGTCAAGGACACCGCAGCTGACCTCCCATCACCTGTATGGATGGCGGGCGTGATTGGTGTTGCTGCCGTGAAGATTTGAATGTAGTTTTTTTCTTACTTATGTCAGCTTATTTTAAAGTACTTTCCTTCACGATATAATCTGATTATAACTATGGAACTATTTACCCATCCCAAACCGCAAGGAAACCTCTTTATAAGTATATTATTTTTTTTTAGCAACACTGTAAAATATGTATGCCACGTTTCTTGCCAGACTTATGAATATATTATCAATAATAAGTTTACTGCTCTCTCATACGTTGTAATACTAAGGTTAAATGCGTATGTATATTTGCTGACCATATTTGCTAAAGTTTTACTACTATTAGAACTCTGCTGCATCACTGGCTATGAGACATGCTTCACCACTGTACAGCGGGAATTCCCTAACAAGCCGCACCCAATCCAAATTGTTGGAGGAGCAGGACTATAGGTGAACAGGGGCCATGGATTAAGAGGCTTGCCCATTTGTCTCGCCGCTCCCGGAGTGTGTGTGTGTGTGTGTGTGTGTGTGTGTAGATGGATTATTTCCAGACGCCTTCGAACGAGATGTGGTCTGTTAAATCATTCAATAGGCGAGCGGAATTAGAGACCACCACTGTTTATGTCTGAGTGGGAGTGATTTGTTGTTGGAGAATATTGTGGCCTGTAGACGTACGGTGATGGATTGCCACTGAAACATTTGTAAGCTATGGAATATTGTTTATGAAGTGATTATGAGCGCATTGATCGCTGTGTTCAATAAAGTGTCTATCTATCATGTAGGGGAGACTGGCGGCTTTTTCGTGGAGGCTGGGGCGCTGGACGGGCAGGTGCTGTCCAACACGCTGTGGCTGGAGCGCGAGTGTGGGTGGCGGGGCCTGCTGGTGGAGCCTGATCCCTTCAGCTATGCATGCCTCCTCACCAAGCACCGCAAAGCGTGGACCTCCAACACGTGCCTCTCCACCAGTGGCTTCACCAACACCTCGGTGCATGTGTCTCTCAGCCTTCCCCCGATGTTCGTGTCCCCCCGCTGGTACATGAAGGGCGCCTCGCACGAGCTGGGGGTGACCATGCGTAATCCTTCCTATGACAATTACCTGAACAGCGGCGTCAAGTCCTTCTCCCTTGTGAGTTGCTTCCCGCTCGCCACCTACCTGAGGGCCCTCAATGTGACCCTCGTTGATCTCCTCTCGCTCGACACGCAGGGCAGCGAGATCAGCATCATCAAGACTTTCCCGTGGGAAGAGGTGCGCGTCAGGGTGGTGGTGGTGGAGGTCGCGGCCCCGAAGTTCCAGCATGATTTCGTGGAGTACATGCGTGGCCGAGGATTTACGCTGGTGGGCCACTACAATGACTACATCTTCGTGCAGGAGGAAGATGCCGCTCTCGCAAGGCTCAGAGCGCAGGAAGGCTGGTACATTGCCGTGCAGGGAAAGTGACATGGCAGAGAGAGAGAGAGAGAGTGTGTGTGTGTGTGTGTGTGTGTGTGTGTGTGATAGGCTAGGATTCTAAGCATGGTTCGGATATGTAACCACAGTAGCGGTCATAAAGTTGTGTCTTGCTTTGTTCTCATGATGAATGATAACTAGTTTTGTGTTCCTCCCTCCTCACTGGCCTCTCACAATCTTCTCACAACGCTCCGTGCTTCCACCCTAAGCTGGTTACCATTCAAAAGGACCAAGGCACAACATATCATCGCGTCTGTACATTATATTTCGAATCACGACCATTTTTTAACTGATCGTGTTGAAAATTATTAGTCATTTTATATACAGTTTTCATAGTTCTAGTACATTATTAGGTGTGTGTGCCTTGTCAATGGAAAGAACACAGACGAAAACAACTAATGATCGCTGTAGCCTATTTAGATTTGGGGAGGGGGCGTCTCAGATCACGAGTGTTGCTGTGTGCGAGAATGATGGAACATTGAGTAGCTGTCGATCACTACTTCATATTTCGCTCCATTCCAGAGGAAACTAATGGTGGTAATAATAGTCAGAATGAATAGATGACTTTATTAATTACATCTTGGTTTTTGTCTCATAGTGAAGTAAATCATCTCTCTATTGAGCAGAAGCGTCTCTTACAAACCGATCCCTTCACTCACACTTTATTTAAATCTTATCAACGCATACTATACGCCTATGTAAACCATAACTTGTACTGTGCATGTATTACCTCCTATGAACTATAATCGTCCGAAGTCGCCTTCATCACTGCCCTTCCTCCGTGCCTTCCCTCGCTCCTCCTTGTTACTGTTACTGACACGCCGGTATTCTGTCAAGTGACCAGAGTGCCAGCAGGTTTGTGAGCGAACAGATCCAGTCCATCATTTGGGTCACGTCTGTGTACACGCCGGGGTAGCCAGGTCGCCCGCACCCCACACTAAAGGAAGACACGCCTCTGATGTACCCGTCTCTGGCCAGCGCCCCGCCCATGTCGCCCTGTCAAGAGCAGGAGGAGGTGAGAAAGGATGGAGTTATGTAAGATTCTGCTTGATTGATATTATTGCAAGTGTTGTTGTTGATATTGTTGTTGTTATTATTATTACCAACGGACGTAGTAGTAGAATCATAATGACTAACTATTAGGGCCGTATTCAGAAACGCAGAGATGATTAGCGGAATTTTCAAGAGTGTTGCTACAGTTAATCATGTAGAAATCTGGTCAATCTGCCTCTAGAACCGTAAAAGAAAAAAAAAAAAAATCTTAGAAATACTCATGTAAATTTAGATAAAGTATTTTGAAATAGTGAAGGTAAAGCACAGAAGTGTTTGAGAATACGAACCTTACTTCTACTGACTATTATTACTCCCTCCCTCCTTCCTTCCTTCTTAGACACAGCCTACACCACAACCACCACCTCCTCACCTGGCAGGAGTCTAGGCCGCCGTGTGTCAGGTTCCCCGCGCAGATGATGGTGTTTGCAAACTCCGGGTAGACTTCCATGCAATCCTCGTGGGAGAGTAAAGGTACCTGGGCGACGCGAATCACTGGGGAGAGCTCACCACTCTCACCAATCCTGCCCCAGCCGGCAATGGTGTACAGCTGACCCCCACTGGTGAAGGCTGGAAAGGTTAGGCCCGTGTTGTTAGTGTTTATATATATATATATATATATATATATATATATATATATATATATATATATATATATATATATATATATATATATATATATATATATATATATATATATATATATATATATATATATATATATATATATATATATATATATATATATATATATATATATACACCATGTGATTAAGCTTGATTGATTAAGCTTAATCCCCTCAGTACTGGGACACATTTTTTACCTTAAGATTTATGTACGATTAAACCATTTTATTGACATTAGGAAGGATCTTTGGAGGTCAGAAGATTAATGGCCACAGTCTTCACTATTTTAACCCCTTCAATACTGGGACACATTTTTACCTTGAAATTTATATACGATTAAACCATTTTATTGACATTAGAAAGGATCTATGGAGGTCAGAAAATTAATGGCCACAGTCTTCACTATTTCAACCCCTTCAATACTGGAACACATTTTTATCTTGAGATTTATGTACGATTAAACGATTTTATTTACATTAGGAAGGGGTTGTTGAGGCCAGAGTCTTCACTATTCTAATACGGTAATAACACCTTACATGAGTTTCTGAAGCTGTATAAAATCGTATCATAGACAGACTACTTTGTTAACGTGGAGTAATGTAATGTTCTACCGTATGGTGTACTGGGGCTGTGTATTGTTCTGCTACCCCAAGGGACGCCACGCTCAGTCCTAACGCAGCTTAAGGAATAGGCTCACGCTCTGTTTGGCAATCCGCTTGCCTTCCTTCTTTGACTGGTCCTCCTGTCCTGCACAGCCAGTCTAGTTATACAGTCTACTGTCTACAGTGACATTCCAGTGGCCTATATAGTGGATAAGGTGGTGAGCGTGTGATCGGGCAGACGTCCACGCGTAGGTTCGAATCCCACCACGTACAGCCTTAAAACACTTTGCCATTTGTCGAGTGGTTTAAAGTTACCTACATATCACCATGATACCCAGGTTCTAGGTGGTTACACTCAAGATGAGCTTGGGCGGTGATATGGGTCCTAATATGGCTACCACTATAAATAAAATTGCCTGCGCCACTAATGGGCGGAAGCTGAACAGCGCTTCCCATACACTCTTCAAGTGTGCCTACAGGCGCTATAGGCCTTACCGTAAAAAAAAAAAAAAAAAAAAAAAAAAACAATTATACATCACGCTAGCTACAAGCTTCATCTAGCCGCTCTGACTACAAGTCTCTCTAGCCGCCGGCTACTTCTCAAGCCTCCCTCACGGCCGCTCGCTACCAAGCCTCCAGTACATATTGTATCCTACAATAAACACAGGGAAGCTCCCCCCAGTGTTTCTCTTCAGCCACACCAGAACATATTGATGGTGCCAGCGGTACCAGGACAATCGCCAGATAGTGAGCAGAATGAAAATGAAAATGTGGTATGGTACTGAAGGGACGTAAGTTGGTGTGTATGGGATGCTTTGCTGTCACTATGACTATTTACAAAGATCAACACGGATATGATTTAATGAGATGGATGGTATTGAAATGTTGCTAATCTGTCCCTACAACTGTGAAAACACCCTCAAATGCCACCCACGCCAGCCCCTCCCAACCTTGTCACTTATAGAGTCCTTTGAAAGTATTGGTGTGTGTGTGGAGCAGAAACGTTTCAGGATAACGTTATCTTTTTTTGTATCGCGGGGGAAAGGGCAGAGGTGCGGCACAGAAACGTTTCATAATCTCTCTCTCTCTCTCTCTCTCTCTCTCTCTCTCTCTCTCTCTCTCATACCGTCCTGTGGGTCATTTGTCTCCTTTTGCCACCATGGAGGGAGTTCCAGAGTTCCTATGCGCTGGCTGTACAAGATGTACAAACTTAATCGGACAAGGGCGACGTCTGCGTGGTGCGAGTAGTAGTCATAATCTGGATGGAGAGCGATGTAGTTAACGCAACGAGTCCTCTCCCAGCCCTCATTCACTGTCAAATCGTATTCTCCCAACACGACCTAAGGAAAGACGATGAGAAGATGAAGAGGAAGAAGTAAGAGGAGGGGAATACAAAGAGGAGGATTAAATAGAGATGAGGAGGAGTAGGAGAAAGCATGTTCTTGGGACTTAAGAAGAAAAAGGTCATAAGTTTACATTTATCATAATCTCTGAGTTTAAATTTTGTATCCTGTCTTGCTTAGATATATGCATCCGCTTCATAACCTACAGAGAGAGAGAGAGAGAGAGAGAGAGAGAGAGAAGGCAGTTAAGTATTGCCAGATAATCAACCTTTTCACACCTTTATATTGTCATATTTGTCCTTGTAACTACTGACGCAGGAGGCTGATGTGATAACCCAGCGGTTGGAGATGAGGGTGCCACTGCAGAAAGGCACTGGGTCCACGTAGTGAGTGTCCATCAGTGAAACCAACCATGGCGTCGACCCTGTAAATATAGCGGCGACTTCCTTATAAGGTTCGTATTCTCAAACACTTCTGTGCTTCACCTCCACTATTTCAAAAGGTTTTATCTAAATTTACACGAGTTTTTAAAGGTGTTTCTATGGTTCTAGAGGCAGAGTGATAAGCTTTCTGCTTTATTAACTGGAGAAACACTCTTAAAAATCCCGCTAGTCATCTCTGTGGCTTTGGAAAATAGTTGTGGTGAGAGAACAAAGCGTTTCTGAATATGGAACTTTTAATATGGTAACACTGCTTGTCTATGCGTGGAAACAAGAGTTATTATCATTATTTTATAGTAATGTCTATTCTTTTCTTTGTCAGGAGAGTTTGATAGTTACATATGTGTTGTTAGGGTCAAAGGACGATTGTGATGAGACCGGGAAGGAAAAGGTAAAAAATCATATACACATTTGGTTCGGAGAAGTGGATGTAATCAATGTGGTACTGGGGAATCTTATCACGGCCTGCCTCTATCAATCCTTCTTGTCCTCAGAGCAGGTGGTAGTTTCTCTTTGCCCTCTCCCCCCAACACCCCCCACAAACTCCACCCATCGCCTCCTTTCTCTCTCTCTCTCTCTCTCTCTCTCTCTCTCTCTCTCTCTCTCTCTCTCTCTCTCTCTCTCTCTCTCGTAATCATTCTTAAATCTCTATTGTATTTCCCTCAGCTACACCATGCATCCTAACTGTACACTCATCTACTACATTATTAACAAACATCCTTAAAACATTATTACCATTATAAACACTCGTACCAAAAGCAATAACCACACATTTGTACTCTATTGCACCGGTAAACCCAGCTCTCAGGTAACTAACTATCAATGTAACCCTTCATTCCTCTCACTGTACTGTTTTATACAACGCTTTTGACCCCCTTCAGTACTAAGATAATTTTACCGTAAGTTTTGGATACGACTAGACGGTTTTATTGACATTAGGAAGGGTCTATCGAGATTAAAAGATTAACTCCTTCAATACCTTGATGCGTTTTCACATCAATTCTGCTTACTATTTTATACGGCTTCAAAAACTTATGTGGGGATTGAAATGGCGAAGATTCTGGCCATATAATCTTTTAACCTCCATAGACCCTTCCTAATGTCAATGAAATCGTCTAATCATAACCAAAATTCATGGTAAAAATGCGTTCCAGTACTGAAGGAGTTAATGGTCAGAATCTTCACTAGTTTATTCCCAACACGAGTTTCTGAAGCTGTATGAAATCGCCGAATAGTAACAAGAATGACTATGAGAACACGTCATGGTACTAAAGGAGTTGGTAATAGGAGTTTTTTCATACTTTATAGTGACCTTTGAATATGTGACCTTGACCTGAGTTAATTGTTACCTGGCTCGGCTACGTGACCTCCGGCTATCTTGTCGTCCACATCAGAGGTTCTGGCGAAATCCGAATCTGTTGGATGAAGGAGGAGGAAGAGAAAGAGGAAGAGGAAGGGGAAGATGATTATTACTTCATATATCAATGCGTGAAGGTATGACTAGTTTTGTTCTTTTCCTTATTTTTTATTTATTATCGTGTTTTTGCGATTATTCCTTTCTTGCTGATATGTTTTCATTTTAGGTAGGTAGTTTGCTCACTTTACTTGTTTCACCTTTCCGTTATTGTTCTGCTTTTGTTTTACAGTGTTTTGTTTAGCCTATTTATAATGTTTAATTTTGCCCACTGTGTGTGTGTGTGTGTGTGTGTGTTTCACTGTTTGATCTGCTGCAGTCTCTGACGAGACAGCCAGACGTTACCCTACGGAACGAGCTCAGAGCTCATTATTTCCGATCTTGGGATAGGCCTGAGACCAGGCACACAACACACACCGGGACAACAAGGTCACAACTCCTCGATTTACATCCCGTACGTACTCACTGCTAGGTGAACAGGGGCTACACGTGAAAGGAGATACACCCAAATATCTCCACCCGGCCGAGGAATCGAACCCCGGTCCTCTGGCTTGTGAAGCCAGCGCTCTAACCACTGAGCTACCGGGTGTGTGTGTGTGTGTGTGTGTGTTTCTGTGAGCTTGCAAATGGATACGTTGATTGAACTCTCTCTCTCTCTCTCTCTCTCTCTCTCTCTCTCTCTCTCTCTCTCTCTCTCTCTCTCTCTCTCTGCACTCACCACACTCCGGCGCCGCCATGGGTCTGACACATGTTGAGTAAGAGGCGGCCACCTGCACCCCGAGACCCTCAACTACCACCACCACCACCAGAAACACGGCTCCTGAAACGCCACAAGACATTTACATCACATGCTGGGTCATCATGAAACACTTCTGTCCCGCACCTCCAGTATTTTCAAAAGGCTCTAGATGAAAATAAGCGAGTTTCTAAGGGTGATTTTATAGTTCCAGAGACAGGTTGTTAAGATTTCTACCTTAAGAAGAGGAGAAACATTTTTTGAAAACCCAATTATTGATCTCGGTGGCCTTTGAAAATAGTCGTGGTGAGAGAGATGAGTGTCTCAGAATACGAGGCACTTGTTTCACTCATTCACTCACTCACATCTCATTTTCGTGCAACTTAAGTCCGTATTCAGAAATGTCTTGCTCTGTCGCTACGATGATTTTCTAAGGTCACAGAGACAACTAGCCGGATATACAAGACAGTTTCTCCTTTCAGTAAACTAGAAATCTTGCCAATCCATCATCAGAACTACAGAAATACCCTTAAATATACGAGTATTTTCAACCACAGCCTTTGGAAAGTGATGGTGAGAGAGCAAAGCGTTTCAAAATACACACCTTAATCGTATGATAAAGCTAACATTTATTCAGAAACTCCTTTGCGTTATTGTTTCTTGTGGGGTTTTGTGCAGAAATAAGGTTTAAATACTTGATAACCTGGAATTCAATACACTTATACATTATACCAAACTCACTTCTAATAGAACTTTATCGCAGGGAAAACTATTACATTCGGAAACTTTTGGGATAGAAAGAATGGTTTACACTCACGACAATCTGAAGTCTTAAGCATTCGTAACACTAACATGTTTCTCTCAATTTATATATTCTTCGTCAAATTCCTGTCAACTTTGTCTCTCAGTTACCCTACTCTTCGTCAATTTCCTGCCAACCTTCTCTGCCTCTCAATTTCTCTACTTTTCTTCAGTTTCCTGTTTCCTGCCAACCTTGTCTTTCCACACATCACCCATGGATATAATGAGCCAAATGCTTGAGCAAACTCTAAAACATTGTAATAACTAGAATGATTTGCAGTACTTAGCCAAAACTTACTCCATGTTAATGTGTTCGTAGACTGCATTTTTTATGTGTTGTTACGTTTCCTTTTCTTCTCAAAGGTGAGTGCTTAGGACTCCCTCTCCTCTCCTCTCCTCCCGTCGCCACCTTTCTTCACTCTCACTGTATTTACTGAAGCTAATAATAAGTCCGTCCTCTCAAAACATCGCTTCACCTTTCTCTCTGTGGCTGTTGCTTTTCATTTCTCAGGAAGCGTCAAGAGGCGTGCGGTCACTCCACGCTCTTATGTACTATTTAGTGTATCGGCATAATAGTTGCAAGTTGGTCTGGCGCTTTGCTCTCTCACCACGACTAATACCAAAGGCCACAGAGATGATTGGCCGGGTTCTCAAGAGTGTTTCCCTTGTTGATAATGAACAAATATCGCTAGTCTTTCACCAACAACCGTAAAAACACCCATAAGAACCCGTATAACTTCAAACACAGCCTTTTGGAAAGTAGTGGAGGTCTGGCGCAGGTCAATCGTGTGGGTGTGGGGAGGCGGGGGTGAGGGTGACCAACATGTTACTGCCTCCCAGCTTACTGACAACTGGGCCCAATTCGCCTCCTCGTCCCTTATACTCATTTCCCACGTCGGGATTTCCAAGAGAAGTAATTTTCACTTCGAATGCGTATCAGCGGAGATAACGGCAAGCTTAGATAACAATCCACTGTGTTCTCTTCGCCAGTCCAGTTGCGCAGTCTTTTTTTTCTTTTTTTCTTTGTTATCAATCGGAAATCGTGCGATAGACTGCTTCTAGAGCCGGTGAACATCTGCTGCTTGTCCGTGCAGGTCAATAGGGGCCAAGGACTGTGTGTGTGTGTGTGTGTGTGTGTGTGTGTGTGTGTGTGTGTGTGTGTGTGTGTGTGTGTGTGTGTGTGTGTGTGTGTTGTTTTTCTATACCACTGTCTGCTTCAAGACCCATATTCAGAAACACGTACTTTAGTCTCTCTCAATTATTTTCCAAAGCCACAGAGATGATAGGGGTTACTCAAAACTGTTTGCCCTTTTCATAATATAGTAATCTTGTTAATTTGGAAATCATCTCTTTGGTGACAGAGGAATCAAAACGTTTCAGAATACAGGCATGCATTGTTGGAGATATGTAGGCAGTGGAGCGAGTGATAGGCCTAAGTGGCGGTGGGAGCTGCACTCTGCAGTCTCGCAGTGAGATACAACGGCCTTGTGCAGTACAGAGATGGCGCGACTGATACAGAAACAATAAGGGCCTGATAATAACTGGAGAGGGGACGGGAAGGAGGAGGTTCAGTTGATGCTGTACGGTTTTAAAGGCTGTTTGTTTACGGTTTTAGTGACAGATTAACAATATTCTAGTGTAACAGCTGGTGAAACAATCTTGCGAACTCCTGTAATTATCTCGGAATCCTTTGAAAATAGTCATTGTGAGAGAGTAAAACGTTTCTCAATGTTGATCAGTCAAACACGACAGAAACACCTTACCTTTGCATTACGGAAGACACTTAATTGGTCGAGAAGGGGCGAGGAAATAGCGAGCGGGGTTCTGGGTGGGGGGAAGTGGTGACAGTCGACAGCCTGCACCAATCCTCTGCTGACTGCTGGCGTGGGAAGGTCGTCTGACGCACACAGCTGGTTCAAGTCGTGTCGTAATGTCTAGTGAGGGGGGGAGATGACAGGGTGTGGTGGTTGAATCTGGCTCTACAAACACTGCTCTCTCTTCATGCAGGAGCACACCAATGATCTGCCAGCTTCTCGTGCCTGTTGTGTAGTTTTTTTTTTTTTTTTTTTTTTTTAAGGCAGATTTCATATGGAATTGTTTCTAAAATCATGTAAGCTCCCTTTAAGACTATATGGTTATTGCACTGCTAACATGTTGAGAAATGTTTAGGATACTGATATGCTTGTAATGTACGTCTCTCTCTCTCTCTCTCTCTCTCTCTCTCTCTCTCTCTCTCTCTCTCTCTCTCTCTCGTAGACTCATTATCACACTATCGACTCTTATCACTCTATCTCTCTCTCTCTCTCTCTCTCTCTCTCTCTCTCTCTCTCTCTCTCTCTCTCTCTCTCGTAGACGCATTATCACTCTCTCTCTCTCTCTCTCTCTCTCTCTCTCTGGAGGATGGGTGGCAGGCTCCTCCCATCTCCTTTGTTGTACTTTTTTTTTTTTTCAACAAAACTTTCTCTCTCTCTCTCTCTCTCTCTCTCTCTCTCTCTCTCTCTCTCTCTCGTAGACGCATTATCACACTATCGACTTCCTTTCTCTTCAACTACACACACGTCGAACTCGAATTATATACACCCAAGTGAAATATCTCCACCCTGCTAACATTGCGAAGTGGAAATGCCTTGAGAGTTCCCGGCAGGGCACTGGTAAATCTAGGTAGCATGTCTGCGATGAGATAGAAGACACGTGTTGAAGATAGTACTGACATTGTTTTAAACACACAGTAATGTCCCTTCCTGTACTCGCTGCCTCAACTGCAGAGAGATAAGGAAACAGATATCCTTAATTATATCTAACAGACTGTTTCTGTATTTATGAATCAATCTATATTTTTAGGGTTGTCTTCTTAACTTGACTTGTTTGTGCCACAATTCACTGTTTGGGATGAGTCTAAATACAGCTCTGTTATTTCTGCTTCGTTTATTTATCTTTTTTTTTTCTCAGGAATTTACGAGTATATAACCTACTACTACTACTACTACTACTACTACTACTACTACTACTACTACTACTACTACTACTACTACTACTACTACTACTACTATAGGGCCAAAATTCTCTCTCTCTCTCTCTCTCTCTCTCTCTGTGGTGTATTAACATTCGTGATTTCTCATATTTGTCCTGTAGAATGTAGAGGATATGATATAGCTGAATGAGAATTAAGGAAATATTAAGCGTGTTTTTCTGTACAGCACAAGCCGAATGTAGATGAACCAGGAGAATCTACCACTACCACTGTCAAGAACAAGATTTAGATCGCCTCCCTCCACTTGTGTTATTATGAGACACGTGCCTGCCTGTCTGTCTGCTGGGTGAGTGGTGGTCCGGTGGAAGAAGGAACTAAGGAGTTAAACAGACCAAAGAATCTAGAAACACTCAGAAGAAAGGAGAAGGATGAAGCCACAATACTTGGTAGTGGACACAGCGGCTCTGGTGAAATATGTCCCTCTGTGGGTGAGTTGACTGGTGAAGCGAAGAGAAAATACGGTGTAGAATGGCCAGGCACAGGTTTATATTACGTAGAATAGGCAGACACAGGTTTATGATACGTAGAATGGGCAGATAAAGGCTTATGATACGTGGAATAGGGAGGTACAAGCTTATGATACGTAGAATAGGGAGGTACAAACTTATGATACGTAGAATAGAGAGGTACAAGATTATGATACGTACAATAGGGAGGTACAAGCTTATGATACGTACAATAGGGAGGTACAAGCTAATGATACGTAGAAAAGGCAGGCGCATGCTTATGATACGTAAACTCTGGAACTCCGACCTTGCTTCTGTATTTTCGTCTTCCTACGACTTGATTTCTTTTAAGAGGGAGGTATCGACATTTGTTCCTTGATTTTGGCTAACTTTTACTTTTTTTTTTGGGAACCAGCACGCAGATGGACTCTTATTTATTTTATTATTTTGGCGACCTTGACTGGCTTCTCTCCTGTATAAAAAAAAAAAAAAAAAGGCACAGGCTTATGATATGTAGAATAGGTTGGCAAAGGCTTATGATACATATATAGATGCAGAACTAGCAAACAAGTGGGTCTTTTTCTTTAACCTTTTGTTGTCATTGGCTGCTTTCTTTTACTTTTTGTTGTCCTTGACTAGTTTTCTCTCTTGCATAAAAAAAGTTAAAATCCCAATCCATCATTAACCCGTTCAGTGGTATGATGTGTTTTCATATTCATTCTGGTTACTATTTGGTGACTTTATACAACTTAAGAAACTTATGAGGGGGAATAAACTAGTGAAGACTGTGGCCATTAATTCTGAGACCCATAGACCCTTCCCAATGTCAATAAAATCTCGTAATCATACCTACCCAAACCTCAAGGTAAAAATGTGTCTCAGTACTGAAGGGATTAAAGGTAGGATTGACAAGTGGGAGGGAGAACAGGCAAGATTTCTGAAAGAAGAAAGAAGTGGAGGATGGAGCAGCAGGAGTGAAGGCAAGCAGCGAGGAAGTGGTGCCCATAGTGGAGGACAAGTCACCCATTTTTACAGTGTTCCACCTTAATCAACTGGTACATTTCAATCTGTTTTGTATTAATCTTTTTTTTATTTTTATTTTCATCGCAATACAATAGTTTCTGAGGGGATGGACTATGTTTTCTGTGGAGGACGGAAGGAAGGAGCGGGAAAATATGAAAGAGTACTGATTTGGGACAGAGATGAAGTCCAGATTAATTCAAAACAGATAAAAAACTACCAGAAAAAAAATAGTTTGGTGTAAGACTGTAAATTTAGGTTAGATTAGTTTTGGTTATCATATTTTCATTCCCACATCCTCTCAGCCAAGTAGGAGAGTTGTGAAGGGGGAGCTGGGAAATGAGGACAGCTGGAGGGACATGTATATTAGTACAATGTTGTGGCTTCTTGTATTTAGTGCCAGCAAATGCTGTGTTGTGATCTTGTGTTGTATTCCAGGAGTATGGGGAGCAGCTGTACAGTGTGCCGGAGATCATCAGTGAGATCAGGGACAAAGAAACTCGACGGAGGCTAGAGGCCCTGCCCTTTCCCATCACCATGCGTCAACCTCAACCTCACTCCATAAAATTTGGTAAACACCTTTGGAATTGATACTTTCATGTTTCCTTTAATTTTTGTAGCTTCACCTTTACTGCTTTGTTTTAATGAAATTTTTTTTATTTGTGGCTTCCTGCTTTTGTTACCTTCACACACACTAGTCCCACTTATTCTTATATAATTTAGTTTTTCCTAGATAATTTCTGATTTTATTGTACCAATTCATTAGCTCTTAATATCATGTGGCAAAGGATAGTCTTGTGGACCACCCTACTACAGGAGTGTAGGCACTGGTAGCATAGCTGTTCACATACATCCACAACTTTCTAGACTTCTGTTTTTTGATCATTTTCTCTTGTTGCTGACTCATTGATTTGATACCTCAGTAAATGAGTTCTCCAAGAAGACTGGGGACTATGCCAGCCTCTCCCTGGCCGACATTAAGGTGCTGGCACTCACTTACGAGCTGGAGGTGGAGGTGCAGGGCGGCAACAGTCACCTTAACTCAGAGCCTCACAAGATATTGACAGAGGGCGCTGCCACCAAGGGCCGACAGAGGGAGGAGTTCAATGACCCCCCAGAGCAGGTAACAAGACCAGACTTCATGGGTATCACAAGTCTCAGTTTTGATGTCTATGAGTTTAATTAATGTCCTAAAGTAACATTATTGCTCTGTGGTACTATAGAGTTCAGCTTTATGAATTCTGAGTTAGGCATAGGTGTTAGATAATGGAGGCATATTAGGATTCTTTAAGTTACCATGTCACCTCTATATTTCTGTACATTTATTGAATAAGCACAAAGCAGCTGTGAAATGTTTGAAGAAATATTTGAATTTGAATTATCTGGCTGCAAGTGTGAGGAGAGGCTGGATCCCTTGAGGGGCACCACCCCTCCACTGAATACAGGAGCAAAAGCTTCAAACACCCTCATGGACCGACACCTGGTGGCACTGGACACATTCCTCTTGGACCACTCGTACATCACAGGATACACTCCATGCACTGTAGACATCACCCTGCAGCAATATGTCATGAAGCAGTATCCTCAGCTGTGCCTGGAGTCTCAGAGCAAGTGTAAACCCTTGGACCTATACATGCGTGAAATCTTTCCACTGCCACTGCCCAAGTTGTTCCCTCACCTGAGTCGATGGGTGACACACATAAGCAGCATTAGTGAGGGAGAGGCCGCTATGCTTCCAAGGAGTGACCAGACAGTTGACAAGATCCTTCATGCCCTCTTGCAACTGTTGAAGGCGAGGAATTGTGATGGCTTTTCTCTTAGATTGCTGCTTTATTTAGTTTCTAAAGAGTGTTATGTTTTCTCTGTTTTCTTAATAACCTGATATAGCAAGACTGTTGTAAAGTGCTTCAGTTCAGGCAGTATTTTTGCTTTGTATTGCATGGTTGAGGATGCATCAAAGGAAGATTTCACTGTAGTTGTGTATTATAGTGTTTTTTGGCATTTTCTTTGGGTCCATGTATATGAGTCCTATAGGTATGCACTGAGCCCTTCCTCATAGTCCAAGTTTATCTTTATTTGTCTGTTCTATGAGAAGCAAAGTTTGATGTAATTGAGTGCTGACAAGATAGTTATTATTGCATTTATGTGCATGGTTTTGTTATTTTCTGTGTTCATACCTAGGTGGTTTTGTAAATTAACCCACATGGCTGCTTCCATCTGGGCTCCCATCTCACTTGTTTTTGTCTTACAGGAAGAAGAGAAGGAGGTAGAGAAGTGTGCACTGAGAGAAGACACTGAGACAGATGACACTCAGACACATGAAGGCTTAGAATTAGAACCCTTTGGAGGTAAGGAGGTCACTCATGCCAGTCAAGCAAGAGGTGTGTAACTGAGCATCCGGTATAGCAACTGAATGTAAACTTAACATAGAAGATTAGTGCTGATCACTTTGTCTAATGAGATTCAGAGATGGTTGTTGAGGAAGGTCTGTGTGTATGTATGCAGAGAATAATGAATAGTTAAAGCTTTGAGTTGTACAATTGTCTTTTGTTGGACTATGAACTTCTCATTGAACCCAATTGCTGTTTGTAATATCTTTGCATTCTCTTACATGCACACCAGCACTGATCTTCTATCTTTGCTTCAGAGGAAGAGGGAAACTGTGCATCCCAAGAAAATGGGGAAGATAGTGATGCAGCTGAAAAGAATGGTGAGGAGAGCAATGAAAAAGAAGAGGACACAGATGATGATGATGATGGTGGTGGTTGGATCACCTGTGAGAATATAAAAAAACACAAAGGCAAGAGGAACATCTTTGGCACTGTGGAAGAGGAAGAAGAAGAGGACAAGGATGTTCAGGTGGCTTGCATTACAGGAGACTTTGCCATGCAGGTTGGTAACACACATCCCTGCAAATGGGTGAATTACAGGGTATGGTAAGATATTTGTGTGTTATGTGTGTTAGGGGGTAATAGGAGTATTGTAGTACTGGTGCAAGTAGTTTAGTGTGTGTAGTACTAAGTATGTGGGGATTAGGAGTAGTATAGAGTGTAATAGGTAGGGTAGGGTAAATGCATTAAGGGATTGTAGTAGCTCACTGCTACTTGGAATGTTCATCACTACACTCACTTCTATCACCCCTTGATACATTGCCTACTTATCTACATGTTACACTCCTATACTATTAAAAATCCCTACATACTTTTCATAGCAACAAACCACTGGGGATTTCCCAGAGGAGTACAGTGTATGGTGAGTGAGAGGTGTATGTGTATATAGTGTATAGTGAGTGAGAGGGAGGGGAGGAAGGATGGGAGGGATGGATGGTGTTGTGGAGGGGGTGTATGGGATGGTGGGTTGTGCATAGAATGTATACATAGCATGTTATGGTTGGCACTTATGGGAGTAGTTAGTTACATGTGGTGAGACGGCGAGTGTGTATCTTTTTGACACTGATAACCTGAGGTAGTAGTAGGAAGGATGTACAAAAAGAAGGGGGAGGTATGTATATATACAATATGTATTCTTGAATATTAAATATTTATGATATATTATTATTTTTATACCAAATTTGCAGATTACAAGAAATGATGGAGAGTTTGTAACTGTTACAGATTCCTCCTGTACAGGAAAATAAATTTTTACAGGAAACTAACTTTAAAGAAATTCTAACAACACTTTTATTACTAGCAGAGAATTTAACAGATTTACATTTTTAATGTAAATAAAAATTTGAATGATATTAATTTACATTAGATGAAAATTACAGATACAAGGAAAAAAAGTTAAATAACATGTGTTCTTAATTGAAACTTACATATTACAAGGAAAAAACTTGTATGACATCCTTAATTATGTCAAGAAAATGAAGTGGTAAATTTACAGATTATACTAAAGAAAAATGACATAGTATTGACTCTTAATGGATATCTCTATTGAGTAATTTTCCAAGTAATCGTGTGTATTGACTGACTTGAGCTAGCCTTCCTTCACAGAACGTGTTGAAGCACATTGGACTGTCAGTGATGGGAGTGGATGGGCATCTCATCAAGCAGTTGAAGACTTACATCCTGCGGTGTCATGCTTGCTTCAGAACCACATCCGCCATGGACAAGGTATGATGGCATGACTGGTGTGTTGCTGCTGTTGCTATGCTGGTCCTTCCTCCTCCAAGTACAATTATTGAAAGGTACTGTATTAGTGTACATAAAGATACTACAAATTTTTCTGTTCAGGTTTTATAATGCTGCTGGATCAGTACTCTATAGACTAGACAGAACAGTTCTTTTTTTATTCTGACCTTGCTTGTTGCAGAACACTGTGTGGTAATCTATTTGCCACAGACTACTACTGCCACAAATGCACCCTTCTTATCAGCTTCCTCTTTCAGATCTTTTGTCCACACTGTGGCAACAAAACCCTGAAGAAGGTGTCGGTGACCTTGGATCCTGATGGGACACAAAGGATATGGATCAACACCAAGAGACCAATAAACAAGAAAGGAATGAAGGCAAGTCTACACCATTGGTCAAGCTGCCATAATTTCTTCAAAGAAATTTTCTCCATACCAATTTCAATTTAAGAAGATTGTAGTGCTGGTGATAAGGCAACATTTTTCATATTTCACATACTTTGCCTAATTACTTTGGAGAGGGATTTCTAAACTTTACTGATCTTATACTTTTGTAGGAGCCTCACCTCAACAACATTTAACTCAAACACACACACACACACACACACACACACACACACACACACACACACACACACACACACACACACACACACACACACACACACACACACACACACACCAGAAACCTTTCACTTCCTGCATGTCCTGAGTCTGTTAAGCTTCATTTTTCCCTTCCCACGGCAGTACTCGCTCCCAACGCCAAAAGGAGGAAAACACGCCCGCAACCCCATCTTGGTGGCCGACCAACGGGAGGCAAAGAAATTCTCTAGCAAGATGAGCAGAAAGAAGATTAATCCTCTGCATGAAGATTACAACCCAGGTATGTGCCTTGGAACAATTCACCAGGGCAACAGACAAATCACCCAAATAAAGTGTACAGTTAGAAAGTATGTCACTTTATATCACTTTGGAAGTATATAATTTCATGTGACCAAGAAATAAAAAGAAACATACAACTGTGCGGCCCCTTGACCATATCTTGCATGTCTTCCTCAGCTGATCAGACACCTTTTGCCGTGAGGGATGTGTATTCCAGGGCTGCTCAACTGGGTTACATTGGAGGAAAGAACCATCATCACTTCTACTGGGAGAAAAGAAACCCAAATGAACCACAAAGGAGAACTGGCAAGAAATAGAGGTACAAAACTGCATCCATTATTCCTGCCATGTCCTAACCTGCATTGACTTGCGTAAAATAGCATTCCTCTCAAAACCTCACAAAGATAGCCCAGCATCCTTCTATTGTGATTCCATTATCTTTGCTATATTTTTACTAAAAGCCATCCAGACAACAGCATCTTGGAAGACTTAGGCAGAGACTTCCTGTAAGAGCACTGAAAATGTTAAGTTGTCTTGTGTCTACATTACACTAGAATAACTCCCTCTCTGCAATCTACCTTTTATGATATCTCTAAGAGTCTCTGGAGACTAAGTGCATAATTTATCAGAAAAAAAAAATAAAAAAAAAAAAAAACTAAAGTCCGGGGAGTCCTTGAACACTTATTTCTGCTGCTTGTTTTCCAAAATGGGCCAAACTAAGTCTTACAATAGTTTTTAACAGGTGTGTGTGGATTGAGGGCCATCACATCCTGCACCCAAGGCTTGAAGAGCAGATTAGTGGCACCAGCTGCTGCTGCTGTTGATGGTAGATGTTGCTGCCAAGCAATTCATCCAGGAACCAGTCATTTATATATTTTTTGAATATGAATCCACTAAATAAAAATGTTAAAGATTCCATAACATTTACTTTAAAATATTACCAAACCTACAAACTATCCTGGAGTTTGAATTGAAGAAATCAAAAGACAATCCAGTAATCAAACAGCAATCCAAACAAACATTACAGTAACAAGGTCAGTAATAGCTTGTGTTAAAGTTCTTACCACCACACCATACTACACCACTACTATCACCATACCACCCCTCACCACTACCATCACACACCATAACACGCCTATGACACACCACACCACCACTGCCATCACACCATAACACCACACCATCTAATGGTTATAGAATAGGAAACATTTATTTATATGTTTATTTTTTTTTATATACGAAAAGGAATCCGTGTTTTCTGTTTGGCTGGAAAGCCAATTTTTTTTTTCGTATTCAGAATATGTAATATAATGTGGTTTGGCTGTGCTTTCCATCTCGACATTATGGCGTGTTTTGGCGCCCTTATTCTGACACACAGACCGCTCATTGGACGGCGCTATGTAAACAAACCACCCGGTAAGGATATTGTATTTCAATTATTAAAGTATTTGTCGCGTTTAAAAATGTAGTTCATTTCAGTCTGGATGCTTTTTTTTTCTTGTGGCGATTTTTGAAATGAATTACGTAAATATTGGACGACAGTGGCATCTCAGCCCTGCCTTCCCCCCAGGTCAGTCCACCAATGTTTGTCTGCACTCCCCCTGTGTTTCCAGACCCAGACAATGAAGCAAAGCCAGAATCAACCACCAAAATAGATGACTAGCCTATTACTATGTTAAATAAAGCGATCTAATGTTATGTATTACTCCGTTTAGACCGGACGGAGCCCAACATGACCTGGATCCAGATCCCGCCCCACCAGTCCCCCTCCCTCCCGGCCTTTTTTTTTTTTTTTTTTTTCTGTTGCCCTTGGCCAGTCTACCCTATTGTAAAAAAAAAAATGTATGATAGTGGCAGTGAATACTGAATATTATATACTCGATCCCTGACAGTACCACAGCTGTAACTATCATTATTACTGAATATCCTGAATTTTAGAGACGTGTTTCGTGTACGTATGGGTGTGTATAGTGTCAGTGTGCTTATTGTAGTGTCAGCGTGTATAGTGTCATTATCAGATAAAAATATACTGCCATGAGATCATTGAGTGTAACTGATCCCCTTTCTTTCACTGCTTTACAGGTGTTGATTGCTTGTGTACATGTGTGTATAAGTGCATGCAGGATAGGCCTACACTGCCAGAGAAGGAAAAAAAAAAACAAGAAAAAACAAAAATGTGGCACCTTGTCTAGCTGGGTGACGGCGCGCTCAGCTGTTCTCTTTTTTCAATGTCAATTCAAAGATATACTGTGTGATATCAAGCTAGCCAGGGTAGTGACAGACGTAGGTTCCGAGTAGCTCCGTGCCGACTAGCAGTAACACTCCCTCACCCACAGAGCTCAAGCATCGCCACCAGCAGAGCATACATTGAAAAGAACAACGGACAAGCTGGATGATGCTGTGGAGGTGATGCTACTGGTGAAAAACAGCGATCCAGCCTGGTCCCTACCCCGCAAGCGTCGGCTCCACTTCACCAGGTGACCACATGGACGACTCCACCACGGTCATCAAGCATACCCGAACACCATCACATGGTAAGACAAATAAATCTGCCAAATCCACAAAGACTTATGGATTGTGCTACCCGCTCCTATGCATGTGTGACCGCCTCTACCACTCCTCGCACTGCTGAGTCTGCTGGGCCCCCCACACTTGTAAGCAGGTAGCGCTAATTCGCTCCCTTGATGGAAATAGATGCTTCATCCACCCAGCCAAGGTATCCATGGCTGTGTGTGGCTCAATATTCGCCAAAAAGTACATTGAACAAACCTTGGCCATCACTGGAGGTGGCCGGGGAATCAAGTTTGAGGTGGCCAACCTTGATCACCTGGAGCAGGCCCCAGAGTCAGTGACCCGACTGGGGGAGTGGCCTGTTAAGTGTTGGGTGGCCACCGACAATGACCCTACCCATGACTTTGGTAGAATTTACCGTTTCCCCGGACATGACTAAACATGACATTATGACAGGTAACTATCCTAGACGGCTACCCCACTCAGATTGTCGATGCCTTATGCCTCCCAGACCGTGACAAGGACGGACAGACTGTCCAAAACCTGGCCATACGTCTGAAATTCTGTCTGCCCCTCCCTAAGAGGGTGGCCATAGGAAACATGGTGTACCATGTTAGGCCCCACATCCTCCCAGTCATTTACTGCACCCGCTGCCTCCTGTTTGGCCACGGCAACATTTCCTGCAATGGATGTGCCTGCTGCAGGAAATGCAATGGTTACCATGACACTGATGGGTGTGTCAGGGAGGACCATTGTTTGTTTTGTGGCCCCAGCTACCACCCCACCTCCAAACAGTGTCCGCCTCACATCCAGGCAGTGCAGCATGACGGGGCCCACTCCCTCTTGGACATCAAATGAAAAATGAGAGGCATCCTCCTGGGCACTTTTTACCCACCAAAACCTGCACCTAAATCACACTCACCCTCCAAAACAGGAAACCCTCAACCTCCTCCCATACACCTTGCACACCCAGAACCCCCACCTCTGCCCCCACCCTTGCTCCTCGCCCTACACCCATCCAGGCTTCCATTCCTGATCCTACTTCTGCTCCCACCAAGTCCCTGAGCCCCATTATTAGTGTGGTACCACTAACTGCCAAGCCACCCTCACCCAAGGCCCAATGGAGCCGCCACCACCACAAACCACACCACACAGTCACACCACGATGCACCACCAGACCCTCCTTCACCCCTG
Organism: Portunus trituberculatus; assembly: GCF_017591435.1. Classification (NCBI taxonomy): domain Eukaryota; kingdom Metazoa; phylum Arthropoda; class Malacostraca; order Decapoda; family Portunidae; genus Portunus; species Portunus trituberculatus. The sequence continues at coordinate 10,735,008 of NC_059282.1, forward strand.
AGGGCTCCTACAGGACAGACTTGACAGATGCTGGGGAATTTGTACCCCCAACTCCTCTACACCAATGCCACCCACCAAAGGTTCCCCAGCCAAAAGCCCCATATCCAGCAGCCCAGCAGCCCTCGCTTGGTAGTGCAGGTTTTGTACCATCCACTTCCTCGTTTCCGGCCCAGCATGCTTCGGGTTTTGCATGGCCTGCTTTTATTAACCTAACCTAACCAATAGCAGTCAGCGAGAGCCTCTCTTGCATCGTCTCTGAGTTTTCCACCTCCTCCCAGTTTACGTTTTTAAAATAGTTCTTGAGATTCTCAATATCAGCCTTTCTGTAATTTAATCAGTCTCCTTTGTATGAATCGTCTCTATCTTCCTTTCCCTTTTCTATATCTATTTCTAATATTACATGGTCACTCTTTCCCAATGGGCATTTATATCTTATATCATCATTCATTTGGATACCCCTTTTAAAAACTAGGTCCAATCTCGCCGGCTCATCGTTTCCTCTGAATCTTGTGCATTCCTTTACTCTCTGGTCCATCATATTGTCTATCATTAGGTTCAAGAATCTTTCTGCCCAGGCTTCTTCCCCCATACCACTTTCATAATTTTCCCAGTCCACTTCTTTACAGTTGAAATCTCCTACTAATATAACTTTTTTCCTTTCTTTAACAATTCTCGTTAGACTCCTTATTGTGTCATCTATCATGTCTATATTCTTGATTGGTCCATGAATTTGTTTTTGGTGGCACATATGTTACAATGATTGTTAACTCTTTTTTTATTAATATGCATCTTAACATACAATACTTCTGCTTTTCCTTCCCCACATTCCACTTGGTTTATCACTATCTCCTTCCTTAACATAATCATGACTCCTCCTCCTCCTTTACCCACTCTGTCTCTTCTCTATACATTATACCTATTATCCAAGTCTATTTTGATTCCCTTATTTAGTTTTGTTTCAGCCAGGCATACAATATCTGGATTTTCTTTATTTATGTAATCTCTTAATTCTAGTTTACTTGATAAAGCCCCGTCTATGTTCGTATACATCATTTTTAGTCTTTTGCCTTTATCATTTTTAATTAAACTTGTTCCACTTTTTTCTCTTTATATACCATTTCCTTATCCTGTCTCCTAGAATTCTCCAAAAAAATGCCTTTTTTTCCTCTTCTGACCTTTCATTATTCTTTTCCCTTACTGCTGTTGCCAGTTCATTGTATCTCTTCCTTTCTTCCTCATTTCTATTTTTCTTCATATAGATATCCTTGCAGCCTTCTGTTTCTCTAAGTTTTGTTGTTCTGTATAATATTTCTTCTGTTGCTGCTTGTGATTTTAGTAATATTTTAATTGGTCTCGTTTTTCCTTCTTGATATGGTCCCATTCTGTTTATTTCTTCTACTTCCTCTTCCAAGTTCTGCCTATCTTCGTGTGTGTGTGTGTGTTTGTGTTTGCATTTCAAGATTTGCTGTGGGCTTTATAATGGTAAAGATTCCACTGTATATCTCATGCAGTGTCAATTTTTTATCCAAATATCTATACTGTGTTGTTTAAAGTGACAGTTTTGTGTATTTCATTTCTACAACATTCATTAAAGTTTGTCCAGATATAATAATGACAAACCCCCCTCACCCCCCTCCCTCCCTCTCTCTCTCTCTCTCTCTCTCTCTCTCTCTCTCTCTCTCTCTCTCTCTCTCTCTCTCTCTCTCTCTCTCTCTCTCTCTCTCTCTCTCTCTCTCTCTCTCTCTCTCTCTCTCTTGTATGTGTCACAGAGGCATGGGTAAATGAGGAAAAGTTTAGGGAAAATAGGAAAGAATATGAAGTAGATGGATACATTATGTATTTACACCAGAGAATTGGTAGGATAGGCGGAGGAGTAGTTATTTATGTAAAAAAATCCTTCATTTCCAGTCAGGTTAATGGTATTAAGGTAGATAACAGAGTAGAATCCTTATGGCTGGATGTTAGAGTAAACAAAAGTAAGGTTATTAGAGTAGGAGCTTTTTATAGGCCACCTAACCAGTCAGCAGATGTAGACAACCTTATGGTAGATGAGATAAATAGGGGTGTACTAGTCAGACAATTATCTTAGGGGATTTTAATCTTAAGTCAGTAAACTGGGAGAGGATGGTAGGAGATGCTAGTGAAAATAAGTTTATGGAAAGTTTTCAGGATAACTATTTAGTGCAGATGGTAGATAAACCTACTAGGGGGAGGAAGGTTTTAGACATAGTACTAACAAATATTGAGCATTGTTTAAAGGAAGTTGAGGTAGGAGAGACTTTAGCAAACAGTGACCATCATATAATTAGATTTATCATTAATTCCAGTAGGGATAATATAGTGAATAAGACTAGAGTCCCAAACTATCAGAAAGGCAATTATGGTAGGTTACGTCAGTTATTAGGAGAAGTAAACTGGGAAGATAGTTTTGGAAATAAAACTGCACAGGAGATGTGGGATATTTTTAAGATTGTAGTAAAGGCTATAGTGATGCAGTGTATCCCTTACAAAGATATAAGACAGAGAAACAGGAAGCCATTATGGTGGACTCATGAGATAGGTAGCCAGATCAGAGAGAAGAAGAGGGCATACAGAGAGTTGCAGAAAAGTGGGGAAGATGTAGATTTGAATAGGTACAGACAGGTCAGGGATGATTTGAGTAAGGTTATAAAAAAAAGTAAAAGGCAGGCAGAGATAAAACTAGCTAGAGCTGGGAGTAAAGATCCCAAAAAATTATATAGTTATTACAAGGTCAGTGATAAAAGAAATAAGGATAGGATTGGACCACTCAGAAAAGATGGTGTAGTAGTGGATCAAAATGAAGACATAGTAGAATTATTGAATGAACAATTTTCTTCAGTATTTACTAGGAAAGAATAGGAAATCCTGTTACAAACAGTGCGACGAGTAGTTTAAGAGCTTTAGAAAATATTGATATAAAACCGGGAATTATTAGGAAATTTATTCTTGAACTAGACGATAGGAAAGCCAGTGGTCCTGATGAGCTACATGCCAGAGTACTTAGGGAGGGTGTAGACAGTATTTCTGAAGCACTTAAGTTAATCTTTGAAAGATCACTTAGGTTTGCTGAGATACCTCAGGACTGGAAGTTAGCTAATGTTACTCCAATATTTAAAAAGGTAGGAAGGATGATGCGAATAATTATAGACCGATCAGTTTAACTAGTATAGTATGTAAGATACTAGAGAAAATCATTAAGGGTAGTATTTGGGAGCATTTAAATGAGAATAGATTAATTAGAGATACCCAACATGGCTTTAGATCAGGGAGGTCCTGTCTTACAAATTTGCTCGATATCTTAGAATATATTACCAAGGAGTTAGATGATGGAAATAGCATAGATGTTATATATCTAGATTTTAGCAAGGCATTTGATAAGGTACCGCATAGGAGGCTAGTGTACAAATTGAGACTACATGGGATAGGGGTAGGTTAGTTGATTGGATTAGTGAATGGCTTTCTGATAGGAAACAGAGAGTAGTATTAAATGGGGCAATGTCTGAGTGGAAGGAAGTGGTTAGTGGGTACCCCAAGGATCAGTGCTAGGACCTCTTCTTTTCTTGGTGTACATTAACGATTTAGATATAGGAATTAGTAGCAAAGTATCAAAGTTTGCAGATGATACTAAGATAGCATGTGCAGTACAGGGTGAAAAGGACAATTACAGAATACAACGAGACCTGGACAGGCTGATAGCATGGGCAGACAGGTGGCAGATGGAGTTTAATTCTAAAAGTGTCAGGTTATGCATTTAGGTAAAGACAACACAAACTTTAGCTATGAGATGGAGGGATGTTGGCTAGAGGCAGTAGAGGAGGAAAGGATTTAGGAGTAGTGATAGACAGAACTATGAAATTTTCAAAGCAATGTTTAGAAGCAAGAAATAGGGCAAATAGGATCCTGGGTTTTATAAATAGAAATGTTAGTTATCTCTCTCTCTCTCTCTCTCTCTCTCTCTCTCTCTCTCTCTCTCTCTCTCTCTCTCTCTCTCTCTCTCTCTCTCTCTCTCTCTCTCTCTCTCTCTCATGTTAATCCAGTTTTATTTCTTTCAGATTATGGTAAGATATGGAGAAGGAGAGACCAAGGCAAGAGGAGGAAGAGGAAGAGGAGAAGGAGTAAGATAAGAGGAATCAAGAGAAAAAAGAAAAGGTGAAATAAGAATAAATTATGTCATTTTATAAGTCTCTCTCTCTCTCTCTCTCTCTCTCTCTCTCTCTCTCTCTCTCTCTCTCTCTCTCTCTCTCTCTCTCTCTCTCTCTCTCTCTCTCTCTCTCTCCTTTTAATTCCTCCTACAATTGAATATTTTTCCTCCTCCTCCTCCTCCTCTTCCTCCTGAAGTTGGTTAGGTTAGGTTAGGTTAGGTTGGATCTCATTAGGTCAGGTTGGGTTGGTTTAGGGTTAGGGTTTGTTAGGTTGGATTTTTTGGGGAGGGTTGTGTTGAGTTGGGTTACGTTAGGTTGGGATGTTTTTAGGTTTGGTTGAATTAGGTAAGGTTGGGTTGGGTTGGGTTAGGTTGCTCTTCATTAGGTTAGGTTGAACTATGTTAGATTAGGTTGGTTTTGGTTTAGGGTTGTGGCGGGGTTTAGCGACTGTGGCACTACATCCTGGCGCCACATGTGGTATGTAACTGTCTGTGTGCTACGCTGTGGCGGGGATGAGTGACAGCTTGCCACAGTCACTGTCCACAGACGCTTGTGTTTTCTCGGCTTTAGGTTAAGCTAGGTAAGGTTGAATTTGGTTTAGTTAGGTTTTTTTTTTTTTTTTTTTTTTTTTTTTAAGGGGTGGGGGAAGTTAGGTTAGGTTGGTTTGGATTTTATTAGGTTAGGTTTGATTGAATTAAGTAAAGTTGGATTAGATTAGGTTGGGTCGGGTTAGGTTACACAACACTATGTGGTGTGTATTAGTGTGTGTGTGTGTGTGTGTCAGAAGACTCATGCTGTCACTTATTAAGTGCCAAGGAATTGTGGAATGGAACTACCTTTTCTTCTATGCATTGCCAATTTGATCACTTTTCTAATTTCATTGTTTTCTTCCAGATTGCAAAAATAAACTGGGAGAAATATGACTTGAGTGTCATCACTCAGGAAATGACACCAAACACCAGGAAGAGGATCTTTGCAGAGATGTCAGTCAGCCAGCCAGCCATTGGGGTGTGTGCATCATTATTGGCCCATATTTCCTTCCCTTTTGGATTTGAATGACTCCTGAGTATCTCCCGCTCAATAGTTGTACACAGTTTGTTCGTTAGTGTTGAGTGTTGTCATGTGTTGCTGCACACACCATCTTAAGATCCTGCCAATTATGTTGTTCTTAGTACTGTGATGTGATGCACTTCTGAGTGTAAAGTTGGCTCTCATTTGTAAACACATCATACAAAATGTAAACAGTGTACCTCTCATTACAGGAAAGTCAAGAGTCCCTGAATGCTGCTAATTAGATACTGATGCCAGGAACACTGCACCTTGAAGGCAAACCACAAACCTTCAACAAGAGTGATGAAGAACAGCCACAGTATCAGACAAGACATGTAGCAATGAAGAACACCCAAAGTACATGGGTTGGATTCTTTGAACAGAAATATGGTCTGCTTGTTAACAGATTCTTTCAATGTTCACTCAGTCATTCACTTACTTAGCTCAGAATGAATGAAGAATGTGCAGTGAAATAAATATTGCTGCTTGTATGGGGGTGAGTCTTGTGATGGAATTAAGTGTTTGGTTTTTGTTATCTTAAAAAATTTTATAAAAAAGACTGAATGTGTGTGTGTGTGTGTGTGTGTGTGTGTGTAATTCACTGTTTGTTTGATCTGTTTGGTCTGCTGCAGTCTCTGACGAGACAGCCAGACGTTACCCTACGGAACGAGCTCAGAGCTCATTATTTCCGATCTTGGGATAGGTCTGAGACCAGGCACACACCACACACCGGGACAACAAGGTCACAACTCCTCGATTTACATCCCGTACCTACTCACTGCTAGGTGAACAGGGGCTACACGTGAAAGGAGACACACCCAAATATCTCCACCTGGCCGGGGAATCGAACCCCAGTCCTCTGGCTTGTGAAGCCAGCGCTCTAACCACTGAGCTACCGGGCCGTGTGTGTGTGTGTGTGTGTGTGTGTGTGTGTGTGTGTGTGTGTGTGTGTGTGTGTGTGTGTGTGTGTGTGTGTGTGTGTATTTACCTAGTTGTAGTTTTACAGGGCCTGGGCTTTATGCTCGTGTGGTCCCGTCTCCATATCTACACTTATCCAATTTTTCTTTAAAACTATGCACACTCTTTGCTGACACCACTTCCTCACTCAAACTGTTCCAAGTCTCAACACATCTTTGCGGGAAACTAAATTTTTTAACATCTCTCAGACATCGTCCCTTCCTTAGTTTCTTACTATGCGATCTTGTGCTTCTAAAGTCATATTCTTCTCTCAGGATCAGTTTCTCATTATCCACTTCATCCATTCCATTAATCAATTTATAAACTTGTATCAGATCCCCTCTCTCTCTTCTCTGCTCCAAGGTTGGTAGATCCATTGCCTTTAGTCTCTCCTCATATGCCATCCCTTTAAATTCTGGAACCATTCTTGTAGCCATTTTTTGTAGTCTCTCTAATTTTCTTATGTGTTTCTTTTTATGGGGAGTCCACACAACTCCTGCATATTCCAATCTAGGTCTTATTTTAGTACTTATTAATTTCTTCATCATTTCTTTGTCCATATAGTGAAATGCTACTCCAATATTCCTTAGCAAATTATACGTCTCTCTGAAAATTCTATCAATATGGCTTACCGGTTGATTATTTTCTTCCATTGTCACTCCCAAGTCCTTTTCCTTTTTTCCTTTTTCTAGTTCTACTCCATCTCCCATCTTATAGATTCCCACTGGTCGTCTTTCACTTTTTCCCATTTCCATGACATGGCTTTTGTCCATATTGAATTCCATCTCCCATTTTTTGCTCCATTTCCAGATCTTGTTTAAGTCTTCCTGTAGTATTTCACAATCCTCTTTTTGTTTAATGACCCGCACAGTTTCGCATCGTCCGCAAACAGATTTATGTAGCTGTTCACTCCCTCTGGCATGTCATTTATATATACGAGAAAAAGTATTGGTGTCAATACTGACCCATGTGGCACTCCGCTGTCTACTGTTCTCCACTTGGACTTCATATCTTTAACTATCGTCCTTATTTCTCTCCCCCTTAAGTAATTCTTCATCCATCTCAATGTGCTTCCTTTTAAGCCACCCTTCTCCTCTAACTTCCATAGTAATCTTTCATGTGGCACTTTATCAAAAGCCTCTTTTAGATCTAAATAAATACAGTCAACCCATCCCTCTCTCTCTTGTACTTTATCAACTATTCTAGAGTGGAAACTCAATAAATTTGTCACACATGACCAACCTTTTCTAAAACCAAATTGGCTATTTGATAATATTTTGTTGTCTTCAAGAAACTCAATCCATTGCTTCTTTATTACTTTTTCACACATCTTGCATATTACACTAGTTAGTGATACCGGTCTGTAATTTAAAGATTCTTCCTTCCTTCCGCTCTTATATATGGGAACCACCTCAGCTCTTTTCCACTCCACTGGCACTGTTCCATTTTCTATTGAGCATTTTATGATGTTGTATATTGGACTTGCTAGTTCTTCCCTACATTCTTTCAGTATTCTGCCTGAGACTTCATCCGGTCCCATTGCCTTTTCCTCATCCAATTCTGACATCAACTTTTTTATTTCAAGCTTGGTTACTTTAATCTCTTTCATATGGACAGTCTCTCTATTACCCTGTGGTCTTTCAAATTTGGATTCCTTAGTAAAGACCTCATGAAATTTACTATTTAACAGTTCTGCCATACTTTTTGGGTCTTCCACCATTCCGTTTTCTCCTTTTAACCTTTATTGTTTCTTTTTGTCTTATTTTTCCATTTATGAATCTGTAGAGCAATTTTGGTTGTTCCTTACATTTTTCGACAATGTCCTTTTCATAGTTCTTTTCTTCTTCCTTTCTCACCTTAGCATATTCATTTCTTGCTGTTTTGAAGTTTTCCTTATTTTCTGGATTTCTGTTTCTTCTCCACCTTTTCCATGCTCCATCTCGTTTCTCCTTTGCCCTAGCACATCTTGCATTAAACCAATCTTTCTTTCTTTCTTCTTTAGGTCTATATTTCGGAACATATTCCCTGACCCCAGTTTTGTATATTTCCAAAAATAAGTTATATTTCTCTTGAACCGTTAATGAGTTTTCCATCTCCTCCCAGTTTACGTTTTTAAAATAGTTCTTGAGATTCTCAATATCAGCCTTTCTGTAATTTAATCGGTCTCCTTTGTATGATTCATCTCTAATATTACATGGTCACTCTTTCCCAATGGGCACTTGTATCTTATATCATCGTTAATTGGTATATCCCTTGTAAAAACTAGGTCTAATCTTGCCGGCTCATCGTTTCCTCTGAATCTCGTGTTTTCCTTTACTCTTTGGACCATCAAATTATCTATCATTAGGTTCAGGAATCTATCTCCCCAGGCATCTTCCCCCATACCACTTTCATAATTTTCCCAGTCTACCTCCTTACAGTTGAAATCTCCTACCAATATCACTTTTCTCCTTTCCTTAATGATTCTTGTAAGACTCCTTATTGTGTCATCTATCATGTCTCTATATTCTTGGTTAGTCCATGAGTTTGTTTTTGGTGGCACATATGTTCCAATGATTGTTAACTCCTTTTTGTTAATATGCATCTTAACATACAGTATTTCTGATTTTCCTTCCCCAAACTCCACTTGATTTACCACAATCTCCTTCCTTAACATCGTCATGACTCCTCCTCCTTTACCCACTCTGTCTTTCCTCCATATATTATACCTTTTATCTATGTCTATTTTTATTGCTTCATTTAACTTTGTTTCCACCAGGCATACAATATCTGGTTCTTCTTTCTTTATGTAATCTCTTAATTCTAATTTACTAAATAAAATCCCATCTATGTTTGTATACATCATTTTTAATCTCTTGTTCTTATCATTTTCAGTTAAACTTGCTCCATTCTTTTATCTTCTTTCTCTTTTATATACCATTTCCTTATCCTGTCTCCTATAATTCTCCAAAAAAAATGCCTTCTTCTCCTCTGACCTTTCATTATTTTTTTCTCTTGCTTCTGTCACCAGTTCATTGTGTCTCTTCCTTTCCTCCTCGTTTCTATTTTTCTTTATATATATATCTTTGCAACCTTCTGTTTCTCTGAGTTTCTATATAGTACTACTTCTGCTGCTGCTTGTGATTTTAGTAATATCTTAATTGGTCTCACTGTTTCTTCTTGATATGGTCCCATTCTATGGATTTCTTCTACTTTCTCTTCTAAGTTCTGTCTATCCTCGTCATTCAGATGTTTTAGTAGGTCTTTTACTAATTTCATTTCGTCTTTTTCCCTTCTTGGTCTATATTTAACATTTTTTTCTTTCAGTCCAAAAATAATTACACTCTTCTTTTTTTCTGCAATTTCTCTTACTAAATTTTCTTTTTTCTTGAGGACTCCTATCATTTTGCTTGTCATATTTTCATCTCTTTCTTTTAACTGTTCTTGAAATACTTCTTGAAATGATTCCTTGTCTTTCTTATCTTGGATTCTCCATGCTTGTACTTCTTTTTTAATCACGTCTTGTACTCTTTCTTCTTCTTTGTTAACTAGATCTTTTAGCTTTTCTTTTTCTTTCTCAGCTTTACCGAGTCCTTCTTCCATCAATTTCTTATAGTTCGCTATTTGCACTTTTAATTCTTCATTTTCGGTTCTTAGCCTAGTTTCATTTTCTTCCACTCTTTTTATCCTTTCTTTCAATTTCTGGAGCTCTGTATCCTGTTCTTCATTCTCTTTCATTCCCATACTCTCCTTTATCAATTTATCTAATTTACATTCGATAGTCAAGACTCTATCAAATAGTGAAGTTTGCGCCGTATCAAAGCCTTCAAATTCTCTTTCTCCCTCACCAACATTGTAATCATTGTGTGTGTGTGTGTGTGTGTGTGTGTGTGTGTGGGGGATGGATGAGGGTGTGGCAGGGTCCATTAGGGTTTGTTTGTGTGTGTGTGTGTGTGTGTGTGTGTGTGTGTGTGTGTGTGTGTGTGTGTGTGAAAGACTTAATGGAGAAAGATTCAGGAGTTATAAGACCGTCTTCTTGAACGTCCTCTGTGTGTGTGTGTGTTTGTTTTTTTGTGAGTTAATCAGTTGCTTATGTTTTTTTTTTTTTTTGAGGTTAGGTAGATTGTTTAGGCATTTGTTAGTTAGGTAAAGGTGTGTCAGGGTTGTAGCAAGGATGTATTGTATGTAGATCGTGAATTAATGGTAATTAATGGTGTTTTTAAGGAAACTTGCCAAAATTTCGTTATTTTGTCATGAAAGCTAATGTGTGTGTGTTTGTAAAATTGATTGTTTTCATATATATTATGACTGTTTCATTGTTTATTCTCTCTCTCTCTCTCTCTCTCTCTCTCTCTCTCTCTCTCTCTCTCTCTCTCTCTCTCTCTCTCTCTCTCTCTCTCTTTGATAGTTGAAATAGTTGCTTTATAGGATACTCGCCTCAAAACATTTTTAGATTTGAAATTTTGTAAGTTGAATAAGTTTTGTAGACTTCACTGTATAAGTTGAAAATTGTTGTAGTCAGTTTTTGTGTTTTTATACTTAGTTGAAAATTGTTGTAGAGTTTTCACTGTTTTTATTTAAGTTGAAAATTGTTGTAGTTTTCACTGTTTTTGTTTAAGTTGAAGATTGTTGTAGTTTCAATGTTTTAAGTTGAAAATTGTTGTAGTTTTTGCTTTTTATTTAAGTTGAAAATTGTTGTAGTTTCAATGTTTTAAGTTGAAAATTGCTGTAGAGTTTTGACTTTTTATTAAGTTGAAAATTGTAGTTTTCACTTTTTATTTAAGTTGAAAATTTTTGTAGAGTTTTGACTAAGTTGAAAATTGTTGCAGTTTCAATGTTTTGTGTTGAAGACTGCTGGAATTTAAGTTGAAAATTTTTGTAGAGTTTTGACTAAGTTGA
>NC_059282.1:10753555-10826055 GCF_017591435.1 Portunus trituberculatus
CGTCCCTTCCTTAGTTTCTTACTATGCGATCTTGTGCTTCTAAAGTCATATTCTTCTCTCAGGATCAGTTTCTCATTATCCACTTCATCCATTCCGTTAATCAATTTATAAACTTGTATCAGATCCCCTCTCTCTCTTCTCTGCTCCAAGGTTGGTAGATCCATAGCCTCTAGTCTCTCCTCATATGTCATCCCTTTAAATTCTGGAACCATTCTTGTAGCCATTTTTTGTAGTCTCTCTAATCTGTGTGTGTGTGTGTGTGTGTGTGTGTGTGTGTGTGTGAAAATATTGGCTTACGTTAGACCATTTGTTTAGCTTGGTTGTGTAAGTGAGAGCGTGTTGTCGTGGTGGTGACGTTGTCATTATTGTATCCTGTCAACAATCAACAAGGGAAGCTCACCAACCATGTCAATTAGCCATCTCAGTGACAGGCTATGTGACTCGTAAGTGGTAGGTGTGCATAACAAGTGTTGCCGCTCGGCCGGGTTTTATCAGATTTATCTTTATCATTTCAACAAGCACTTTTCAGGCTATAAAAGGCAAATCATATCGCGGTTTCGATTGATGTTTTGAAGGTTAATTTGTTTGTTGAGTTTTGATATTCACACATACATATATAAATATAGGTGTTCATAAATAAATTCAGCATCAGTCAGCCGCAGAAGTATGCAAGGGTCAAGTACTATAGAGTATAGTATAGAACAGGTGTGGGCAAACTACGATCGAATCGCCAAAGGAATCATTTCATGTGGCCCGACAAATATTCGTATATTTGAAAGAGCAAGTTAATAAACAACGCCAAATGGTACTGTGAGCATTTCATTTTCTTCCCGCAAGTGTGCACGTGCGTGTGAGAATGGCTTTTTCTTTAGAAGCCTTTAATTTTGTATCTTAAATATTAATGACTTTGCGTTAATATAATATGTGGCCCTCTAAAATTGTGATTTTTTTTTTTTTTAAATGTGGCCCTAGCACTGAAAAGTTTGCCCACCCCTGAGTAGAAGGAAAGCGGCACACATAGGAGCCACCCACACCACACCATTAAGATCAAGATTATCCTAAAAGTAAACAAAGCCAAATAATAAGAAAAATATAGCACGGGCAGGCTTTGGAGCCACCCTAACAACATCAACTATCAAATCTCTGCCTCGACTCGATAACTAGTGACTTGTAAACACTTCAGGTAGCAGTGAGGTGAAGAGGAAGAGAAATCACATTACCAAACACAAGAGAACAATAAAGAGGAAGAGGAAGGAGAGTAAGGGTAACAGTGAGGTAAAGAGGAAGAGGAAACTACAATATCAGACGGAAGAGAATAATAAAGAAGAGGGAAGAGAGAAAGGTCAACAGTGAGGTGAAGGGGAAGAGGAATCACAAATACAAGAGAATAATAGAGAGAAAGAGTAACAGTGAGGTTAAGAGGAAGAGGAATCACAAATCCAAGAGAAAAATAAAGAGGAGGAAGGAAGGTGAGGAGAAAATATGAACATTCCTTAACACCTTCAGTGACATTCAAACATGGGGCTGAAGAGAATGGGGCAAGACAGCACTCCATTTTATATGTACTTCAATATTTCCTCAAGTGGTGAAAACAAGCAGGAATTGGAAGCAGTTGTCTTGACGAAGGATAATCCCACCAGGCTGAAGGTGAGGCTGGGAGAGGCTTGCCATTAACCCTTTCAGTACCATGACTTGTTCATATTCATTCTGGCTACTATTTGGTGATTTTATACAGCTTTGGATACTCATGTTGGGGATTAAAATAGTGAAAACTGTGGCCATTAATCTTCTGATCTCCATAGACCCTTCCGAATGTCAATAAAATGGTTTAACTGTACACAAATCTCATGGTAAAAATGTGTCCCAGTACTGAAGGGGTTAATGGTTCATCCTGTGTCTGTCATTCACAGGTGTGTTTGTGTGTTTGTCTTGTGTAGGTCTTTCTGTGAAAAATTCCAGAGTGTTTGTCAGAGTATAGTTAAGGAGGTCAGGCATAAGTGGTTTGTCTAATTACAAGTTGCATATTTACCTAACCCATATCTTTATCTTTATCCTAATATGCATCCCAATCCTACTTTTGTCTCTTACATTGTATAATTATCAAGTTAACTGTGTTATTTGTCATTACCACCATAATCAGAATATAAATTGAGTCTTTATCTTCTCTAAATCTTAACTTATACCATATCCCATTCCTCCCCTTGGCCCTCAAATCCCAGACTAACATGATGAAATAACATTTGTACATACCTTGCATGCTTGTGTTGTAAGGACTTGTAGTATGACCCGTTTGCCTTCTCAGGTGACAGCAAGCAGCGACGACCTGCAGCGTTGGCGTGTCAAACTGGGCAAGTCAGCGGAGGAATACTTGGGGCAGCTGTGTGAGGCGGTGGCCAGCGAGGACGACAATGTTGAGGTGTTTGAGGTGCAGGGCGACCACCTTGTCTGGAAGCAGTACTTCCCTGACAAGGGCATCTACGGCAAGAAGGGAAGGTTTAAGATGGAAAAGGTGTGTACTGGTTAACGTGATATTTGTTTCATTTGGTGGAGTGAATCTAGAAGTAATGGAATAGATGAGAGAAAAATAATATGTGACTTGAGGTCTGCATGATACTCTAAAAAAATAAATAAATAATTATATATTGTACAATAAAAAAATAAGATATGGATTGCCTAATAAATGAAAATTTTTTAAATCTGCTACAGCTGTCAGTGCATGATACTGTAAGAGCAAATAATAATAATACCTAACTTGTAATGGAGAGTAAAAGTTTTCAATGACAGCCTTGTTCTGTCTGTCAGGTGGAGTACAAGGAAGCAGTGGAGCAGGTGCTGGCTGGGGTGGTGGAAGACCTGCACAAGTCCTCTCGTGAAGTGCACAGACTCACACAAGAGACTCAGGAGAATGCCATCAGTAAGCAAGCCTGTGTGTGGAGAGATGGAGGGACTTAGGGGTCTTCATCAGTAAGCAAGCCTGTGTGTGGAGAGATGGAGGGACTCAGAGCCATTATTAATAGTGTTGTCACCATTATAACTCCTTACCCAGTCCTGATGGTAGTATTCATAAAGAATTTTGGATTCATTACACACTGTTCTCTACATTTCCAGTATTTTATCCCTTACATCACTCAGATATCCCAACTGACCCTCTTATGTCCTCTGCCTCCCCTAGAGCTGCTCAAGGCCCAAGAGTTGGCATCTGAGAGTATTCAAATCAAAGAGGATTTTGAGAGGGAGATCTATAGCAAGTGTGCTGCTCTCATCAACGCCAAGAAGCTGAGGATCCACCAGCTGCGCTCCACCCACCCCAGCAGCTCAGGTGGGTCTACACTGTGAACTACTGTCAACTAGAAATGCTAATAGAAGATAGTTTAAAGTATTTGTTATACCCTGAACATTTGTTTTGAAGAATTCACTCTCTTCTATAAGTATCACATATCCTTCTTTACTCAATGTAACTGTGTCATCTAACTGAAAAGTAGGAATATCTTGTCACTCCATCCTGCCAACAAAACTACCTTCCTGTCACTTTCAGCAGCAGGTAGAAGTGGCTGTCTTGTCCGCACTGGTGATGAGGTGGCAACCAGCAGTACACCACCAGTAAAGAGACCACGGAAACAGGAGGCAGACAGTGACGGATACAGCTCAGATACAGATGTGGATGATCCGGATGAGGAAATTGACACAGATGAGGAGAAAGCGACTAGCCTCTCTCCAGTCAAGCTCAGTAAAGATAGAGGGATGGCCAAGCAAGATCAAAATGAAGAAAAGACCAAAGATTCCAACATTCCAGACTCACAGGAGCTTTTCAATAACAGTATAGAGGCAGAGCTGTTCCCGAGTGTCACAGTGGTGCAGCAAAAAGCCAACAGTTCAACATCACATACAAACCTGAGCATCCAGTCACCGCCACAGTTAGTTAGAAGCAATGCAGCCCAGCCAGTCCCCTCGTCATCTAGTCCTGCCACATCCAAAGATGATTGTGATGATGAAACTCAAATGTCTATACTTAACACATTATTTTAACATTTTTGTTATTAATGGTTCTCTCTCCAGGGAAAAGACTATTAGAATGTGATAGAAAAAAAGAGAAAAAGGCCAAAGATGACTGATGATGATAAACAAATGTCAGTTCTATGAGTTGTTTTATATTTTTCTGGCATAAAGTTTTTGACCAAGGCAAGAAAAAGTAGGAAAAAAGAAGGAAAAAGTCTCACAATATACTAATTAAAAAGAAATGTTTATAAAAGATATCCAGAAATGACAAAAAAAACTAAAAGGTGTCAAAAAAAAAAATAAAAACCTCACTGAAGAAAGCCAGTCCCCCATAATTCATAATTGTCCTGAAGTGTTTGTGGAAGATACTGAGGCAAAGTGTCTTGAAACGTCCTTTCAGTGATGCAGGAAGTGTGTTACGTGATGCAATGCATGTCTTAGAGGCAGTGCAGTGAACGTTCTATGCAGCAGTGTGAGGTTGTGAGGTGCTTACTCTTGTTGTTCTTTGTTAAAATAATTTTGTTACACTGATTTTGGGAAATTTATCTATAAATTTGCATTACTCCCATCTGTCTTTCATTGGCGGGTCAGTTTATTTTGTTTCTGTTTAGCAAAACTTTATATTTCATTGTTACCATTGACGTAATCACATTTTACCGAACTTGACTCAAAGTACCTAATACCTGATTCTCTGCAAATTTATGAACTGTATTGGTAATTACTATTTTTGTTCTGTTTAGTAAAAGCGAATTTCATTGTTGAATATGTCATTACTATTGCTCTATATACATTTAATCTGACGTAATTTAATTGACATGTGGAAATAATTCAATAACAATGCCAGTTTACTTTGTTGTTTGTTGAGGGACTGACTGACAGAGAGAGAGAGAGAGAGAGAGAGAGAGAGAGAGAGAGAGAGAGAGAGAGAGAGAGAGAGAGGTTTGTGCTATATATTTTTAAGTGTGTTAATGTTCTGTTAGTTTTATGTCACTGATGCATTCTTAAAATACTACCACCGCCACCACTTACTACTACTACTACTACCACTTTTACAATATCAACTATCTTTTCACATTTGAAAAGAAATATAAGATGTTATAAGATTATTTTTAAAGATTATATTACTTATGCCATTTATATTCTGATTAATAAATGCTTGTTGGGATAAAAATGAATTTAGTTTTCCTCAGAATTCCAGTGACTGCCTTTCTTTTCTTGACTACATGTATTTATTTGTCATTACTTCTATCTTCTTTCACTCAAACACTCATTTATTCATACAGTACGTGATGTGACTCAATGATTTTTATCTCCCCTCCCATCCCGTAGTCCGTCTTGCATCAATTTACAACCATGGACCTCAATGTGCTATATTGATCTCTCTCTCTCTCTCTCTCTCTCTCTCTCTCCATTTGGCTGGGTCATCATGCTGCAGTGAGTGTTTTCCAAAGTTCTCACTTTAGCATTAGCAGCGTCGGCAATGATGCTGATAAGTCTGGTAGCGCTTCTTAACACTTCCTCCCTCCGCCCGGCCATCAGACACGAAATTGTCTGATGTGTGTGGGACATTCAACTTTCTCATGAGCTTCCAGTCACATCCATGGAGAATAATGAAGTGACATTAAGTGGCTCCTTTCCCACTCTCAGGTAAAGCACGACCGTACGGAAAACGTCCAGCAGGCAACGACGTCCATTGACTAGTCGCCAGTGCTTCCATTTTAGGGTAAAATACCCTAAACTAGGGTAATTGAACCCTTCTTAGGGTAGTGTTTAGGGTAATGCATAAACTAGGGTAATTTTAGGGTAATCTGCCGTCCTATGGATTCGTGTGCTTGGAATGGTGCCAATCTGGTAACAGACTGGTTCTCTTTCACGTTCGATTCATGTACACAATCATCCCCGTGACTTGTATCATCCCTTCATCCCCCCACCCCCATCCCCTTTCTCCCCAGTCTCCACTCACCCGTCTACTACGCGTACACGTTTTGGCCCTTCGGAAGTTCGGACGGTTAGATCACAGTTCACACAGAGTCAGTCACTTGCGATGACGAGTCCACACAGAGCAGCCACAGTAGTGGCTGTAGTGTTTTGTCATGTGTGTGTGTGTTTGGGGTGGGGAGGGCAATATTTAAACTCATGTATGATAAGAGTGCATTAATCAACAATTAATGGACAACTTCGACAATCTAGGGTAAAACTCGAATCTAGGGTAAAATTGACAAAAATCTAGGGTAAGATTCAGTGTTGCACTCCTTGGGAATTTTCACAAGATCTTGTGAATTTTGGTAAAACCTTGTGAACTTGTGAATTTTTTTGAGAAATTTGGAAATTTTGTGAATTTTGCTAATTTCCACAGTACAAATCAAACAATCAAGACAGTAACATACTTTTACATCTACCACTACTACAATTAGTAATAATTACATCTTAATATCATATTAGAAGTAATCTATATCAAAGCTGGCAGTGCACTTTCCAATGCTGGTGAAAGAGGAAGATCTACTGTAGATCAACTACAAGATCAGTGGAGGGACTTGCTATACACAAGATCAGCCTTAGAAAAAATTAGTAAGCAAACAAAAACATTAGTGATTTCCGAAAATCTCGAGTGGCAACACTGGTAAGATTTCATCAACTCGTGGAAGCCCTGACTGCTAGTCGCCTTGTCGCAGACCGCATTTGTCGGCATTCACCGTTCGGCACTCGACACTGCGACAGCAAGGTGTCTTCGTCTTGCCCCTCACGACTTCTCTTCAATGTTCCTTGTTTCTCGTGTACTAACTACTAACCCCAAACAGTGACACAGACAGTCACGACAGAACACTTGTTGCTGCTGCAGTGCCCAGTGCCCACGCTTCCATAGTTCCATTGCCGTTGCATAGCACTACGTCTGCCCTGTGGTAACCTGACAGGACAGCACCAGCGCACACCACCCCTGTGCCAGTGGTCGCCTCTACCAACACTATTTAGAAGGTTCGTAGAATCTGCATTTCTGCTCCAAATATTCTGCTTGGCACGCCATTACATGGAACAGATAGAAATGGACCGATAAGAGAACATTGGTTGACATTTTCCCGCAATTATTTTTTCTCATAAGGCATTTTTTTTCGGCACTCTCGTAAAGACCTGCTATTGTCATTCTTTTATGCAGTTATTCTATTACGGCAGTCGTCATTCTGTTACCGCTGTCGTCATTTTGTTCCAGCTATTGTCGCCGTTTTCCTGCTGTTGTCTTTTTTCCCTGATGTCATTTTTCCCTGCTGTTATCATTTTTTTCCTACAAATGTTATTCTTAAGGCAGATTTTAATCAACTGACATTTTTTTCTGCTATTGTTATTCATAGTTAATATTGTCAGCTTTTGGAAATGCCTGTTGGAATATATATATATATATATATATATATATATATATATATATATATATATATATATATATATATACATTTATTTATTTTTATTTATTTATTTATTTTTTTTTTTTGACCGAGAGGGAAGGGGAGACAGATGCAAGGCAGGGCACCAAAATCTCTGTTAAATTTATCTTCCAAACCTAATTTAATAACATATCCTAAGTCACTGCAACTTAACCAAAATTATTCACCTTCAGGTCAGTTTATTCGCCTTTATGTCAAATGTTCTTGTGATGTCCTTGGCCTGGGGGAACACATATCTATACCAGGCCAAAATCTCTCTTGATTCGGAAGGATAGTCAAAATTAATGCCTGTCATTTATCCGGTATGCGCACATTTTATTTACTTTTTGATACCTGGAAGCATTGATGACTGCCTGTGCACATTCCCAAGGTAAGAGCCACCAGTACATTGTGTGTTTAGTGTGCAAGATGACACATAGCCACACTGAAAGAAGTTTACCATACAGTTATCAGTGTTACTGTTCTCCTTACAGCCACCACAATGCCTATGCTGGAGATTGCTACTAATGTGCCCAAGGAGAAAGTAACGCCAGATGTGCTCACCACACTCAGCAAGATGGTTGCTGAGATGCTCGGCAAGTCAGAGAGTGTAAGACTGAGACCCTTACTGCAGTTGTGTATTAATCTTGTGAAAGTATAGCAATTTTTTTCCCAGTGTAATAAAAGAATTAAAGTGTGACTCCTTTCTTCGCTCTAAAGCACTTACGGTAGTAATTGTTTTTATCTACCCTGAGTGTCTTACAAATAAATCTTAATAATTTGGTTTAATATTAGGGTAAAATGTGCTTCAGCTTATCTTTCCCAGTTTAACAAAAGTGCCAAGTTACAGTACTATTTTAAAAGATATATGAAATTAGCTTTTCCAATCTAATAAGAGTTCATTTAAATTTTGACTATTAGAAGAAAGTGCCAAGTTATCTTCTATAGTCTATGAAAAACAGACTTTAATTCTAACCTACCACCAGAACAAAATCACCTCTGTGCTTATAAATAAAATATGCTGTTTATTTTAAAGTATTGCATGGTTCGCGTCGTCCCAGACCAGCTGATGACATTCGGCGGCACAACTGAGCCTTGTGCAGTGACCTTGTTCTGCTCCCTCGGCAAGATAGGAGTGGAAGAGAACAAGACTTATGCAGCTAAGCTCTTTCCCTACCTGGAGAAGACCCTCGGCATCCCCACTGACAGGTAGTGTGTGTGTGTGTGTGTGTGTGTGTGTGTGTGTGTGTGTGTGTGTGTGTGTGTGTGTGTGTGTGTGTATGCAGCTTGTGCACTATTGAGTTAAGATTGTTACTAGTTTGAAGATTAAAAGAAAGATGAAAAAGAACTTGTCCTCTCCTGAAGTGGTTGATTATTGAAATAGATGAAATCCCCACTGACAGGTGGAGTGTGTGTATGAACTTATGAAATGTGTCTACCCATGAGCAAGTGAAGATCCATACTGTTTGTCTACCTATCTATCTATCTATCTATCTATCTATCTATCTATCTATCTATCTATCTATATATATATATATATATATATATATATATATATATATACCATATATATATATTCACACACACACACACACACACACACACACACACACACACACACACACACACACACACACACACACACACACACACACACACACACACACACACACACACACAGGTTCGATTCCCCGGCCGGGTGGAGATATTTGGGTGTGTCTCCTTTCACGTGTAGCCCCTGTTCACCTAGCAGTGAGTAGGTACGGGATGTAAATCGAGGAGTTGTGACCTTGTTGTCCCGGTGTGTGGTGTGTGCCTGGTCTCAGGCCTATCCGAAGATCGGAAATAATGAGCTCTGAGCTCGTTCCGTAGGGTAACGTCTGGCTGTCTCGTCAGAGACTGCAGCAGATCAAACAGTGAAACACACACACACACACACACACACACACACACACACACACACACACACACACACACACACACACACACACACTTTATTATGTTTTTATTCAAGAGTGACTGACATACTACAACATAGAGAGGGATGGGTGGATGCTATTTACCTGGACTTGAGAAAGGCCTTTGATAAAATGTCACACAATAGACTGATGTGGAAACTAAAGAAGATTGGAGGAGTAAGTGATAAACTAGCAAAATGGATGGAAAATTACTTAGTGGGAAGAGAAATGCGAACAGTGGTGAAAGGAAAGAAGTCCGAGTGGAAAAAGGTAACCAGTGGAGTTCCACAAGGGTCAGTGCTTGGTCCCATCATGTTTTTGATTTATGTTAATGATATGCCAGTAGGAATTGACAGTTACATGAATATGTTCATGGACGATACTAAAATTATGAGGAGAGTAAAGAATGTGGAAGATTGTAACAAGTTACAGGAAGATCTTGATAAAATATATGAGTGGAGTAAAGAGTGGCAGATGGAATTTAATATAAACAAGAGCCATGTTATGAAAATGGGAAGAAGTAGATACAGACCAAACAGGGATTACAGGCTGGGTGATGAGAAAATTGAAGAGACCAATGAGGAGAAAGACTTAGGAGTAACCGTGCAAAACACTTTGTCACCGGAGAAACACATTAACAAGATATTTGGGAAAACATATAACATGCTTCAAAATATTGGTCTTGCATTCCACTACCTAGATGAAGGAATGATGAAGAAGATACTATGCACTTTAATAAGACCCCAGTTAGAATATGCAGCTTGTGTCTGGTCACCACACATGAAGAAAAATGTGAAGAAGGTGGAAAGGGTACAGAGGCTGGCAACAAGGATGGTACCAGGACTCAGGAGTTAGACTATGAGGAAAGACTGAGTAAACTGGGGCTGACCACATTAGAAGAGAGAAGAACAAGAGGAGACATGATAACTATGTATAAATTGGTGAACAAGATTGACATATTGGACAGAGAATTGATAAAGGTGACCACAAGTAATCATCTCCGAGGACATGGAAAAAAACTAATAAAAGACATCTGTTTAAATGACATGAGAAAGTACAGTTTCCCTCTTCGTAGTATTGATAAGTGGAATAAACTGAGCAGTGATGTCGTTGATGCGGTGTGTGTCAATCAGATGAAAGAGAGATATGACAGGAGTAGACAAGGAGACAGGACACAGAGCTTAGCTCGGGCCCTGTAATACACAAATAGGTAAATACAAACAGGTAAATACACACACACACTGCATAGTGTAGTAGTTAGCACACTTGGCTCACAACCGAGAAGGCCCAGGTTCGAGTCCCAGGCGTGGCAAGGCAAATGGGCGAGTGATGTAATTCAAGTGGTTATGGCCTCGCTTTCCCAGTGTGTGGAGTATGGTAAGGTTTCAGTCTTACCTAAAGATCAGTTTATGAGCTCAGAACTTGCTCTGTAATGGGGAAGGCTGGCTGGGTGACCAACAGGTGACTGTGAATATAAAATGAACACACACACACACACACACACACACACACACACACACACACACACACACACACACACACACATATCATTTATACTCTAGATAAACTGCTGCATCAGACACCAGCAACTATAAATGTAATGCAATTCGGTGAAATGATTCTTTTCAGAATGTTGTGCATTTATTTTTTGTTATTGATATTCTTAGTCATGCTACTTAGTTATTATTCATGCTGAGTGATTGCTAAGAATATGTGGTTTCTTTCCAGAATGTATATCAAGTTCAAGGACTTGAAAACTTCAGAGATTGGATACAAAGGAACAACGTTCCATGAAATTCTAGGCCGCTAATCTTGCATCATAGAGGAAAGGCAGATGGCAGCCAACTTATTGGCTTTCATTAGACTGTTTGTGATAAGGATATGAAATTCACAATTTTCAGGCTGCTAATACCTCTTAACATTCAACACAATTCATGATCAAGCCTTTTGTTTGATAAAAGTTTAGGATATAGCCTACATCTGTATCTGTTAAAGATATATATAATGCTGCTGGCAAACTAATGTGATGAATAACTATAATAATAATGAATGATATGAAGATAACCAGTACTTTCTTTGCCCACAATGTATATATGACTTAGCTCACATGAGGGACTGACCAAGTAAGTAAGAGAGAGAGAGAGAGAGAGAGAGAGAGAGAGAGAGAGAGAGAGAGAGAGAGGGGGGAATTTGACTATCAAGATACAACAATGTAAATTATAAAATCTGACCTTAATATCCATAGATTATCTAGTGATGAAGGCTTCATAATATTAGATAGATTCCTTCTTCACTACCAGCTTGTCTTGCTTCTGTGGCTTGAAGAACTGCAGACATAATAGGAAATGCTGCATTAGTTATTGTCTTAACCAGGGCTGGTCACCTTTCTTATAAACACAAAACATTTTATAAAGTGTTTGCAATGTTCAGGAGGGGTAAATGCACACATGTATAATCTATCCATCCATCTATCCATACTGTATATATCAGACAGTGTAGCCCAAACAAAGCACCACACACTCCTATGCACATCCTTCAAACTCTTAGCCACCGTTGGCCTCTACTAGAAAGGGAGTCTTGTGAGCCACCCTACTACACACAAGGAGCTCTGGCATAGCACATATCAAACATTAATATTGACTGGAATTGGGAGAACTTTATGAAATCTGTAGAATGGAAAGGAATAGACAGGGAAGAGGATGAACACTGGCTGAAATCTAGTGACATTAATATTGTGACTTTGTAGGAGTGTGGCATCAAGATGTTTAGCAACCGCAGGGAACGCAGAGGTGGCCTGGGTCTGCTGCTGCTGCTGGAACGCCTTATGTCTGTTGGCAATGTTGGCCCTGTCACTCTGCTCACTATTGCAGGCCAGGTCAGGTCATGTCTCCTACTGTGGGACTTTATTTTCTTGACTTTATTTCAGGAATTGAGTTCTTTTTCTATCACTTGTTTATTTCTTTATCCATCTGTATTTACCTTCATACTTTTATAGGATCAAATCAAGCCTGTAATGTCCCTTCTTTAATCCTTTCAGTACTAGGATGTGTTTCCATATTCATTCTGCTTACTATTTGGTGATTTTATACAACTTCAGAAACTTGTGTGGGGGATCCAAATAGTGAAGACTGTGGCTATTAATTTTCTCACCTCCATAGACCCTTACTAATGTTAATAAAATGGTCTAATTGTACACAAATCTCAAGATAAAAATGTGTCCTCATATTGAAGGGGTTAAATGTGGAAAATGAAATCGCTATCTATTTATCTCACTTAGATGACCAAGACAAAACTTTCCCAATACATACATAGCATTCACAGACAAAGGAAAATCTTTAAAATGTTAGTAATAAACTATTAGAAGACATATCAGTCCATCAGTGGAGTCATTTTCCCTAGTCACTTTTCTCCTGTGTGGGTTTATGAGTGAAGGAAATAAAGAACACATTAACTTCTTCCATCTCAGAGCCTGCTGTACATGGGGATCATCAACCCCCCCTGGCAGAGTTATGACGTGTGCCTGAGTGGTGAGTCAATCCTGCACTTCAAGAGTTACAGGCGCCTGCTGCTGTCTGCCATAGAACACTCTGATGACATCCATCTCTACCACAACATGGTCTCCTTCTTGTTCAAAGGGAGGACATTGGAGAGACTGTGAGTAAATGTATTGCATTTTGTGGCAATTTTAACTGTTTAACCTTTGGTTGATCTGTATCATATTTCTTTTATTCCTCTTTAAAACCTTCAGTGATAGTTTTAACTGTACAGAGTTGTTATATTTTTCTTTCTTTGTCAAGTTAACCCCATGTAGGATTGCCAGCTTAGTTTATAGACAGATAGATTTTCCTTTTATTCAGCACTCCATTGTGTCTTATTTTGGTATTTTCTGTCTCATTACATATTTTTTTCAGGTTTGGTTCGGTGAAATTCTTCATTCTCTTGGTGGTTTTCACGCTGGCAACGAGCTTGACGTATGTTGGACTGGCCTGGGCAGCCACTGAATATTTTAAATCTTATTCCTACATGAAGAAATGTGCTGTTGGGTTTTCAGGTGAGGGAACTGTAGAGAAGCCGGTGATGTGTCAGAATGTTGAGGGATGTAAATACTGGCCCTTCACAACACACAGCTTAGGTACTAGTGTACTTTTTTGTGGGGGCTCCAAGTGTGGGATTGTTGGCCTGGTATAAAGATTAGTAGATTGTTTTTTCTTGTCTGCAGGTCTTTTCAGCATATCATTAGAATAGATTCCACACAGTAACAGGTCTTATTCCTTGTGATTTATTGATTTAGATACACACACACACACACACACACACACACACACACACACACACACACACACACACACACACACACACACACACACACTGACCTCTTGTATTGTTCCCTGGTGCAGGTGTCATCTTTGCCCTGAAGGTGCTGACCACACACTATGAGAGGAGTTACTACAGCCAGGTGATGTGGTTCACAGTGCCCTCCAAGTATGCAGTGTGGGCTGAGCTGCTTATCATTCACATCCTGGTCCCTCGTGCCTCTTTCATAGGACACTTAGCAGGTTAGACTCTCCTTTGTCTCCTCTCTTCACCAGTACCCTATAAAGAGCTGAGAGTAAAGGAGTAATTTTTCACCAAGTTGGGTTTCCTCTTTTTCTCTTTACTAGCAGCTCTGAGAAAGGAAGCTGAGAGGGAGAGGTAGTCCAGGTAAGAAGTCAAATATTTTCTTATGTTACTTGAGATTGACTGGAAATGCCAAAGTTTTTTAGGTGAGAAAGTTTAGACGAGAGGACTTAAGATTGACAAGAAATGTAAAATCTCACTGAAAGTAAGAGATAAGTTTTAGTACAGGATTACAAACTTTGTTAATTTATTATATAACATTTTAATTCACTCACTAGTACTCCATTGATGACTTCTCCATGGCAGGAATACTCGTGGGTGTTGCATATGTGTATGGGCCCCTGAATGGTGTTGTTAATGCCATATACACCACAGTGGCTGGTCCCCCGAGGCCATCCTACACCTATGCCCATGGAATGACCAGAGGTAATAGACGTTGTTTATCTAACTCCCAACTCCTTTACCCCAAAAGTTGTCTGCCACCCCTTCTCACACTACCCATATATCACAGCATTGTACACTCACATGCTCTCAGAACCCCCAGTAGTCTTTCATGTAGGGCCCATGCATCAGAATATACACATGAATGATCATAGAAAACCTCGTTGATATCTGATATATAGATAATACATATGTATTTGTGAATCATGTTTTTACATCAAGGATTAGTATTGGATGTTTTTTCTTAGGAATGGGCATTGAATACAGATAGCTAGATGTATAGAGACTGTAGTAAAGTGCCTTTCCTTTTCTCACAGGCTATACCTATCGATAAATGGATGGGCACCTGACAGTGAACCATGGAGGACTGATTGCAAGTGATATATATATATTTTTTTTTTTTATACGTTGTGGGGTTTTCACTGGAATTTATGGGCTAAAGGGGATACCTTTTGGGGTACCTCCTATCTCAAAGCCCACCCGCTAGGAAACCGTTGCCCCGAGTAAGGAAGCCCAACCTACACTCGGACCGTTGACAGGATTCGAACCCGTGCGCTTGGAGACCCCTCGGACTCCAAAGCACGCATGGTTCCACTGTACCACGGCGGCACCATTTTGTTCTTATATTGTATGAATTTATCATTGAAAGGAGACACCATGTAATTTGTAGGGAATTAGTGTGCAAATGCAGTAGGTAATGATTTTGTATTCAAGTAGATATCATTCCTGTGATAATTACTGGAGAAGTTGATTAGTAACAGAGTTAAAGGGAGTGAATAGGGAGAAATATTGCTGGAATACCCCAAACTGGCTGTGAAAAAACCTGTTAGTATTTAATCCTGACATAGACTCACCATTTCTCTTCTCTTCAGACTTGTATAGTGAATGAGTGATGAATTAATGTGAAGAGAAAAAAATTGTTGGTGAATGAATGATGTAAGGTAGTGTTGAGAGAGAGAGAGAGAGAGAGAGAGAGAGAGAGAGAGAGAGAGAGAGAGAGAGAGAGAGAGAGAGAGAGAGAATGATTGGCAATTGACTGATGTGAGTTTGGAACAGAGGAACATTGATTAGTGAATGACTGATATGAGGTTATAATAAGAAACAATGATAAGTGAGTGATTGATGTGAAGTTGTAACCAAGAAAATGATTGGTGAATCAATGGTATGAGGTTGTACACCATTTAGAAAGAAGTAAACAACCTACCTAAAATGAATGAACTCGTATATGACTGCATAATACCTGCACATGCTTTTGAGACCACAGAGGTGTTCGTACTGAGGCTTGTTTTCTCACCTGTTTGCCTCTTCTCAGAGCATCTATGTTGCCTCAGGTAAGGAGCTGCCTTGCTAACCTGTACTGAAGAGTGCTGTTGCAGGAGAGCCTTCTGTCTTGCCTGTGTTGGTGTGAAATAAATAAGAACAATTTATACATGACTCTTTTATTCTAAATTGATCAACATTATCACAGACAGATGCCACAATACTATTTTGATGTAAAAAAAAAAAAAAAAAAAAGGGCCACACTATCGAATTCTACTTTACAATAGTCTCCTTCTTTGACGGGAATCACGGCTACATACTACTCACACACACCATGCAGTGCATTCTGGAGTGCTCTGTTCTGGCTGTGGTGTTGCTTCCTGACTCATGCTCAGCTGTTTACTAGTGTTCCCTTAATCACCATCATTGTGTTCACTGCTGTTAGTACATAGAAATTGGGAGCTTTTTAGACTTAAAAATGTGTACATAATTATGATTTCAACTGAGAAACCACATGTTAATACTAATAACAGCAAAGAACTTAATAGATATTTAAAAAATAGCTGCATTAAGACTAAACTCAGATGAGTTGAGTGGCACAAGAGGTGGACAAGGCAGAGCAACTCCACCATTGGTACACCTGCAATCGCATCTCTCACTTGTCACCCCTCTCTGATCCCTCCATACCCAGATCCTGCTTTTACTGGGACCACTCACTTATCAGTCACCCTTGTCTTATCTCTCTCTCTCTCTCTCTCTCTCTCTCTCTCTCACACACACACACACACACACACACACACACATGAATACAATGTTGGTCCCACCAAGCATGTTGAGCATCCCACGAAAGGAGACTCAGGTCACCAGTCTAGTCCCTTCTCATCATCACAAACTAAGCCGTCATAGAGTTATAAGCTTACTGGTCACATTTGCCGTATTGTTGTACAGCTTTATGAATATCACATCTCTGTTAGTTGCCTGTGTCACAATTATAAACATAATGAAAATTAGATCATCTTTACAAGCTCTGTATGTTATACTTATAAAGCTAGCAATCATTAGATCACCTCTGCAAGCTCTGTTTCCTAATTATACAATTATGTGATCCAACATTCAGCATACAATGAGACATATTGTTAACAGTATCCTAAAAGTAAATGTATCCATAATACTAAGAACCTCTTCTCATTATCCTATACAAAACACATTTTACTCGACATTAAAGAACTTTGTTACCCTTATACAACAAATGTGGAATACCTTTAAAAACATGGTTATGATTTAGAGTTGTGTATCCTCTTAACTAATTTCTTATTTTTCTATACATAACATACATGTGAGAACAATAAAAACGTACAATTTCAAGTTGTTTCTTCCCTTCTTTTCTATCTTGCACATCAATGGAGCTTGCTGTATTAGAATATATGTAACACAATGAACAAACACATCCTTGTCATATTAAGAGAGGAATGCTGGATGAAGGATCACATAGATAACCCAACCTAGGAACAAATAAGCCATCTTATACACGATGCTGAAACAAAGAATGGGGATGTAAATTGCACTAAAGGACTTCAATTCAAAGGAAGTGAGGAATTTCTACAGATCTGACGGGTCTTACTTCTCTGTACATGAGTCCCCAAAACGACAGATATCACACTCATCCACATTCCCAAACATATCAGCATCTAGTCTCTCCCAACTTTCAGCACGCTCTAGTGGAAGTTGTTGAGGTTCTCTTAGGTGTGAGATAGTTGACCTGCAATTCTGCACTATCAACTTAGACAAAACACTCGCGAGAAAGACACCAATCATGTGTGGCCTTTGAAAATAGTTATGACAAGACCTCAACAAATTTTCAGCAGACTCTAATGGAAGTTATTGAGAATCTCAGGAGTACTTGATTCTAGAAAGAGATTTACAAGAATTCTGCACTATCAATAGAAAAAAAATACTCATGAGAGCCTGACCAATCATCACTGGCCTTTGAGAATTGTCTTAACAAGAGCCCCAAAACAAAAAAATTCCAAGTCTATATGACAATACTATCCACACTGTGCTTGACAACCACACACAATCAATAGTACATACATAGCTACATCTATGAAAAATACAAAAGTTTTACAAAATATCACATCTCCATTGATAACTGCCATGAAATTCACCAATGATAAGCTTCAAGGATACAGGGATAGGAAGAGCAACGTGCCAGGGAATCATCTGAGGTGGTGTCCGTTGCACCGAGTACCTGCTTCAATACTGGCCAGAAACAATCCTCCCCAACACACAGCTGCTTCCCTCGCCTACTCTACTACATAGTACTGGTGGAAAACTGTGCCTCTTTAAAAATACAAGAGTAACTCAACCTGTTAATAGGAATTATTCTTTGGTACCTAAATGCACTGGGTTATTGTTACCTTACAAATACACAGACCGGCAAACCAAGCTCAAGCTGTTTCAAGATTGCTAAGCGAATGTGTCCACACACACTCGCGTGCACACACACACACACAAACACACATGTAAATATATCTGAGACAATACGATATTTTAAAAAGACGGGCACATTACAAGTCTGACTCAATGACACACACACAGACACACACACACAATGGAAGAGAGAGAAAAAAAAATAAAATAAATAAAATAAAAATAAAAATAAATAATAATGTTAAATTTTAAATCAGTTCACATTTGTAGTCCAGGAATCATATTTGACTGATCATGAGTAGAAAATGGAGCCATGAAACTTGCACCAAATGTCTGAATATTCAGGAAAATCTCTCAAAGCTTGGCACGGATATATAAAACCTTCATGCTAGGAATGTCCCAAGATCTATAGTCAGTTTACAATAGTAAACAAACACTAATAGAAACACCATGAAACAAATCTATCTTGAAATATATCTTACATTAAACCTTCACACACACACACACACACACACTATGCTAAATATCTCACCAGTCTCTCTCTCTCTCACACACACAAGTGCTCTGACAGACAAATTTCCTTAAATGAGACTGCTATCTGATAAAAATATTTCCTTTTCCTGTTCTACAATTTTGTTTGAAAAGTTGCACACTGTCCCATCCCACCCACCCACATACCATCTGTTGTCTTATTTTGAAAACTAAACAGGTGAGATACTCAGCAGTCTTCACAATACTCTCACATACAGATCTACTCCCTTCCAATGATACATAATAGTTATGTCCCATTAAGCCAGATAATGAAGGGAATTGTGACTGACACTTTCATCAACTCTCTTTCTCTCTCTCTCTCTCTCTCTTTCTGAGACTGATATTGGAATGACATGCAACAGGAATGTATGATTAAAAATATCTGCAATTGTGAATGTAATAGAGCCTGAAGAAGATGAGAAATGTTTTTCACACCTCCCATTGGTAACTAAACTGAATGGTAAAGGTCTCCTGGTTACTAAGATACATTTCTAGTCTCCTCTAATTATGAGCTACCTGTGCCTTACCTATCTATATACCTACACAAGATGGCTCAGACATAGCAAGGACCAAATACACACATTGATTTACCATGCCTCTTCATCGTGAAATTGTTTCCTATCTTGCACTGCGTTAATGTATGTTAGTCTGATATCATGTGGAAGGAAGGAAGGAATGGTTATCACTGAAGTGTACAATACTAGTGGACAAAATCTTACAGGTTTTACACACATGTTCTCAAGTTTGAGAGATTTTCCATTTCTTGAACTGAAAAGTGAAATAAAGATAAACTAAGCTGGTTAATAAGACACAAAGTTTTATCCCACTTTTCAAAAAATAGTATGCCAGAAATACTGGTGACATCTGTATTTGTATGAGAAAGTGTTATACTTTTTCAAGCTCCACCATGAGGTATTAAGGTTGCACCCATACCTAAATAAGAAGTTTAAAATATATTATTGTTCCCTTGGAGATGTTTTGCTGGAAAAGATGAAGAAACTGAACTTATGAAAGTATATTCCTACATTCTCATACTGCTTTAAACCACATCTTGTTTGTCACTTCACTTCATTGATTTGGCTTTCCTTTGTGACTAGAAACAGTTCATAATTAAACTTTATGGCACAGTAATGGGAAAGCTCTTCAATCCCAGCATATAACACACACACACACACACACACACACACACACACACACACACACACACACACAAACTTAGCACCATATTGTTCTATTCCCACATTTCTGACAATGAGCATAGGAGAAGCACAATAACTGATACAAGTCCAACAATAAACACACACACACACACACACACTGAATGAATGAACGTCTTGTACTAAAATATTTGGTAATTAGCTATGTAACTATAATGAGCCACTCTCTTCTCTCTTCTTTTTTCTTCCTCCCTCAAAGACCTGGAAAAATAATCCTCTATGATGACTCACCAATGCTACACTAGTTTTGGCCTGACGTCTGCTGCTGCTATCACTGTGGAGGCTTTCAATGGTTCCTGGTCCTGGCCATCTGTTGCTGCCTCTCTCACTGTCTCTTTCTCAGTCTGTGTCTTCTCCTCTGTCTCACTTGGACTGGCTGGTGTGGTGTTCCTTGTGTACTTCTCTATCACCTGTGACTCAATACAAAGAGAAGCCGTATCATACAAGCATCCAATATATGACACAAGGAAATCAGATCATGTCAAGAGTAGCGAACTCTCCAGCTGCCAGCTGTCCTCGCTTCCTGGCTCTCCCTTTGCGACTCTATTACTCAGCTGACATGAAGTGTATATGAAAATATAACCAAAACTAACCTAACCTAACCTAGTTTAAATTAGGTTAAAGTTAAGGTTAAGCTAATTTTGGTTATCATATTTTCATTCACACGTCATATCAGCTGAGTGGAAGAGGTGCAAAGGGGGAGCTGGGAAACTAGGGCAGCTGGAAGGTTCACTATTTTTGACATGATACAAATCAGGGACTATTTTTTTCATAAAAGTTAAAAAATCTGAGGGATGATAGACAGCTGGACAACTTTCCCAACACACCTCCTGGGGGATGCTGGTGAGGTCTGGGGGCAGTGGGGGAGGGAAGGGGTCGCGGTGGTTGATGCCGTAAGGACGCAGATGGTACAGCAGGTACTCCAGCTCATACATTTTGTTGGGTAGCACATAATGGAAGGAGATGGCCGTGTCTGAGCAGCATTCCAGACCCTGCCACGGTGATTTTTCTCATTAAAAACCAAAGAAATCCATAGATTTAAGAAAATAGGATAAATATACAATAAAAAATAAGGTAAACATGATTTTTTTTCACACAATAGCTGGCACACAACTTTGGAAGGGTGTTAATGTGTGAGTATTGGCAGGACTCAAGAAACACAGGTAGTGATAGCAGTAATAACAGCTACAATACTCACAACTTTGGAGGGGTAATAGATCCAATCCCAGTACCAGTTCTTGGGTCCAATGTGGCCTGGCACAAGGTGGTGTTCAGGAATGAATGGGAAGAACCGGCCGCGTCCCATGCTGTCCCTTGAATCCCCAGCCTGCACTCCGATGTTCTGCATGCACTTACCTGGAATTTTATAGTTGTTTTGCATATGATCCTTCAAATTTTTCATCAGTGAATGCACACTAAAAGATTGACAAACATGTAAAAATTGATGTTAGCCTAAGTATGTCCTCAGTGTCAACCTACCAATTTCTACATCCTCAGATCCTGCATGGTCTTGCCTGCACTTCTTGGGGTTGGGTATTCCTTGCTCCACAAACCTTCTGAGTGCTTCCCGACTCAACACATAACCAGCGCCTGCAGATGAGAGGAGCTCAGATCGGTGACAAGTGGCAGGAGTACTCTAGTGTTAACTCTCTCATTGCTACAGCCTTTCAAAATTAATAAGGTGTTATGATGGAAGACTGGATTATAATTTCAAGTGATAGAAATACATAACAGCGACAGGAGTGAAGGAGAAGTTTGAATGTTTCAGTGACAAGTGGTATGAGTACTGTAGTGTTAACTCTTTGACTGCTACAGCCTCTCAGACTTAAAGTAGTGTTGCTGTACATGATTAGAGAATAATTTGAAGTGATACAAAGAAATGACAGCAATAAGAGTGACCAAGAAGCTTAAAACTTGCAATGTATACTTTGCTTTTTGTCCCTTTTTTTGGTGAAGTTATGAAAGGTTGACAAATACTGGAATGACAGTAAAATCCAAAGGTTCAATTTAATATTCTTAACTTGTTGCTAGATCTTGGTGAGTGAAAGGAAGATCAATGTTTGTGTCACCTATCACTCTTGGTGTAAACTGTGAAGAAGCAATAAGTGGAACAAAGCCTGAGGATGAGTGAGTTAAGTGCTGGGGAAGTCACGTGGGTCATCCAAAAGTTCCCAAATTAATGACAAATACAGATCCTCATTTCTAAACATCTTGTGGTCTCATTATGAGTATTTTCAAAGACCATGGCAGTAATTGGTCAGGTTTTCATTAGGTGCATCCCTTTCCTAATGACAACACCACTCCTACTCCCAAACTCTCATTAGAATCACAGAAACACCTTGAAAACCTTGTTAATCCCCACGAAAGCCTTAAAAGATGATGAGAAGCCAAAACATTTGAGAATGCAGCTGGCTAGTAATTAACACAAGCACTAAAGGAAGAGTCCATTATCAAAGTTAGTATGACACCAGGTCACTCCACACCAAGACTCAGCCTATTGTCTAGTTAGCTGAAGCCTTCAAGTCCCCTCTATCAAAGTGTCACTCAAGGCACCACTAGCACACAAGCACTGGTACTGGGGACTACTGGACTACCCACCTCCTCTCATGTGTTCCTGTGGGGCATGAAGGAGTGCCACTAATATATCGGTGAACCTAGCATGGATGCCTTTGGGTTTAGGAATGCTAGAAGGGAGAAGAGACACTGTCGTAAAGATGTAGTGTGTGAGCAAAGTGTGTGTGTGTGTGTGTGTGTGTGTGTGTGTGTGTGTGTGTGTGTGTGTGTGTGTGTGTGTGTGTGTGTGTGTGTGTGTGTGTGTGTGTGTGTGTGTGTGTGTGTGTGTGTGTGTGTGTGTGTGTGTGTGTGTGTGTGTGTGTGTGTGTGTGTGTGTGTGTGTGTGTGTGTGTGTGTGTGTGTGTGTGTGTGTGTGTGTGTGTGTGTGTGTGTGTGTGTGTGTGTGTGTGTGTGTGTGTGTGTGTGTGTGTGTGTGTGTGTGTGTGTGTGTGTGTGTGTGTGTGTGTGTGTGTGTGTGTGTCTTGGATCTCTAGAGTCCTGTATTAGTCTCACTCACTCTCTCTTGCAGAGAGAGGAGAGAGTTGGAACAGTTCATAACTTTCTGTGTATTTAATCTGGTCTGCATGATCATTTAGGCTTATGTAATTAAAAAACTGTCTTTAACTAGCAGTCAAAGTGTTACATTTTGTTGAATGTTTGACAAATATATGCTATGTAAGATCACTTCGGATTACTTAACTGAATAACTGCCACTACCTACCAGTCAAAGTGTTGTAGTACAACTGGGACTCTGAATCTTTGACAAATGCCGCAAGACATCACTGAAATCCGGGAACACAGTTTACATGATATGATGCCAATGGTTTGGATTGCATGAGATGAGATAACAGAGAGGAGAGAGGAGGATTGTCTGGCATGTGGTGTACCGTACCTCCACTCATGTATCCTTGCTTCACGTACTTCTTGAAGCGACACCCGAACCACAGGGGATGGCTGGCGTCGTAGGGACTCAGCATGTAGCGCAGGTTCTCCACTATAACATACCTGCAACAATAATGTCTAGTAAGCCACTCCATCCTCTACCAGATTCCCTGCACTACCTCAACACCCACACCACCACTGCCACCACCACCTCCCTGTACTCACGTATCATCATCAGCCTTGAGGAACCAGTCAGCATCGTTGTAGTGGTTGGTGTACACATAAGAGAATGCAGCTTTGGTCTTCTCCCACAGGTGGTTCCTCCCTTCCCCTACATTGACGGCCACAGTTCCCAGCTCTTTATCTGCACAGAGAGGAGAGAATATTGTAATAACTCACTGCAGGAGATACAGAAGAGTGGTTTTTACTATTGTCTTTTTCCTTTTGTCATCACATTTCCCCTGAGTCAGGAACATGTCAAATGCAAGGGAAGATCATTCATTGCTGGAGAGACTAAATTACAGCAATCATCAGTCAAAAGTGAAAGAAATAGACTGTTGACAGCACAGATAGAATAAAAGAGCGAAAAAAAGGTGTTGCAGAGAGGACAGAATATAGAAAAGGATAAGTTACAGAGCTTATTAGTAAAGACAAAACAAGGATGAGAGAAAGGTAACAAACTCACCTTCCACACTGCTAATGAAGACTAGTTTATTGCAGCGTCTTGCCCAGGTGGCCTTGATGTGTCTGGCCTTCTTCTCATGATTCTTTGGGTTGGTCATCACCCAGCACAACACTCGTACCTTGGCCTTGAGCTGCTCCGCCTCAAGATCCTCTCCTGCACAAGTGGAGGTATCAATGCTTCAAATTGTCAGTCAAACTAGCCTTACACTCACAATATGCTGAGAATGATGACCCTTGTGAGTTTGTGAGGCTGTACTCAGGTTCTCCACACACCATTGGGTAAAAGTAACTACTCTGGTAATGGTAAGACTATCCAACAAACCATTATCTTAGCTTTCCACCTACAATATGCAAGAAATGATCACACCTGAGTTTGTGAAAATGTGCTACTATGTTCCACTTTCAATTGTTCTTAAGGGAATGAAAGAGATTATTACTCTTATCAAAACTATGGCTAAGGGTTTTACATTACTCAGCAGATCTTCACCATTACATTCACTATTAGGAATAAATTACCACCCCCTATTCTGTAAATATCTGATGCAATTTTCCACACACCACTTGGTAATGACTCCCAGGCTGCCAAATCAATAAATCTTATGCCTTAAAAAGAACACAAGATCAAGAAATAAGAGAGCTTAAGGAAAAAAAATAACTTCAGTACACAAGACAATAAAGAAACCAGAAAAAAGATAACAAAATAAAGAAACCAGAAAGTAAGAAAATAAATGAACATGGAAACAACATAAGAGAATAAAAGAAGCTGCAAGAAATTGTCCAACCCACACATGAAATCCCTGTAAATATGCAGCAACATAAAATAAGGTAAAAATAAATAAAAATAAATAAAAAATAAAGGAAATAAGAAGAGAACAAGAAGACAGAACACGGAAACAACATAAGAGAATAAGAGAAGGTGCAAAAAACTGTCCGACCCACACATGAAATCCCTGTAAGAATGCAGCACCATAAAGTAAGGAAACAGAAGAGAGTATGAAGATAAAGGGACACAAACAACATAAGAAAAAAGAAGGTGCAAGAAACCATCCGACCCACACAAAATCCCCATAAGAATGCAACTCCACATTCATTTACCTCACAAGCAACAGACACAAACCTGCATGGTGAGGCTCAGAGTGTGAATGCATGGCCACATTTCCCTCTGGCCCGGCAGCATTCTCCAGGTCTTCATGGGTGTGTGGGTGGCTGTAAATGCTTTGTGGTGGGCTGAGGAGAGACGCTGGTCAGTAACACTTCAAGAACAGCACAAGTTTAGTCTACATGTCCACTGTGAACTAATATCAATATCCCTGTGCAATACTGTGTACTACTGTGGAAGATATACAGAATACTACTGCACCATAAGTTTAATCTAGATGTCCCTGTGTGTTCATTAGTATACAGCAAAGTGAGACTATCTGGTGACAAGCAGTGAAAATAATGTATCCTTTGTTGGGGTAAGATAAACAAGATAGTAATCATACTACTTTTGATAGAGTCTGGCATAAAGCTTTGATTTCAAAACTGCCCTCCTACGGCTTCTATCCTTCTCTCTGCAACTTTATCTCAAGTTTCCTTTCTGACCGCTCTATTGCTGCTGTGGTAGACGGCTACTGTTCTTCTCCTAAACCTATTAATAGTGGTGTTCCTCAGGGTTCTGTCCTGTCACCCACACTCTTTCTATTATTCATTAATGACCTTCTTAACCAAACTTCTTGCCCTATCCACTCTTACGCTGATGATACCACCCTACATCTTTCCACGTTCTTTCAGAGACGTCCAACCCTTCAGGAAGTCAACAGATCACGCGGGGACGCCACGGAACGCCTGACTTCCGATCTTTCTAAGATTTCCGATTGGGGCAGAGAAAATCTAGTAGTTTTCAATGCCTCAAAACTCAATTCCTCCATCTATCAACTCGACACAACCTTCCAGACAACTATCCCTCTTCTTCAATGACACTCAACTGTCTCCTCTTCCACAATGAATATCCTCGGTCTGTCCTTTGCTCATAATCTTAACTGGAAACTTCACATCTCATCTCTTGCTAAAACAGCTTCTATGAAGTTAGGTGTTCTGAGGCGTCTCCGACAGTTTTTCTCGCCCTCCAACTGCTTACTCTGTATAAGGGCCTTATCCGTCCCTGTATGGAGTACTCTTCGCATGTTTGGGGGTTCCAGTCACACAGCTTTGCTTGATAGGGTGGAATCGAAAGCTCTTCGTCTCATCAACTCCCTCCTCTGACTAACTGTCTTCAGTCTCTTTCTCACCGCCGAAATGTTGCATCCCTTTCTATATTTTATCGCTATTTTCATGGTAACTGTTCTACTGATCTTGCTAACTGCATGCCTCCCCTCCTCCTGCGGCCACACTGCACAAGGCTTTCTTCTTCCTCTCATCCCTATTCTGTCCAACTTTCTAATGCAAGAGTTAGCCAGTGCTCTCAATCATTCATCCCTTTCACTGGTAAACTCTGGAACTCCCTCCCTGCATCTGTATTTCCGAATTCCTACAACTTGTCTTCTTATAAGAGGGAGGTATTGAGGCATTTGCTCCCCTAATTCTGGCTGACGGTTTTGGCACTTTTTGTACTCTTTGGAGAGCCAGTGCTCAAGTGGGCCTTTTTTTTAACTTTCTTTTTTTTTTTTGCCCTTGGCTGGCCCTCTTCCCTACGAAAGAAAAAAAAAAAAAAAAAAAAAATCCACCTGAATGCCTTTGGAAATTACTAAAAAAATGTGCAACTGAAATGTAATGAAACTAGGAATGAAGACAAACAGTTAGAAAAGTACATAAAAGAAGTACCTATGTATGGATGTGGTTTAAGAATACAAAGCTAGAAATGAAAGTAGAGATAGATCAGGATGTGACATCAGAGGATGTGATGTCTCAGAGAGAGTAGAGAAAATTGGTATGAAGAAGCAGAAATGTGACAAGGCTTATATCACAGCCTTTAAGAGGTTCTGGTGTGACTGAGCCAAGGATGTCAGGCCAGGAACCAGAATAAAGACAGAGAAAGTACCTAAGGAGGATGAGATGTCTGGGAGCACAGGATATGTTTGGTGCGAAGATGCAGGAAGGTGAATGAGCTTATCCCACTACCCTATGCACCTACTGATCTACTGTAATCTACTGTACACCATTCTACCTCCCAGGAAAAGCAGTCGTATAGAGAGAGAGAGAGAGAGAGAGAGAGAGAGAGAGAGAGAGAGAGAGAGAGAGAGAGAGAGAGAGAGAGAGAGAGAGAGAGAGAGAGAGAGAGAGAGAGAGAATATGCAAGAAACTAACTAGTACATGTGTGATAGAAGGAATGAAATGCCAGGTAAGAATATTTTATCCACGATTCCAAAAGTTGAAAGTCTTTAAAGGGATCATGTCATGTCACAAACAGAAAATTCTTCAAAAAGGTGGGAAAATTTACACTGGGGAAAAAATAAAGAATTGATAACATGACAGTGGATTTTTTGGATTTTGGATAAATGATTCTCAGCTGTAATAACTTTCACTGAACATGAGGTAAATCAATGAGTGGTATCAGCAACTAATGAAGTACACTGTAATTACTTAGGAATCATGCACTGACTACTGCTGTGTACACCATAACAAAGTATGGTGTACCACAACTCAACACTACTTTACAGCTACCATCACTGCAAGGAGCACAGCCAGAATGGAATGTCTAATCTGTCTTTTGGCTAACTCTATTGATCTATAAGGGAACTGGCAATCAAGTGGTCCTTTTTGCAAATTTTTTTTGTTGCCCTTGACCATATCCCCTCTTACATAAAAAAAAAAAAAAAAAAAAAAAAAACTAACACAGCCGTCAACACACATGGAGTAACACACACAAGACTCTCTTCTCCCACAGTCTGGCTTTGCTTCCTTGCCACCTCAGAGGAATGCAACACAAACACACCTTCACCTCATCCATATGTAAGCCAGTCAACATCATTTTAACCTCTTCAGTACTGGGACACATTTTTACCATGAGTTTTGTGTATGATTAGACCATTTTATTGACATTAGGAAGGGTCTATGGAGGTGAGAAGATTAGTGGCCACAATCTTCACTAATTTAATCCCTACACAAGTTTCTGAAGCTGTATAGAATCACCAAATGGTAAGCAGAATGAATATGAAAATGTGTCCTGGTACTGAAGGGATTTAAGACACAAAACACATCAAATTCTTTATTGGAGGCAATTCATATCCTCTTTTTTCTTTCAATACAAATGAGGCACTAACATAACAAAAGAAAGCAAAAAATAAATAAATAAAAGAAAGGGAAGCCTCATAAATGTACTTAAGGAGGAACAAAGGATATGATTGAGTGCGTCCTCTGAGGTGTTTGTCGTGGCATTACCTTGACCCGTTAGTACAAGTGTTTACCTAATGCCCTCTATATACCGAGGGTGGACTGTTACTGTGCTGTTTAGAAGATAGAAGGATAGGAAACCGCAGAACATTCCCGTCCCTAAGGTTAGAATGAAGCTCCGGCTTACAACCATGGTGGTTCCTGTAACGAGAACAGTGACTGTTGTAGAGGAGGTGAGGTGGTGAGGCCTTAGCTGGGCTCACCTCTAGCTGCCCTAACTACTACAGGATGGTAGGGTGGGGGAGCAGGGGGAGTTAGTGAGGTGCAAACTGTGGTGTCCTTGCTGAAACTGTCACTATTTGTTTACATTCATTGGGAATATGAAGACTTTTGAAGTAAAAATAGTCCAACTTTAGTTCAAATATACATAATTCTTGATATCTATATGCAAAACTGTGAGATCTGGGACACTGAAAGGTTCCATCACCTACTGTGCCTTCAAGCAAACTGTGAACACATGAAATAAAACACCGGCATGAAGAAATAGTTTATCTTTTCCATCCACTGTGTTTCTTCTCATTCCAGCCCAATGTGTTCTGCCACCAACACACCACATTCACACTCCAACAGAATGTGGTGGAAGGAGGAAACACTGATGGAAAGAAATACTTATGGTAATCCAGTTCCTTTTTATTCCATCACAGTGCTTCTTCTCACCAACACATCCCACTCATTCTTGCTAACATGAAACAGTAGCACCACTTCACCAAGCATGCTTCTCTCAATGCAATGGCTATTAACAAACTTCTATACTCATCACCACCTTCACCCCATCACCAGAAGCAAGACACTGCCCTTCCTCAACACCAAGTAGTAGTGAGTGATGACCCCACACACAACAGGAACTAGTGATGGAGGTGTTCCTGGAAGCAATGAGGTCACCAAGACAAGAGCACAGGTGGATATAGAGTTGTCAGCACAAAGATT
Organism: Portunus trituberculatus; assembly: GCF_017591435.1. Classification (NCBI taxonomy): domain Eukaryota; kingdom Metazoa; phylum Arthropoda; class Malacostraca; order Decapoda; family Portunidae; genus Portunus; species Portunus trituberculatus. Next base: position 10,782,836 of record NC_059282.1, read on the forward strand.
CATCAGTTGACAGACAATGTCAACAAATCAAGATAGTTGTTTTTGGGACTTGCTTTTGAAGAGTTTCTTTGTGAATCTAGCATCTTCAATTGGCTTTTTTTTAATGATGTTATTTATTTATTTTTGTCAATCTTTGTTGCCCTCTGCATGAGCTCTTCTTATGAAATGAGTGATAAAATTACTCATTCATTTCAAAAGATATTCCAATTGGCTGCAATATTAGCATCTTTTGGTCCCACACAAGTAAACATTGTGCTTTCCTTCCTTCACCTGCACTGTGTTCTTCACCTCAGTCTTGCAAGGAACACCTCCACTACTAAAAGGTACACATGCAGTGCTGTCTAATACTAGTGTAGTGTTCCTTCAACACTACACACTAAGAAAACTGTCAAATCACTCATGCAGGAGAGGATACTTTTCTTTTCCTTTATTTCTTTTTTTGGTAAGTCATGTTTGCAGTTGTTTGTGTTCCTAAGAGAAAATGTATTAGTGTACTGATAATCTATGGACTGCAGTGTGTATCAATTATTATTGTACGGTTGCCATATAGCTATTAAATCTGAAAACTCTGGACATCTTCACTAACACCTGACATAATACTGGGAAACATGTAAATCAATTAAAAGAGTCTATTTATTTATCTTTGGTGAAGTAACAAGGTCACAAGGACACAAACAAGCAAACAATAATCCAAACTGATGCCTCTATCAATGCAGGTTAAAGAGAAAAGATTGCATGGCGGGCAAAGTGAGGACAGTCATGCCACGAAGGGGAGTCTCCCTCCCACACTCTAGAGCGAAACCAGAGCAAAGCTGCTGCCGTCCAGTAAACCCTTCCCCCTCCAACACTCTCTCTCACCATTGCAACTTAGAGAAATGTGCCATCCTTTTTATTTAAACAGTCAATGATGGAGGCTGAAATTCCGGACATTTGAGGAATTTGCAGAAATCCCCTCTGACGCTGATTTTAACATGTGAATTCCGGACATGTCTAGGAAAATTGGGAAGTATGACAACCCTATGTTATTGTTACCTCAGATAATGTTTCCTGAACTGTGATATTCATCTGGTTTTTTAATTTAATTTTATTTTATGTTGCTATTTGTACAGGTATTGCAGTGTGTCTTGATTCAATTGATATCTTGTTCCTGATGTTTCACAATGTGTGACGCTCAATGTGACTCATCCTTTCCTACACACACCACATGCATCCAACCAAAAAATGAAATAAAAATAAACAAACAAATAAAAGAATAAAAAAATGAGGAGGAAAAAGCTAATTAATAAAGCAGAACAAATGAGCATATTTAGACCAACACTGAGACGTTGCTGCAACTCACAACAGGTCAATAAACAGCTCAATAAATGAATACCACAATGAACACTGCAACACAAAAAAATAAGGAAGACAAACAAATGAATAATAAAACACACCTGATTTTTTACCCATAACTCCACACAATATCAAACAGAAATGGGAAAAAAAAGAAAAAGAAAAATGAAAAAGAAAAGACAAACAGATAAACACTATGAAAATTAATAAATAAATAAACAATACCAGATTATTCACTCAAATTTCCACATATTACAATAAAGTAAACAGACAACGGTACGAATACAGGCTGTCTGATATACCAATGTCACACACACTATTACTACACACAAGTACAAGTGGCAAAGGACTGTCTTGCCTTGGTGGCGGTGGCAGCGGTGGCAGCAATGGTGGACAGACGGAGGTGATACTTTTCTGCTCCCTCACTCCATTCCTCTCTTACAACACACTGCACTGCAAGCAAAGTGACAACTAAGGGCACTATTCTAATATAGATGTCCCTCCAGCTGTCTTTGTTTCCTGACTCCCTTTTTGCAGCTCTTTCACTGTGCTGATGGGATGTGCGAATGGAAATATGATAACCAAAACTAACCTAACTCTAACTCTAACCCCCTTCAATACAGGGATACATTTTTACCTTGAGATTTGTGTATGATACTAATGGCCACAGTCTTCACTATTTTAACACCCCACAAAAGTTTATGAAGCTGTATAAAATCACCAAATAATCACCAGAATTACTATGGAAATGCATCATGGTACTCAAGGGCTTAACCTAACATAGCTAGCATAACCTAACCACGCTATTGGTCAGAAGTGTTCTGAGGAAAGACATATCAGTGATTCGTGTCGCCTCAACTGGTTTATGTTAGCTAGATGAGGCTAGGTTAGTTCTGGTTATCATATTTTCATTCCCGCGTTCCGTCAGTTGAGTGGAAGAGCTGGGAAGGGGAAGCTGGGAAACGAGGACAACTGGAGGTACATTTATATTACTGAGTATTTAAAAAATCCAAGGACTCGACAGATTCACAAACATGTGGATGTATTACGAAGGTGTCATAGCTTCGCACAACACGAGAGGTCAGGACACACGCCTGTATTCAGAGATGTCTTCCCTTCTCACTAGTATGACAATTTTCCAAGGCCACAGAGATAACCAGCTGGGTTTTCAAGACAGTTTTTCCTTTTGATAAACTAGAAATCTTGCCAATCTATCACCAGAACCATAAAAATACTCTTAAAAACACAAGTCTCTTCAACTGCAGCCTTTGGAAAGTAGTGATGGTGAGAAAGCAAAGCGTTTCAGAAGACGTTACACAGGGCGACCATACTATACTTTAAACAAAACATCAGATCACAGGCCTGGATTCTGAAAGGTTTTGCTCTCTCGCCATCACTGCTTTCCAAAGGCTCTTGTTAAAGATACTCGTGTGTTTACGAGTATTTTTATGGTTCTAGTGATAGATTTGCAAGATTTCTAGTTAATCATAAGGAGAAACCGTCTTGAAAACTTGGGTAGTTATCTCTGTGGCCTTCAAAAATTATCGCGGTGAGAGGAAACCATTTCTGAATATGGGCTATAGTCACACACAGTTAAGCACTCTTCCTTAAACACGAGGTCAGGTCATAGAAACTGTACTAACCTTTAACTCTTGACCCTCACACTACACCAAATCATGCACAAACCTTCATAATTGAGAGCAAGACAAGAATAGTAGGCCATTTCTGAATACGGGCTATACACACAAACACACACGAGGTCAGGTCATAGAATCATATTAACCCTTGACTCTTGACCCTTCCATTAAATCAACTGACACACAAAGCCTTCGTAATTGGGTGCAAGACAGTAACAGTAAGACTAACAACAAATTCAACAATCACCAAGGTAAACAATACAGGAAAATAATGAATCTTTTAGTTTTTATATAACCACTCATTTCTTTCTCACCTCCTTTTATTCAATGCCATTTGGAGGCTTTCCACTCCTCCTGCCGTATTTTGTCCTCTCCGTAATGGTAGGCGCTTTATTTTCCTCCTTTCTTCTTCTAATTATTGAGTGAAATGCGCCACGTCTCCGCCTCTCCTCTCAGCTGACTCTCTCTCTCTCTCTCTCTCTTCTCTGTTTATCGAGCTAAGAGTTACGAGCCTAAAACTTTTTAATGTTGTTTCTTTTAACTTTTCTGCTTCTTTCTCTCCTTATATATGTTTACATTTATTTTCTTTCTTTATCTCATCCTCATCTAAGTCATTTTATATAATTCTCTGTTCTTCTTGTTTCTAGGCGCACTTCTACTTTCTTCCATATTTTTTTTCTTTCTCCTTTTTTCATTTCCTCCTTTTCTCATCTTTTCTGTGTCTCTTTCCCTCTTACACGTTATTTGTAATTATTTCATATTTTTCTTCTTCGTGCTTTTATATTTGCTTACATATTCTCTTCCTGTTTCTCCCGTTTACTTTCTTTTCTTGTCTTTCCTTCTTTTCCCATGTCTCTTCTTTTCGTAATATCTATCTTCTCCTCTTCCTGCCTTTCCTTTCTCCCTTTCCTCCACCAAAGCATCATTCTTGATAAATGAAACATAAATTAAGTAGAAATTGACTGGCGCCTTCTTTTCAACCCTGTCAATCTATTTCAGCTATTTCATTACTAGCTCACTTGAGTCACGATACTATTCATTCACATTACAGGGAAACTTCTTGGTGTCTTCAATATGTCCTTAAATCTTCCTATATTCATAACTCTTCGTCTCTTCTGATCTGTCAAGCTATCTCTGTCATTTCACTTCATTACTCTCAATTTTGTACTTATGGGACTCCCTGTCTGCTTCTGTATGTCCTCCTTCATTCATATCACTGGAATTCCAAAGGAGGTTTTAAGATATTTATCCTCTACTCATTTATTTATTATATATTTTTAAGGATTGACACCTCAGTACGTCTTTTTTTTTTTTCCTTTTCTTCTTTTTATTACAGGTCAGTGCTCCTGCAAAAAAAAAAAAAAAAAAAAAAAAAAACGATATATATTTGCATACATGCTGATGCTATAGGCCACCACACAAATATACTTGCTTCCGATGCTTTAAATGCTCATATCTTGTCTTTTCACATTCTCAAGTGAGATAACTCCTAGATGCTACTCTCCATTCATGTGCATGTCTTGGCTCCTTCACCTCTCTTTACCTTTAAGGATGTAGGCATATTTCCCCCACACCTCCTCACAAGTCCTTCATGAAGTGTGAGGTTTCTGTTCTTGCTAAGAGCTGGGGCTTGTCTGTAATAGTACCTGTTTAGTGAGAGATTCAACTTTGCGCCAGTAATGGAGAGACTGAAGGAAGATAGCCAAGAAAGTATGAAACAGTTATGAAACAGCTGTTTGTATCAGTGCATGCAAAGAAAAGGCCATAAAATAATACTAGATATTATATTTTCACCACACAAGATTACAGACAAGCTTAATCATACATAATCACAATAAAAAAAGCTGGCCTTATACTACCACGCTGAATGGGATGGATGCCGTGCAGTGCAGGGCAACCACGGCACCATCACGTCATTGTCACCACCGGTGCCCCACACTGGCCCTGTCACCCTTCACCTTTCACCCTCCAGACATGTTACTCAAGTGAAGGAAGGCTGCTTCACCCTATATCTCCTCATACCTTTTCAAGCATACCAAAATGTCCAAGAGAATGAAGCTTGAAAAACATGATTTTCTGTTGGTTCTGTTGTACTTTGAAAATAATGGAAATAGTGTTGCCTCTCCAAAATAAGAAAGAGATAATGGAGCAAGATATTATGAGGTTGGCAAAACAAGAGACTGACTCCTTCACACTCAGACCTTCATTCCTGTAGTAACAAAGTAAAAATACTAATACTGCAGGTTCTACATTCGTTACTTACAACATGTGTTTACTGCAATGCAAACTCTTGAGATCAGTGAAAAGCCAGTCACTGCACCATTAGCTTACACAGCAGCCTGCAAACACTGCAGCTCAGCAGCCTGACGGTAAGTGACCGACCAACATGCCAACTGTCACACTAGGAGTCTACATATCTTGACCTTGCACTGAGAGGTGAGGTATCACACTAAGTAGTCTATCTTGGTCCTGCACACACTGAGGATGGCGCATGGAGTCCTGGAGCGGGCCCTATTTAGAAACACTTAGGTCTCTCACCACAACTGTTTTCAAAGGCCACAGAGGTGAATAACCAGGTTCTCAAGAGTGTTTCCTGTTAGTAATGTAACAATCACTGTTAATATTTTACCAGAACACAAAAAACACTCTTATAAAACTACTATATAACTTCAACTAGAGCCTTTGAAAGTAGTGGAGGTGTGGTACAGAATTGTTTCAGATTACAGTCCTTGGTCAGGTAGAGTAATATCACACTGGCTTGTCATCCCCCATTATTTGTCTCACTCTTCCTCTTTTCTCTCCTTTGTCATCACCGATGAGGCTTTGAAACAAACAGGTCTTGCAAACAGAGTACAGTATTCTAATTTGTAAGAGCCATGCTTCTCCTTTCCTGACTTATCACACTGCTGCCTTGTAGTTAAAAGCATTTATATATTGCAATTGATACAACATTTAAGCCATAGGACTTGGACAAATTATTCAAGGAGGTTTACTCTCCTTATATCACAAGCTGCTTCACACAGAACCATGATAAGAACAAAACATGTCTATACTCTTCCTTCTGCCTCATATATTTCAGTCATTATATTTCTTTTTCAGTCTAGGCAAGGGTTCTCTGGCTATATCAGCTTGGTGTTGGGTGTGTGGTTAGCTTACACAGCAAAATCTGACAGCTTTCAACAAGTAAGTACAACCTAGTGACAGAGAGAAAGGTAGATATTTAGAGCTGAGAGAGTGGAGATAGATACATGTAGTAGCAGTAGTAATAGTGTGTGAGGGTCATTTTGTCTCAACACTTCCATATTTTTCCTTTATTTTTACAGTACATAATTGATGCTATCAGAGTTCAAACCTTTAGTAATGAAGTAATATGAGTGATGGGCAATCCCAGTCCTGGTGAGGAAGGGAATGCTATGCTTCGTACAGTATCGGGTTACATTGAACTGGTACTCTCGGAAACCTGATGATTCATAAGTGTTGTTCAATGGAATATGTTAAGAGAGACAATGGAGCAAAACTGTAAGCAACACACGTGCTTCAGTTTGCAAGGGAAAGTTTCACCATTAACTGGTCAATGCACTTTTGCCATTCCTAAACCATTAAAGTCTTATCTAAGCAACTTCATTGCAACTGAAGCACAAGTACTAGATGGCAAATTCTTAATCAGTACAGTCTGTTTGATGAACTCTTTTCAGATACAAGATCAGGGAAAAAATAAATAAGCTTCTGTATAAAAACTGACAAAGTTTTACAAACATGATAATGTTACAAAATATTTGGTCTGAGGCTTCTTAGTTTTTATAAGAAGAAAATCAAAAAATAAAAATGTACCTTGATGAAGTAGAAGACAACAAGTGTTTCTTATACTGAATGTATTCATTCACAATAAAGCATCCAGTATTTGATTCTTCCCCAAAATGAAGGGAAACTTTTGTTGCACATCTTTAACAAATGTGTTTTGAAGACAACAGGAAGAATTAGATCAGTGATCTTGTGTCCTTCCCGGCCACTCACTGCTCACTGACTGAGCTGTACTGGAAACAACCTGAGGGGAAAAAGCCCCAAGGGAGCTGCACCAACTGTGTGGTGTTGTGGTGGTGTGGGGGCGGCCACCACACCACACCTGAGTACTGGTGGTGCAGTAGTGTGGTGGTGTGGTATGGTGTTCCCTGGGGCAGCCGCACGCCACGCCTGAGTAGTTAGTGGTGGTTCCCTGGCTGGGGTGTTGCCGGGCATACAAATGATTGGTTACACAGCTTATTGATACATTCAAGGCAAGGCTCTGATTCACATGGAAATCAATTAGTACTTGTTCAATATTAAATTTCACTTTAGGAGATATTTTGTGAACATTAAGTAATATAATTTACATTGTATAAGGCTATAATCAGCACAGCAAGATGACAAAGACACACGCTCACTCACTCACACACACACATACACACACACACACACACACACACACACACACACACTAAGCATCCTAAACATAACGGGGAGGGAGGCAGGCATGACCCTCAACTTGTCTTGTAAACTTGTGTGTGGTGTGGAAATGTAAATAATTGCTTGCCATGCCAAGAATTGGGTCCTTCCTTCATGACGGCACACAGTTTTTGTTGCTAACTTGCACATTTACATAATATATGTAAAGACATGGTGATGTGTGTGCACTTAAATGAAAGCTTGCCGGCCTCTTTCAACCTGTACCTCACACGTACACATTGCATACATGTCGCAGTACATTCAAAATAATAATAATAATAATAATAATAATAATAATGATAATAATAATCATTTGTCAACTGAGACTTGTTGGAATATATGTAATAAAAAAATCTGCCTTACATTCAGAGCTAAATCTTTTATACACACACACACACACACACACACACACACACACACACACACACACTTGCTACTATGCCAACTTTCTTCAGTACACATACTGAAGAAGACATTACCACAACACACACACACACACACACACACACACATGCATTTCTTGTAACACTGATTTATTTCTCTTTGGCAGACTTTACAAAAAAATCAGCAGCTTTAAAAAAAGAAAAAAATACAAATCTGTCTTATCACAATATGGCTTCTTAATGCACATAGCCATCTGCATGTTAGTTCTCTGTCTCTCTTTTTCACTGCAGCAGCTGACCCAGGAATTGTGTCAGACAGAGAGGGACTCCGCACTTGGGTCTGGTGAAGACTAGCAGGTGGAAGGCTGGTTAACACAGAGAATCATTCAGTATGCTGCTCTATGATTCACTTGTCTTTAGTTTTTCATCCTCATTCTCCTCCTTCTTGATCTCTCCCTTGTCATCATCACTGCAAGGAAGGAGCATGTTAGAGGAAAGGCCCCTACTTTGTATATGACTATATGCTCTCATGTGGGGTTCCAAATAATTATTTTACACTACAAGAGACTAAGGGTTTTAAGTTTGTGTGTGAGAAAAGTCTCCTGTTTTGTGTACAACTAAATATTTTTACGTGGGATTTAGGAAAAACTAAGTAAGTCCATTCTATCATGAAAGGAGACTAATCCTTCTTAGAAATACTAGCTTTGATTTAGAGAGATTTGATAGAGGTATTTAGGTGGGACTAGTACTTTACATTACATGAGACAAAAGCCCTTAAATCTATGTTTGCTTTAGAGTGATATGATACACATCAGAGGCAGCTTTGGCCAATGACAGCCGCCATGAAGGATGACAAATGTCACTTTTGTTAGACTTATATGTAGGAAAACTGCTTCATCAATTAGGGAGTCAACAGTACATGACACTACCAACAAACTACATGATGCTAACCACAAAAAAAAAAAAAAAAAAAAAAAAAAAATTAGCAATCACATTAAAACTCAGTATCTAATTATTTCTGGAATGTTTTTTTCAAATCTGCTGAGTAAATCATTTGTCAAAACAATCTGCACCACACAAACAAACCATGAGATAGTGCACACTAGTCAGCTATTAAATGCATCCCAACCTAAGTGACATAATGAAACCAATGACAACTCTTACAGACCATACACACGCAACACTGACACAACACATGCCTAACCTTCCACCATGCCAACACCTTCCATCCACCTGAACCCGACAAGCCACCATGCAACACTCAGGCTACAGCAGTGTTGGCTTGCCGTATGACCGCAGGCTGCTGCTTGAGTCATCCAGCAGGTTGTTGAGGGAGCGGGTGGTGGGCAGAGGAGGAGGGTGTGGCTGTGGTGACTGGCGTGTGTCTATCGCTGAATCTAGAGTGTCCATGCTGAGGCTGAGACCTGTGTGCTGTGATATGTCACTACTGTGTCCCGTGCTTCCTTTCTCTGGAGGTTTCTTGCCCTTGCGAGCAGCAGGGAGAGGGGTAAATGGCTGTGTCTTGGTGTTCTGCAGTGCATCTTTTCCTTGTCTTCTAGGAGGGTTGGGACGGGGAGGCCTTGTGGGGATGATGGGGTCATCGTACGGTGCTATTCTGTAAGCTGTCTGTGTCTGTGTTTGGTGAGGCACAGCGTCTGTGGGCTGGTAGTGGGTGCTGCAGGATCCCACACTGGGAGGCCCTTGAGATCTGCTGTATGGTAATCTTAAAGGACCATTCAACATTTCTCTACCTTGTGATCTGCTGTTTGTCAATCTTGGAGGACCATTTAGTATTTCTCCATCTTGAGGTCTATTGTCTGTTACTCTTGGAGGACTGTTCAATATTTCCCTACTGTTTGACAGGAAAGACTGCATTCTGAGATTATCATTGTATTTTTCACTTTTTCTTGGTGGGATGATGTGTGTGAGTGCATCTCCATTGCTCCCTATTAAAAGATGTGTACTTGGCTGGCTGAGCACCTCACTACTTCCAAACTCCAGGGCCTCTGTGCTGCCAAAGGTATAATGTGGGACCTGTAAATCTTGAAGCATTTCTGTGCTGCCCAAGAGAAGGTTTACTAATCTGCTGGGGTGAGGAATTTCTGCCAAGTCATAAACCATGTCTTCTGGTGACACAGGGTGCATTTTGGTGGCTTTATGTAGGAAGGGGTTATCTTCCCTCTCTTTGAATGGCTGTTTCTTCAGAAGGACTTGTGCCAGTAATTCTTGACTGTGTGTTAGGTGAGGGCTTTGAGTGGTTGGCTTCTCCCTCAGCTCAGTGACGTCCAACACCTTCTCATAGATTGAGTCATCAGAGTAGGACTGGTCGAGTAATGGAGAGCTGGTGCTGTTCTTCAATCTATTCTCATCCGGTGAGTGAAAGAAATCGTGACCTGTGACAATTAAGGAATGGGCGGTTTCCTTCCTTGTGCTCTTCCTGTGTAGCTGCTGAATGACGGGTTTGGTGTTCTGTGTGGCCTCAGTCCCTGGTGGGTGTGGTGGGTGTTGAGGTATGGCAGTCATTGCAGTGATGTGGTGGTGCTGTGGCAGTCTGAGTGGTGCCTGGTGGGCCTCCTCACTCCTGTCAGACACATTGGTGCCTCTCCACACCTGCGGGTTCTTACCAATGCCTTCATGGGAGGAACGTCTGAAAGTTGGCAGTCAGAGTTCATCAACATGTCTGACTATCTCAGAAAACCTGATTTGGTAAGTTACACATGACAAGGTTATTACAAATACACAATTTAAAAATTGACTGAAGTGAATGTGCCAACACAACTTAAAAATTTCATGAGTGGAATCAGTGACTTATGAAGGAAATAATGAGGGAATGTGTAGAATGGTGACATATTGAAGCATGATTAGGTGGAATGCTGGACACTTCAAAACAATGTGACTCTTGACAGCCTTGGCCCACCACGGAGACATTGGTAAGCACCCACACTAGCTACAAATACCATGTGTTTAGACTAGAGAGAGTACAAAAAACATAACATGATAAACTAGTGACATCGTGGAGAACTCTTCACATTTTAGAGACAATACAAATACGTATACAGTAATACTTGACATTCTTAACCCCTTCAATACGGTGACGCCTATGTAGGCGTCATGAAGCCCCAGTAGCAAATACGGTGACGCCTACGTAGACGTCATATTTCTTTTCTGAGCTTTCTTCAGTTCAGTTGTCCCGTATAGTGTGTTGGATACCAACTACACACGCCATATGCTGTCCTTGAAATCCTAGTGCTCCTCCCACCATCCTTGTCTCCACCAATCACTAAAGATAAGCTACATGCATCCCGCCTTGTGTCTAAAATTACCCAATGGCATAGACTGTTCCCATCTCTCTCTCTCTCTCTCTCTCTCTCTCTCTCTCTCCATCTCCATTTCCTCCCTCCCCATCTCCCTTCCCCTCTCCCTCCTCTCCTCTCGAAGATAAGTTACATGCGGGGTCCCGCCTTGTAACATTCAAGAAAACACACACACACACACACACACACACACACACACACACACACACACACACACACACACACACACACACACACACACACACACACACACAAATACAAAACAACAAATTTTCTAATCTCTCTCTCTCTCTCTCTCTCTCTCTCTCTCTCTCTCTCTCTCTCCTTCCCTCTCCTTCCTCCTCCCCTCTTCCTCTCGAAAGATAAGCTACATGCGTCCCGCTTGTGCTGTCTAAAATATTAGCAAATGTCACACACTCTCTTTCTCTTTTTCTCCGAAGAGAGAAGCGTCCACTTTCCTCTTCGAAGGCGATATAGTGACTAAAAAATAGCAGCATAATACACAAAGATGACAAGTACGACAAGCTTGCACGAGTTTCCCGCACTCGGGCACGCGGCACTACCACCCGTATATCATACAAGTGGGCTTTTTTAACATCCGGCGCGAAGGGGTTAAGTGCAACAAATACATGAGGAAATTTTGAGGTAATCTTTATATTTCTGAATGGAACAAGCATAAGGTAAACTCCTAATTGTTGCTACTAAACTCAATAAACACCAGTACTGACAAGAACCAAAGATGACTGAACTGGTAATATGAAAACACAGGAAAGAACCCATGATAAACTGATATATATTTGCAGTCAGTGTGTTTGTGGTTATCTGCTCAATGAAATTTTAGTATCAAATGCTTGTGACTGGAAGAAATGAAGTATGTTAACACCTTTAATATTGAGATGCATTTTTACCTTGATTTTTTGGGTGTGATTAGACAATTTTATTTGCATTAGGGAGAGTCTATGGAGGTCAAAAGATTAATGGCCTTTCTTTACTATTCTAATCTCAACATATATTTCTGAAGCTTTACAAAATTGCCAAAATAGTAAGCAGAATGAATATCAAAATGAATCATTGTACTAAAGAAATGAATTTTTGACAGGAATATTTGTCAGTCAGTCAGTCTTTGGTATTTAAGAAGCACTGACAGAACACACTCCCTTCATTATCAATCAGAGAACAAGATACTCCCACAAGAAATACAAGATCAGATGAGCATATTTCATTTCAAGATACAAAATAACACAATGCAAGTAAAAATGAGACAACTGTACATCAACTGAGAGAAACATTCACACCATATCAAAGAAATTATTACCCAACACTAAAGAAAAGAAATCATATGAGAAGATTTCAACACACTCCAAGATTAGAACAACACACTCAAAGTAGAAGAGAAACAGTTGTACATCAAGTGAGAGAAATATTTACCACATACACACACACACACACACACACTGCCAGATGATCTCAATTATAATCACAAGTTAACCCACACACATATAGGACGTACATACACACCACCATACAAATATACAACAGACTGCCTAAACAATTGAAGTATAATTATAATCCCATACAAGTACAAGTCTAGGTGCATACAATCACATAGCTTCATTAATGCAAGATAATACCTCACAGTAATCTCGTATAAATATTGAGATTAGTGTAATAAGGTTAGTTTTCTTGATGCTTATTGACTAATCTTTTCTGTACAGACATTTCACATTCCCAGCACTCCTGTCACTGCATGGGATGGAAAGCTTGAGGTAATCCAGGATTGTAAAGACTACCACCAGCCTTTACAGGATACAGGTTCACAATTGAGGAATTTCAAAGGTTATCAAATATGGGTAAAACTTGGAAAAATGCCCAGAAACAAACATTTAAAAGCTTGACATAAAATTATAATAATGGATTAACAACAATAAAAGCTACTGCTACCATTTAAAGGTAGGAGATTGACAAATAAGACATTCCAAGATGTTCACACATTCATCAAAACTTGGAGAAATGCCCAAACAAACATTTACTGTACAAATGGAGAATGGGGAGAGAAAGGCTTGACACAACAAAATAATGTAATAATAAATACTCCACAGCACATAATGGCAGTCTTCCGAGCAAACGTACAGACAAACATGACTTCGCTTGGTTTAGATCACTGTAATTCCTTTCCGAGAGATGTAGTTTTCATTTCAGGTAGGAAAGAAGTGCAAAAATAAGCTTTGGTGCAGAATTCTCAAATCCACCAACTCTGTCACAGTAATCCTGCCAACCAGGATACTGAGTGCCATGTGTAGGTGTGAAAGCTTCCTACAGCCTCCCTTATTCTCTTCTCTAAAGTTTTCATGTGACTGGCCTATGCATTCCTACATTGTTTTGAAATGTGCAGCAAACTGACACTATTACTACCAGAAGTCTTACCTGATTACAAATAAGGTACCACATTATCCAAATCAAAATAATCTGGCATCTTATAATTAAACAGTTGTTCTGGTAGGTATAAAGTATATTCACTGCATATTCTAAAAGAAAGTGGGAATATATAGATCAATCAGCAAATGAGGATGATAGTGAAATGTTACCATGACAACGTCACTGACAAGAGTTGGTAAGACAGAGACTTATTGCAATGATTGAGAGATGAAGAGGCAGGACACAAAAGGGAACCAAGATGCAATAAGAGTGTTGCAGTGTAAGACAGGGCACAAAACATGCAAGGGACTACACACTAATGGACAATACAGGAATAGTACCACCACCATCATAAAGAGTGTGGTAACAGTGAGTAAACAGTGTATCATGCATTTCAAGACAAAGTGTGCTGGGGACTAGAGATTAATGGACAAAGACAGAGAGAACACACCATGAGGAACTCTTCCCTAGTCACCAGAGGAACAGCAGCCAGTGCAAGTCACCACACATGCTGGGGACACTACACACACATACACAGTACACATGCTGGGAGCTCCTCATAAGTCAACACAAAGACAGTAGCTACACCTCCTCAAGCCAGTGTAAGCTACTGCACATGCTGGGGACACTACACATTACTGGACAACACAGACAGACGGACAGACACCACACTAATCAAGGCAGGGATGAGAGTTACCCTTGAATCATGGGAGTGGTTTCTGTGGGTTCTGAGGAATCCTTCTTGTCAGAATTGGGTTGTTCTGGCTTGAGATCCTCCTTCTCAATCTTCATCTGACCATTGCCCTCATGCTTCTCATCACTAGTGTCAGCGAGACCAGGGAGAGAGAGGCTCAGTTAGGCCTACCACTCATAACCCACACCAAGGAATGGAGGCACCTAGTACACTCAAGCTGGCCAGCCTGCTACAGTATGGCACTCTCAGGTTGTGGGCAAAACTACTGCATGGTGTTTCCTTGACCCAGTGAAGCTGTGTCAAGTAAAAAGATGCTCCAAACTGACTTTATTGTATATTTGCAAGAGTGACCTTGAAGTGACCTGCTTGACTTGAGACACTCACTAAGCAGCACTCGGCACCGAACAATAACTCAGAGCTATGAAACAAGCGAAAACACAGCAGCACTTGACACAGATGATTACCATTACCACATGTCCAAACCACTTTCCTCTCACTGATAAGACCCCAACCACACCATCAACACCCTCCCTATTTAGTCTACTGGAGTATAGTGGAGTGCATTATGTCTGAGATGGGAGACAGCCTTATGATACTGATGGTTTGTACAAGTAGTTCAGACTAGACTACAGCAAAACACCCCACAGTGTGAGGCCAAGGCACCAACTACCGAGCATGAAGGAACAAAGAAAGATAGTGAAGAGTCATGCCCAGCTTTGGAGCATCACAAAAACACTCATTTGAAGGCGGCACCAAAGAACTGATCTGATGGCACTATGAAAGGAAATTATCTGAAGGGCAGCATGAAACAGAGGATGGTCGCTGGGATAGATGCTTGGAGTGACTCGGGGAAGACGTGTGAAGTGTGACACACCACTGACCAGAACAAGGTGATGACCAAGCCCTCAGTGGCTATTGGTCAGCCTGAGTATACTGCCACCAGTGAACAGCCAAGCTGGGCACAGACTGTCACCTCTCACCTGACTAACTGTTTAACAACCATCCAACTGCTTGCCACTGTAAATACTGATATCTGTCATCTAAACACATGCACTGTTGCAGTCCATATACTCGCCGCAGTGGACTGGATGAGACAGCATTCGCACGGTGTGGTTACTCAAGTTTGACATTGGACTTCTTAAGAGAAACAAGTCTCACACTTATTAACCCATGTCATGTTTCTGCTTCTGACCAATATCCCTTTTTCCTTCTAGATTCTTCATTTCCTTTAATCATTCACCCCTTGCAATTTCAAGGAGCTGGTTGAGGAAAACTGCTGCCACTTTAGCTTGTGTATCCTGAGTGGCAGGTACCATACCAAGGAAGGAGCGAGGAGATTGAAGGCCCCTCCTCCATACATAGTATTAGGAACAAATTCTGAAACACTTCTGGCTGCACCTCAACTACTCTCAAAAGGCTCTAGTTGAAGTGATAGATTAACAAGACTTCTACATTATCAGCAGGAGAAACAGTCTTGAGAACATCGCTAATCATCTCCGTAGCCTTTGAGAATAGTTGTAATGAAAGCAAAATGTTTGAGAATACAGGTATTATTCATATAATGAGACAGGTTTTGCTTTGGCTACCTTCCTGCCTCCTTTATATGGAAAACTGGTGAGAAATGGTGCACAATTTGAAAAGCACATACAAATATTTTGAATCTGGTGCAAAAGCAATATCGAACTTGTGTAACCACTGAAAACAAAAAAATAAATACTGCAAGCACAAGCCTCAATAAATAAATAAATAAAAAAGAATAAATAAAAAAAATAAAAAAAATAGAATAATTAAACAAAACAGCTTCAGAACATGTGTGTATTTATCTATGTAACTGTATCTCTTTAACTGTATTTCACAATGCCTGAGCTACAGTCCCATGGTTCAGTTGTTCATCTCACATTTCCCCAGTCAGTGTGAACTCTTTCCACTCTCCACTCTTCACTGACAGGAAAACTGGATAAATGCAGATGCAGAGATGGAACCACAGGAATATGACTCAGACTCTGTAAAATAACAACTAACTAAACACACACAGACACACACTAAAAAAAAAAAAAAAGTAAGCACACACGCACACACCAGACACTTCTTTCTGGCTAACTCAAAATAAACATTAAGAAACGATGCATCCAACACCAAGAAAGTCTCATAATTCCACCTTACTTTTGTTTCTCTGATTTGTTATCAATGTTTTTCTCAGAGGGACTATGTGGCTCCTTCTCAGGGAGGATTTTCTCTTTCTCTTCTTTGAGTGTGGTGTCTTTCCTGGACTCTTCAGTCAGGGTGTCACCACTAGCAGGGAGGGAGAAGGAGGTGACAAATACACACACACACACACACCATACACCCAACACAAACCCAGCCTACACCCAACACATGTCTTGGCTGAACCCTGCACACGTTTCAGCTATACCCAGCACATATTTGTCCTACAGCTACAGCCACAATCACCACGGATACACCCACAGACACAGCTGTAATACTTGGCGAAAATTATATACTATTTACAAGTCTGGTACTGGCATATACTGAAGAGAGAAAACAGATGCATTAGTACAGTACAGTAAAGTACAGATACATATATGAGATGAGGAGACAAACTCAACGGGTGACTCTGAAGGAAGGGAGTCACCACGGCACCAGTCTTACCTTGCATTCTTGCCGTCCTCCAGCATGGTCTCCTTATCTTTATCCTTGGCACCGCGCTTGCTGGCAATGGTGGCGATGAGGCCGGCACTTCGGGTGAAGTAGCAGGTCACGTCCACCACCACCGCCACCACCAAGATGACGATGATGATGACAGCCACAATGACGCCAGCATTGGGACCGCTCTCCTGGGAGTTCTCGGCTGGGTCATGGCCTGAGAGGGAAGGTGTGTGTCAACCGTCTGTCTATCTATTTGTCCGGTGCAGGGTGCCAATGTAGCAGGCACTCGGCTACCCAGCAGTGCAGAGAAAGCCAATCCTTCTCTATAGTTACTACTTCAGCAGACAACTTACGACTTACCTTACCACTAACTGTCTAATGGCTCTTTATTTTGTAATGGTTATTCCCATTTTGGTGGTTTAGTAACACTTTGGTTATTTTTAATTCATTCTTCAATACACTATTGAGCTAACTCAAGTAGTAGTGTTAGTCAAAGACATCTGATATATAAATAGTAATAGTTTGGAGGAAGCATCAATTTCCTGAAACATGAATGGGAATGTGTTAGTTCACTAGGACACCTTCCCCTTACCACAAGCACACCCTCACCAGCACCATCACCATATCAAAACAAAATTAGAACACAGACATGAAACACTCCTGCCCATCTGGTATTAGAAAACAACAAGAAAGAAGCAGGTGGCGTGGCACAGGCATTATGGGATGAGGAGTGAGATGAGGCTTGTTACCAATCAGTCAGTCACTACCAACACAACCGCCAAGCACAAACAAGAAATAAAACAAAAATTTGTCTAGAGGGAGATGTGTGAAGAAAAACCACTCATGGTGACAACTCAGTGTGGTCTCATTGTGACTCAGAGGAAGGAAAGACCTACATTTTCCTTGACATGGGATGAAATGAGAAGAGAAACACTGGTGCATGATACAGAAATGGAAAGCAAAGGGAAGGATGATTAGGAGTAAATTATTCTGTTTAATTTGTTGAGAAGATCTAAAGCCTAAAGTTTTCTTAACATGGGATAGAATGAGAAGAGAAACACCAATACAGGAAACAAAAATGGAGAGCCAAAAGAGAGATAAGGAGGAGTAAACTATGCTGTTGTAATTTGTTTGAGAGCAGTTTAATATTATTCCCAGTACACAAAGAGAGCGCCATTTGATAAGTCACCCCTGTAGGAACCAAAGCATGAAGTTATTGTTTATTTAACCAAGGCCAGGAAAGCAGAGACAAAATCAATCAAACTTGCCCAGAGAGTGACTTCACACTTCACTTGCAGCAGCAGCATCTGGTCGGCTGTCACATCACCTCACATCACCTCCCCTCACCTCACATCATACCACATCACCAGTTGAGGTGTTCATGCGGTGTACAGTACAATCAGTAGTACAGACACCCTCCATTAAGAGAACAAAGCCATTCAAGGGTTGAAGCTTTGGCCTGAATGCAAACACAATCACAATGATCATCAAGTCATTACTACCTCTGCATACACCTCAGCCTCTATTCTGAAACACTTTACTCTCTCAAGGCCACAGAAATTACTTTAATTTGTCATTTGAACTGTAAAAACATCCTTAAATCCAAGTAACTTCTACTAAATCCTTTTGAAAGCAGTGGAGGTTGGCACAGAAATGTTTCAGAATATGTTCTCCGGTCTGGGTACCAGCGAGGGTGTGGTGCAAATCACTTTAGATCTCTTTGGGCAAGCACACACACAGGACAGATACATACATGGCAGGGCAGGGCTGCCAGCCTCCTACTCTTGCCAGCGGCGCCATACAACCACCATGTTGAGACGTGTTCTCATTTTTTTCTTCTTTTTAAACTAATCAAACCCACTCTAGCCACAGAGCAAGAGCACCCACTGGTCTGTACGGCTCAACTCCAGCCACCACACCAAGCAAAGTGTACTGAAATGGTTTCTGCCTAGCCCTGGGTCTCCATTGGGTGTTTGTGGGCAGTGAACCGCACACACTCAGCAACAATCACCACTGTACACCAGCTGGCCACTCAACAACACCACCTCTCCAGCTTGTCATGATAAACACAATGACAATAATATCAGAAATAATAATTAATAATCCTAAGAACAAAATGAAAAAAACAAGAACAACAACAATAATAACAACAATAATGATAATGATAATAATAACAATAATAATAATAATAATAATAATAATAATAATAATAATTATAATAACAACAATAATAATAAAAATAATAATAACTGATAATAATGATGATAAAAAAAATAACCAGTTATAATTTCTCTTTGCCTAATGAAAAAGAAGAAAAGAGAGAGAAAAAAAAAGGAAAACATTCAAAATATTGTAACTCAGCATATTCAATAACAAATTAGTACAAGAGCATGAAGATTCCTACAACAGTTAAAGGATCAGTGAATGAGTGAGTGAGTGGGTGAGTGAGTGGGTGGTTGGGTGAGAGAGAGAGAGAGAGAGAGAGAGAGAGAGAGAGAGAGAGAGAGAGAGAGAGAGAGAGAGAGAGAGAGAGAGAGAGAGAGAGAGAGAGAGAGAGAGAGAGAGAGAGAGAGAGAGAGAAGAAAGAGAGAGTGAGCACCAGCCTTGGCAATAGGTGAAGTGAATAGATGTGTACAATTTTGCCAATGGTGAGTAAATTGTAGCCCAGCACTCTCACTGTGAGTGACACAACTCCTGCACCAGTGTGTGGGTCAGCTCAGAGAAACAGTGTCATTATATTCATTCCCACAAGGAGGCTAACTTAGGGGAAAAAAGGTTGATAAAATGACCTTTTTATCACATTGCATACTTAAAGAAGTGTACTGCATGTGACATTAGGTTAGGTTAAAGAATGTGTTAATATTTCTTTCCCATAAGGAGACTGGATTGAGGGCATGAATAGTAAAAAAAAAAGACTGTTTAACATATATCCTAACAGGATTATTGAAGGGATACTGATGATAATATTCTTTTTGAACAAGGATGCTGACTTCAGGGCACAGGTAGAGGGAAGAAATGATGCTTAATAAATACATAAGGAAGAAATGGCTTTGTTTTATCAATCAGAGTGAGAAGTGCATGATTCTGTCAATATACCGGGACTAACTATGGCTGAGAGTGCCAATGGTCATGCAGGTGCTACACTTAGTGCCTAAGAGTGCCACCTTGGTAATGCCCAGACCTGTCACTGCAAAAACACAACTTCAATTAAGAGCAACAAAAATGTGCTATTGGAAAAAATAAGGAAGAAAAAGTTTTGCTCCCATATTAAAGTTAATATATAGAATTAAATAATAGCACACTGTAAAAGTTGAAATGTAGAAAAAAAATGGATTTTTATAATCATCATCCTCAGCAAAATAAATAACAAGTTAATATGACAGGGTAGCAAAAAAAAAAAAAAAAAAAAAAAAAAAAAAAAAAAAAAGTGGCCTGACTACTATCAGTGTGTGTGAGTAGCATTGGCAGCAGGTTGGTGTGGGCACTTCCAGGCAACACCCACACAGAGAACCACAGATATTGAAGGAAGGACTCTCCTACCTCCTCTCCGCTGCACAGTAGGTAGCAATGACGTTGCTAGCTTTATTATTGGACTTTAAAGAGAAAGAAAAGGAGGAAAAAGGTAAGAGTAAATGAGCATCAGCAAACACAACAACACACACACTGCATAATGAGAAGACAGCAGCTCACTCACTGCATCGCTCGCCACTACCACTACTACCACCATCACCACCATCACCACCGCCACAACAATACCACCACTAACTCACATATGGCAGCAGCAGCACCAATGGGACAGTCACACTAAGCACCAGTTACATCAGTCCAGCACTAACATAACCTGCCACTTTAATATTCAGTCTAGCACAGTGTTTCCTCTCAGTCTTGTGTTCCTTGATCTCGTAGAGCATCAAGGAAGTGAAGACTGAGGGAAAGATGCAAAAGAGTGAGTAGCAGGTTCACAGACTCTTAAATTTATTGTTGTTATCACACAAAAAGCACAAGAACATTTCACTCACAGCACTCTAAATAATAAGAGAAGTCGCAGAGCTCATGAACTTCAAGAAACGGTTATTATTATCACTATTCTGCCACATCAACACTAACACTTGTAACACTTCCCTATCCTTCCTTTGCGAGTCACAGAGGTGTTGCTTGATGACACCAGAGTAATACCTTGGAAATAATTGATTAGATAATTTACGGTAGCATTACTTTGTCTGGTATTACAGTCTGAGTCATCACACACAGCACTTCTATAAGCAACCTCACTTTCCATTTAGAAACACTCCATTTGTCAAGAGTTGTGCATCAGACACTTTGCCTTCACACATTTGCTCTCCGACAGTCTGCTCTCAATTACCTAATGCTTGATTCCTTGCTAGTGTGTGTGTGTGTGTGTGTGTGTGTGTGTGTGTGTGTGTGTGTGTGTGTGTGTGTGTGTGTGTGTGTGTGTCCTTATATCTACTGAGCAGTGTTTGCAGAGGTGAGCCAGTGTTTATATTTGCTGTTGCTTATATCCTGCTTAGTTTTATATTCTTTACCAACCCTAACATGCAAACACACACACACACACACACACACAGAGAGACTGCAGCAGATCAAACACACACATACCATACTTTCTCTAGAACTTTAGCAAGACTCACACAGTTGCTAATACTAGTACTTATGGTAAGGCTGATCAACTCTCTGCTTCTCCCTTGATGATAAAAACACACACTATGTATCATTATAAAACATGAAAAAAAATTAAGTCCTTTAATAAAAAATTGGAAAAAAAAACATGGATGGGATACAGTATGTTTTATTGAAAGTCTACTGTGGTGGATTACTTAGAGTGAGGCCAGTAAGCAGTGAGGGGTGAGTGCCAAGCCTCCACCTCGTTACTAAGCTGACACTCCCTTTCCAATGCCTGGCAGTGTGGGCACAGAGGCACTGGGGTAGGTTAACGTTGGTACAGCCTCCAGTGTTTGCTTGACGTGCATCTCTATATAAATGGGATGTCACAAACTGCTGGGTTGTGACTCCACTACAGACAGAACAGTGGCTTTGCATCACAAACGTATCAAACATAGTTCAAAACCACATATAGCAAACCAGACGGCCCAACTTGAGGTAAAACAGCAGGTTAAAAATTCTCGTGGGTGTTTTGCTTTCACATCAAGTTTGGCAAAGCCACCAAGTCCCAGCCAAAATCAATCACGGCATCTGACGGAGCTGC
Organism: Portunus trituberculatus; assembly: GCF_017591435.1. Taxonomy (NCBI): domain Eukaryota; kingdom Metazoa; phylum Arthropoda; class Malacostraca; order Decapoda; family Portunidae; genus Portunus; species Portunus trituberculatus. The sequence continues at coordinate 10,804,963 of NC_059282.1, forward strand.
AGTGAATGGAAGATGGTGCTGGACAACACAAGTGTGGGGGGACAACAAGTGCTACAAGCCACAACAAAAACAAGCCGGTAGGAACGAGTGGCCTGGGAGGTGCGCCCCAGGCAAGTGACACTTCTGGGCCACGGAATGTCTTGGCACATAAAAACAGTTTCTTTACATGCTGACAGGCATGCCATTTATACCAATTTGTAAAAGTATCTTTTGCTTCTGCATCATATACAAAAATACTTCAGAGTTCAGAAGCAAAAAATGAAGAACGGCAATGTACCACCACAACCCTTCCATCCTGAAGGCCTTCATTCTAAACCCCTGCCACACAGACAACAATCTAAGGAAGCACAGCAGCAGCAGCAGTGGCACCAGCGGCACCAGCCTCCTCAACACCTCAGTCACACCCGTACACTGTCACACACACACACACACACACACTTTCAGACTACAGTAGGTGACACCAGCACCTGAACAACAGCTGGTGCTGGTATCTATGTACAGTGTACACGCTCCAGACTGGAAGACATGTTCCATATGTAATAAATAAAATTGCCAGAGTAAAACACATCAAAACTTGTCAGCAAAGAGGAGCACAAAGCCTGGTGGAGAACAATCTGGAACTTTGCAACAAAGTGATCAGGTAACCAATAACCCAATATTGCTATTACTATGAATTATCATGATAATGCACACCTAAGCAAACCACCTTCACCTCTCAGTGTGCCTGTGTTAACTGCCTCCTGTGTTATCTTCAGAACACCAGCCAGCACTGACGCAGGAACTACAGACCTCTCTACCTGAACTAAGCTTTCCATTTGGTGCTCATCATTACTTATGTTTCCAATGGAACTCTTCTGGCACCTCATCTGTATTATCTATAATTTCATTTTGTTTTCTAAGCATTCCAAAATCTTCTGTCTATGCCAAATATTCTCTTTCTCTTAAACTTGTGTCCTTGTTCTGAGTTTATATTTCAAGTATTCTCTTTGTTATCTTGTACTCGTACTCTGTTCACAGCTTGTGCAGTGGGACAGTTCTTGCCGGGCCGCGGGTGACCAGGTCACACACATACACACACATGGTGGAAAAATGGAATGCATTGGATAATGAAGTTGTTACAGCACATAATGTGCATAACTTTAAGAAAAAATAAACGGAGATATGGAAACAGGACACTATGAGCCCCGCTCGAACCCTGTACAATACAACTAGGTAAATACAACTCAGTAAATACACACACACACACACACATATACAGCCAGCCCTTGCCTCACACACCTGTTAGCTTCCAAAAGCCCATCATGCAAGGTGGCTGGCAATCACCTTGACCCTTGACCTGGCTTACAACTAATGGGGTTATGTTGTAATGAACACATGGTAAGTAGAGGGCATTGTGAGTCACACCATCCTGAGTCAGGACCAGTAAAAGGCTTCATGCATCTGTGAGTGAGTCCATGTCATGTTGAGAAGCAGCACTCTTTTCAATACTTGATCAGTTCATGCAACCACAGCTTTCCTGTTCATTTTTCACAAACTACTACATCTGTCTAGCTATCCATCTATCTGTCTATCTGCCACTATTTGCCTACCTACAAACATACATACCAGAACTTGGTTACATGTGATTTCAGAATGTGTCACTTTCCAGGTTTGGATCTGCTTTGAGTGTGACACCATTTTGTGAGGCCAGACAGTTGTCAGCCATCCCTGGGGAGTGAGTGGGAGGTGTGGGAGGTGTGGGAGGTGAGGGGAGGGTGTGGCTTATGTCATGGGGATGCAAAAGTGAGACAACCTAAATGGTAATGGTTTGTTTGGAACTTTTGTGCATCGTAAAATGGGAGTCAGCTGGTGTGTTTGTAAGTTTTTTTTTTTTTCAAGAACAAAGTGCTGAGTATCATGTCATAATACATTAAGCCATGACAAGTGAGACTCTGACAGCCTCTTGTCCCTCCCTACACACATATCACACCCACCTCATTACCTTATGTCTCCCTTACTTGGAAGGAGTATACTCTCAAACTTTTGTTTAATTATCAATGTCTTTCATATTATTAGATATTACTGTTTCAGTTGCTTTAACAGTCAAATATAGCTGGAAGATTTGGCTGCTAAAAAGTGGAGTTATTCATGGCAACCTATTAATTTTTCACTTCTTTTCCCTTTATGAGAATGCTAAACAGTACTCTTTCACTGTCTTTTAGTATTGATACAGCTTTATAATACAAGATTATGGTGGCCAAAAAATAGTTATGTAGGGAAGTCACTATTCACAGTCTTTTCTTGAAGACACTGCTATATGTTACTGTTTCATGGTTTTTAATAGCAACAGCCTTAATACTATTGGTGGGTATAGATAGCATTGTGTAAGGCAGTCTCCTATGATTAAAGCTTTCTAGCTATGCACAGTGTGGTCTCCTCACAGCAGGTGTTGTTTACAGACTGGTGGCTGTACTGAAGTGCGGGATAAGCTGCTGAGCATCACTGCACAGCTCAGTGAAAGGTGAGAGGTGCCTTCATTGACATAAGTGCAAACCCCAACACTCAACACTCAGAGATCAAAAGACAACAAGGGTGGAAATGCTACTGGAAGAAAAGTCTGTTCCTTTGTTAAGCAGAGAGTTCTTTGTTCTGGTGGATGAGCAGGCTTCCTCTACTCTTGCCTGCCTGCCTGTCTGCTTGCCTGCGTGCCTGCCTGCTTGCCCTGCCTGGCTGGCATCCGTTCACACACCATGGACAAAATGCCACTTTGGAAAAATGGATTTATTGTTTTCTTCAAAAAGTGTAAGCTACAAACAACACTGGGACATGAGACTACACATTCTAAGCAACAACAGTCCATGGCAAATAAAAAGAAAAATTAAAAAGAACATAGTCAAAAACTTTCATTGGTTCAAAAGTTACGGAATGTTTACAGTTAAATGTGTGTTTTCTCCATGTCATACTCCTACTTCTTGTCCTCTCCCATCAGTGCATGGAAATAGTGAATGTGAAGCTTCACACTAAAGTGACACTGTGAGCATTAATGTTTCATGTGTCATAGCTTGACATAGCATCAGCCACATCATTCATAATGGTCTGTAGTTTGAAACACTATGCTCCCTCAACCCTGTTACTTTCAAAGACCACAGAGATGACCTGTTGGGTTTCCAAGAGTATTTCTCCTCTTAAATAATGAACAAATCTTGTTAATCTGTCACTAAAAGCATAAAAACATCCTTAAAAACTCATGTCAATCAAGTAGAGCTTTTTCAAAGTAATGGAGGTGTAGCACAGAGATGTCTCATATGACATTGTGCAGCACAGAACTCCTCACATGTCCTACTTCAGCCTCCACTCCCAGTTAGGCCAACACTGGTGTGGGGGGAGGCCAGATTCCTTGGGAGATGGCAGTGTAGAGATTGGTAGGTGTGTCAACACAGCTCGGACCAACCAACACACAAACACACATGCTAGCAAGCAGTGTGTGGATGTACCTTGCCTTGTTTACCCTGCAGGGTGTGGCAGGACCATCTCTGGCCACTTGTAACAAGCACACGTACTCAAGTGCATGTGCGCACACGCACACAGACACACACACACACACACACACACACACACACACACACACTATCACATACATACACACATTCCTGACTACTTCCTGGTTAATTTAAGTGATCCTTGTAAGTATATATGTCTGTGTCTGTGTCTGTGTATATATCACTTGACTGGTTGTGAACGTGTGTTGTGATCACTAAGTCTGAATAATGTCTAAGCGTTTGGTGGTGTACCAGTCATACAGCCTTAATACATAGTGGCGGCAGTGAGGGCACAGAGAAGACAGCAACAGCATACAGTAAACAGAAAGGTACCGTGGACGAGGGCAGTGGTGGAGGGAGCAATGCTACTGTATTGCACAGACGCGCCCGAGCCATTACCTTTTGGGGTCTTGGGATCTGCAACACACACAGAACAAACCCCAAACTCAGCTTGCTGCAACACACAAAGCTACACACAGCCACAAAGGGGGCACATCACAGAGAGAGAGAGAGAGAGAGAGAGAGAGAGAGAGAGAGAGAGAGAGAGAGAGAGAGAGAGAGAGAGAGAAAATGGTACATACAATGGAGATGAAATAAAGCACATTTAATGGAATAGACAAAAAGAAGTCATACATATACATTCTCAACAGGTAGAAAGAATCTGATCAATAATTCATTTACACACACACACACACACACACACACACACACACACACACACACACACACACACACACATATTAGTACAGGTAGTAGCAATCCTTCTCTTCTGCAGGGAATAGAATGAAGCAAGATTTTAGCTATTGGAAGCTTCCAATCTCATACATACTGCATAATCATTTTTTTTTTACCTTGATTTCAGTAAGTATATAAGAACCAGATTCTTTTTCACAAATCTTTCAATTTCAAATTCCCTTCAGTGTTTGCCTCCATCTATCCATTGCCTCACTCTCCAGGTCTCCTACAGCTCTCTGCCACTGTACACTGTATACTTTCATGACACTCACATCTACTACTCTTATGGAAAAATCTTGACAACAAACAAACATGGACCAGTAGGGGGAGATAAGAGATGGTAGGGATAGCAGGAGTGGAGTGTCAAGGCAAGAATACATCATAACTCTTTTTATCTCCTTATAGAGTTCCAAGGGGCAGGAAATATTAATAAGAGTAAATGACACATATTAGATAATCATTCCAGATGATGAAAGAGAGAAGTGGTTGGACCAAACTGTACTTACTTCCTTGCTGATGGATACTGCTGCTACTTCTCATGGGACTGAGCACATAATGAATAAGGGGAGGAGCTAGAAAATGTTATCCATTCACAAGAAATACAACACTAATCACAAGTGAGTGGTGCAGAAGGGTGAGCAGAATCCAACAGACAGATCACACACACACACACACACACACACACACTTCATGTAACCATATATATATATATATATATATATATATATATATATATATATATATATATATATATATATATATATATATACACACACACACACATACATCATAGTGCAGCGTGGTATATTCCTGTGACTTGCTCATAATACATAATTACTAATTGTGATCTATTTGGTCTAAAATGTCTGGAATTAAACACTAAACATTTTCATTGGGAAGAGAGAAGAGCTGGCAACTAGCAGACTATATTTAAAGAGTCCATGAATTTGTGATACAGTAAGATATTTCAATGAAGGTTGGCAAGAATCAATGCAGTTTCTATCCAGTGAATGACTTTTCTCTTGTGTATGCAGTGTCAGACCATCAGTGCCTACCCTGGAAGAGCTCAGTGAATGGTGGAGCTGTGAGGTGGTTTCACTCCTTCAAGAAACGAGACAAGTAGTACATGCAAGCGAGCTATAATGGAAATTGAGAAGGGGAGTAAGGGAAGTTCTGTCAGTATATTTAATGGAAAGGTATCAGTGTTTAGTCAAGAGGAGCTCCGTTAATGGTGGACCTATGTGGCCAACAGTTCACTCCTTAAATTACAAGCGAGTCGTGATGGAAAGTTAGGAAGTAATGAAAGGTGTGCTGTCAAACTATAAAGTTAGGGTTGCCATACATCACGATTTTCGCAAACATATCTGGAATTCACATGTCAAAATCTGCTTCCGGAGAATTTTTGTAAATTCATCAAATGTCTGAAATTTCAGCTTCCATCAATAACTGTTAAAAAAGACATATTTCTCTAGGTTGAAAAAAAAAAAAATCAGTATAAAGGTGTAGCAGAAATATCACCCACAGTTTGAAGGATAATATTGGGTGTGAATGGTGCAGCGGCCTATCCGCGGCCTGAATCGGGAGACCGGCCACATCGACCGTGACAGCCGCCAGCAAGGAATATACATACTTAGTACAGAATCTTTGGCCATCAGTCTCATCCCCGTTTTCGCGGTCAACTTGAGTTGATGACGCCATAGCTATGTAACAATTTGCGGCCGTCTTGCCTGTACCTGTTTTCGTATTTATGCCACGTCAAAGCGAAAGTCACTGAGCTCAGTTGTAGAGAGGCACCGCAGACTGAATATGGCCTCTTCCGTGGGCATATCACACACACACACACAGCCCGGTAGCTCAGTGGTTAGAGCACTGGCTTCACAAGCCAAATGACCGGGGTTCGATTCTCCGGCCGGGTGGAGATATTTGGGTGTGTCTCCTTTCACGTGTAGCCCCTGTTCACCTAGCAGTGAGTAGGTACGGGATGTAAATCGAGGAGTTGTGACCTTGTTGTCCCGGTGTGTGGTGTGTGCCTGGTCTCAGACCTATCCCAAGATCGGAAATAATGAGCTCTGAGCTCGTTCCGTAGGGTAACGTCTGGCTGTCTCGTCAGAGACTGCAGCAGATCAAACAAACAAACACACACCAAGGCATCCCTGGCGCCCCGACCCGCTGCAGTAACTAGATCACAAGGCCACAAATAAACTAGCAAACAATAATCCAAACTGACGCCTCTATCAACGCGGGTTAAAGAGAAGAAAGCTCAAAAGACTGCATAGCGGTCAACGTGAGACATGCCAAGATGTATTAGACTAAGTCTAATACATCTTGAGACATGCCACGAAGAGAAGGCTGGCAGGCTAGGAGCATCCAACTGAGGAGTGATGTTAACACATCAAAACATATTTATTTATTTATTCTTTGCATCGGTTATGTGGGGGTGAAGTTCCAACACCAATCTCTCTCTCGTGAAATTACATGCCAACACACACACACACACACACACAAGGCATCCCCTAGGCCCAGGCCACCACGCGCCCCGAACCGCCGCCGCCAAGGCGCCAACCACCACCTATCCCATCCCCCAACGTCCGTGCCCCGTGGCCCGCCAGCCCCGCCCCTTCACCTTGCAGCCAAGTTATTTAGGGAGTTTTTCGAATGTTTAACAGGTATTTGCAGGTGTTTTAAGGGATCACTGTGTTGGAGAAGGGGGGAGAAGGTGGTGTGGTGGAGGTGGTGAGAAAAGGTGAAAAAAAACCTGCTGTTCTACATCACAATTTTTTCTCGTTTATTATTGGAGTTTGCATTGTTTCTGTATTTTGTTCATTGATAGGAATGTAAATCAAATTATAATCTGTAATAAGATCGTGTCTATCCATATAAATATATTTTTTTTCTTTCGTTTAAATAACTTTCGGCATTCTAAAATTTCAACTTTTTTTTTTTAATTAGCACGCCTAGGATTGTTTTGGTGTTTGATATTACACTTTAAAAACATGAAAAACATAACTCAAGTAATAATAATCCGTAAAATCTAATCTAAATATTCGTATTTTCAAATAAAAAAAATTAAACTATAATATAATAGAAAACAAAAATCTTTATACAACGAGGAATCCATATTTTCTTTATTTGGCTGGAAAGCATTTTTTTCGTATTCAGAATACGTAATATAATGTGGTTTGGCTGTGCTTTCCATCTCGACATTATGATGCATTTTGGCGCCCTTATTCTGACACACAGACCGCTCATTGGACGGCGCTATGTAAACAAACCACCCGGTAAGGATATTATATTCTAATTATTAGTTTAAGTATTTATCGCGTCTAAAAACGTAGTTCATTTCAGTCTGGATGCCTTTTTTCTTATGTCGATTTTTAAAATTAATTACGTACGTACGTAAATATTGGGCCGCAGTGCCACCTCAGCCCTGAGCCCTGCCTTCCCCCTAGGTCAGTCCACCAATGTTTGCCTACATTCCCCCTGTGTTTCCAGACCCAGACAGTGAAGCAAAGCCAGAATCAACCACCGAAATACATAAATAGCCTATTACTGTGTTAAATAAGGCGATAGTTATGTATACCCCCGTTCAGATCGCCTGGAGCTCACCATGACCCGAAGCCAGACCTTGTCCCATCAGTCCCCCTCCCCTTCCCGTGTCAATTCGTCAACTTTTCCTTCAATTATTAGTGTTTCCCAGGCATTTCCTGCTGTTTTCCAACTGAAATGCATAAAGTGTAGTAACAGGAGGAAGAAATGATGAATGGAAGTGTGTGAGGGAGTGTATTCGTAATAGCAGCAGTAACAGATGCATTATTATTGGTGTGCGTGTGTGTGTATTCATGGTCAGCTGGTTTTTTTTTCTTTTATTGACTTACATGTTTTCCAGTGAAGATATGTCTGGAATTTTGAGTTAATATACGTATGGCAACCCTGATTGAGTGCAACAGATAACTTGTTTATATTTACAACTTCAAAGGATTTTATCAAAGAACAGATGCATTTTCTCAGTTGTGTAATGGTGGGATGCAAGTGTGTGTGTGTGTGTGTGTGTGTGTGTGTGTGTGTGTGTGTGTGTGTGTGTGTGTGTGTGTGTGTGTGTGTGTGTGTAATTCACCACGGTCGCCTACTGGTCACCCAGCCAGTCTTCCCCATTACGGAGCGAGCTCAGAGCTCATAGACCGATCTTCGGGTAAGACTGAGACCACAACACGCACTCCACACACCAGGTAAGTGAGGCCACAACCCCTCGAGTTACATACCGTACCTATTTACTGCTGGGTGAACAGAGGCTACACATTAAGAGGCTTGCCCATTTGCCTCGCCACTTCCTGGGACTCGAACCCGGGCCCTCTCGATAGTGAGTCGAGCATGCTAACTACTACACTATGTGGTGTGTGTGTGTGTGTGTGTGGATCTCAGGCCAAAAGGAAGGAGTATTAGTGACAGTCTTACTCCACAGAGAGTCTCACAAAGGCACATTGAGGGGAACACACACCTTGAACCAGATGTATGTGTGTGTATATCTACAGTTACAAGGAAGGAATGTCAGAAAGTCGCACATCACGAGCACCTTCTAGGGAATAAACACCTTAACTCACTACTTACCATGTGCAGTCTTGATAACTTTCTCAGCCGGAGTGGAAAAGCCAATGTCATTGTGAGCGCGCAACTCAATCCTGTAGTATGAGTTGCTGAGGAGTCCCTCGATCTTGTAGGAGGTTGTGCCGGGATAAGGCACTTCCTGCGTCATCTTGTCTCCCACTGCCTCCCAACTCTCTCCCTTCTTCTTCACCTGTAGGAGGAAAAGAAGAGACTTCATTAGTTTGTTATTTTTTCCACTTCTTTTCCTACAGGAGGAAAAGAAGACACACTGTCATTACTTTGTTTTCTTTTCCCTCTTTTCTTCACCTACAGGAGGAAAAGGAAACTTCATTACACATATAGAGACTGTAATTACTTTGTTCCCCTACACGAGAAAAAGAAGACTGTATCACACATAGAGACTCATTACTTTGTTATCTTTACCTCCTTACCTGATAATACAAAATCTGGAAGTAGTCAATTTCCTTGCCATTGTTGAGGGGTGTTTCCCACTGGAGCTCATAGTGGTTGGAGTAAGGGATCTCCATCTTAGCGGCGGCAAAGATCAGCGGCTCCTCTGGCTCGGCGTGTCCCGGCATCTTTTCACTCTGTCAGGGAAGGAAGAATAGTCTCAGTTTGTGGGGAATCTTCTCTTCTTCACTTCAGTATCAGAAGTGTTGCCATTTTGTTAGTTGTGTTGTATTTGGCTACTTTGTATTATGCATTATGCTTATCACTTTGGTACTCTGTGTCAATAAACTCAACAACTAATGAACTACATGTGTGTGTGTGTGTGTGTGTGTGTTTACCTATTTGTATTTACCTATTTGTGTATTACAGGGCCTGAGCTAAGCTCTCTGTGTCCTGTCTCCTTGTCCATTCCTGTCATATCTCTCTTTCATCTGATTGACACACACCGCATCAACGACATGACTGCTCAGTTTATTCCACTTATCAATGCTACAATGCGGGAAACTGTATTTTCTCATGTCATTTAGACAGATGTCCTTTATTAGCTTTTTTCCATGTCCTCGGAGATGATTACTTGTGGTCACCTTTATCAACTCTCTATCCAGTATGTCAATCTTGTTCACCAATTTATACATAGTTATCATGTCTCCTCTTGTTCTTCTCTCTTCTAATGTGGTCAGCCCCAGCTTCCTCAGTCTTTCCTCATAGTCTAACTCCTGAGTCCTGGTACCATCCTTGTTGCCAGCCTTTGTACCCTTTCTACCTTCTTCACATTTTTCTTCATATGCGGTGACCAGACACATGCTGCATATTCTAGCTGGGGTCTTATTAAGGTACATAATATCTTCTTCATCATTCCTTCATCTAGGTAGTGGAATGCAAGGCCAATATTTTGAAGCATGTTGTATGTTTTCCAAAAAATCTTGTTAATGTGTTTCTCCGGTGACAAAGTGTTTTGCACAGTTACTCCTAAGTCTTTCTCCTCATTGGTCTCTTTAATTTTCTCATCACCCAGTCTGTAATCCCAGTTTGGTCTGTATCTACTTCTTCCCATTTTCATAACATGGGTCTTGTCTATATTAAATTCCATCTGCCACTCTTTACTCCACTCATATATTTTATCAAGATCTTCCTGTAACTTGTTACAATCTTCCACATTCTTTACTCTCCTCATAATTTTAGTATCATCCGCAAACATGTTCATATAACTGTCAATTCCTACTGGCATATCATTAACATAAATCAAAAACATGATGGGACCCAGCACTGACCCTTGTGGAACTCCACTGATTATCTTCTTCCACTCGGACTTCCTTCCTCTCACCAATGTTCTCATTTCTCTTCCCATTAAGTAATTTTCCATCCATTTTGCTAGTTTATCATTTACTCCTCCAGTCATCTTTAGTTTCCACATCAGTCTATTGTGTGGTACTTTATCAAAGGCCTTTCTCAAGTCCAGGTAGATAGCATCCACCCATCCCTCTCTATGTTGTGTATGTCAGTCACTCTTCAATAAAAACATAATAAATTGGATACACACGATCTTCCTTTTCTGAAGCCAAACTGCCTTTCACTCAGAATGTTTTCACTTTCTAGATACTCACTCCACTTCGCTTTAATTACTTCTTCACATACCTTGCACAATATACTAGTCAACGATACTGGTCTGTAATTTAGCGGTTCCATTCTACTACCATTCTTATATATAGGCACAATGTCAGCTCTTTTCCACTCTTTCGGGACTAATCCTGTTCGTATGGAGGCTTCCACAATATCAAATAAGGGGTTCAACAATTGATCCTGTGTGTGTGTGTGTGTGTGTGTGTGTGTGTGTGTGTGTGTGTGTGTGTGTGTGTGTGTGTGTGTGTGTGTGTGTGTGTGTGTGTATTTACCTAGTTGTATTTACCTAGTTGTAGTTTTACAGGGCCTGGGCTTTATGCTCGTGTGGTCCCGTCTCCATATCTACACTTATCCAATTTTTCTTTAAAACTATGTACACTCTTTGCTGATACCACTTCCTCACTCAAACTGTTCCAAGTCTCAACACATCTTTGGAAACTAAATTTTTAACATCTCTCAGACATCGTCCCTTCCTTAGTTTCTTACTATGCGATCTTGTGCTTCTAAAGTCATATTCTTCTCTCAGGATCAGTTTCTCATTATCCACTTCATCCATTCCGTTAATCAATTTATAAACTTATATCAGATCCCCTCTCTCTCTTCTCTGCTCCAAGGTTGGTAGATCCATTGCCTTTAGTCTCTCCTCATATGCCAACCCTTTAAATTCTGGAACCATTCTTGTAGCCATTTTTTGTAGTCTCTAATTTTCTTATGTGTTTCTTTTTATGGGGAGTCCACACAACTCCTGCATATTCCAATCTAGGTCTTATTTTAGTACTTATCAATTTCTTCATCATTTCCTTGTCCATATAGTGAAATGCTACTCCAATATTCCTTAGCAAATTATACGCTCTCTGAAAATTCTATCAATATGGCTTACCGGTTGATTATTTTCTTCCATTGTCACTCCCAAGTCCTTTTCCTTTTTTACTTTTTCTAGTTCTACTCCATCTCCCATCTTATAGATTCCCACTGGTCGTCTTTCACTTTTTCCCATTTCCATGACATAGCTTTTGTCCACATTGAATTCCATCTCCCATTTTTTGCTCCATTTCCAGATCTTGTTTAAGTCTTCCTGTAGTATTTCACAATCCTCTTTCTGTTTAATGACTCTGCACAGTTTCGCATCGTCCGCAAACAGATTTATGTAGCTGTTCACTCCCTCTGGCATGTCATTTATATATATGAGAAAAAGTATTGGTGCCAATACTGACCCCTGTGGCACCCCGCTGTCTACTGTTCTCCACTTGGACTTCATATCTTTAACTATCGTCCTTATTTCTCTCGCCCTTAAGTAATTCTTCATCCATCTCAATGTGCTTCCTTTTAAGCCACCCTTCTCCTCTAACTTCCATAGTAATCTTTCATGTAGCACTTTATCAAAAGCCTTTTTTAGATCTAAATAAACACAGTCAACCCATCCTTCTCTCTCTTGTACTTTATCAACTATTCTAGAGTAGAAACTCAATAAATTTGTCACACATGACCGACCTTTTCTAAAACCAAATTGGCTATTTGATAATATTTTGTTGTCTTCAAGAAACTCGATCCATTGCTTCATTATTACTTTTTCACACATCTTGCATATTACACTAGTTAGTGATACCGGTCTGTAATTTAAAGGTTCTTCCTTCCTTCCGCTCTTATATATGGGAACCACCTCAGCTCTTTTCCACTCCACTGGCACTGTTCCATATTCTATTGAGCATTTTATGATGTTGTATATTGGACTTGCTAGTTCTTCCTACATTCTTTCAGTATTCTGCCTGAGACTTCATCCGGTCCCATTGCCTTTTCCTCATCCAATTCCGTCATCAACTTTTTATTTCAAGCTTGGTTACTTTAATCTCTTTCATATAGACAGTCTCTATTACCCTGTGGTCTTTCAAATTTGGATTCCTTAGTAAAGACCTCATGAAATTTACTATTTAACAGTTCTGCCATACTTTTTGGGTCTTCCACCATTCCGTTTTCTCCTTTTAACCTTTCTATTGTTTCTTTTTGTCTTATTTTTCCATTTATGAATCTGTAGAACAATTTTGGTTGTTCCTTACATTTTTCGACAATGTCCTTTTCATAGTTCTTTTCTTCTTCCTTTCTTCATTTCTTGCTGTTTTGAAGTTTTCCTTATTTTCTGGATTTCTGTTTCTTCTCCACCTTTTCCATGCTCCATCTCGTTTCTCCTTTGCCCTAGCACATCTTGCATTAAACCAATCTTTCTTTCCTTCTTCTTTAGGTCTATATTTGGAACATATTCCTGACCCCAGTTTTGTATATTTCAAAAATAAGTTATATTTCTCTTGAACCATTAATGAGTTTTCCATCTCCTCCCAGTTTACGTTTTAAAATAGTTCTTGAGATTCTCAATATCAGCCTTTCTGTAATTTAATCGGTCTCCTTTGTATGATTCATCTCTATCTTCCTTTCCTTCTTTATATCCATCTCTAATATTACATGGTCACTCTTTCCCAATGGGCACTTGTATCTTATATCATCGTTAATTGGTATATCCCTTGTAAAACTAGGTCTAATCTTGCCGGCTCATCGTTTCCTCTGAATCTTGTGTTTTCCTTTACTCTTTGGACCATCAAATTATCTATCATTAGGTTCAGGAATCTATCTCCCAGGCATCTTCCCCATACCACTTTCATAATTTTCCCAGTCTACCTCCTTACAGTTGAAATCTCCTACCAATATCACTTTTCTCCTTTCCTTAATGATTCTTGTAAGACTCCTTATTGTGTCATCTATCATGTCTCTAAATTCTTGGTTAGTCCATGAGTTTGTTTTTGGTGGCACATATGTTCCAATGATTGTTAACTCCTTTTGTTAATATGCATCTTAACATACAGTATTTCTGATTTTCCTTCCCCAAACTCCACTTGATTTACCACTATCTCCTTCCTTAACATCATCATGACTCCTCCTCCTCCTTTACTCACTCTGTCTCTCCTCCATATATTATACCTTTTATCTATGTCTATTTTTATTGCCTCATTTAACTTTGTTTCCACCAGGCATACAATATCTGGTTCTTCTTTCTTTATGTAATCTCTTAATTCTAATTTACTAGATAAAATCCATCTATGTTTGTATACATCATTTTAATCTCTTGTTCTTATCATTTTAGTTAAACTTGCTCCATTCTTTTCTCTTTTATATACCATTTCCTTATCCTGTCTCCTATAATTCTCCAAAAAAATGCCTTCTTCTCCTCCTCTGACCTTTCATTATTTTTTTCTCTTGCAATCTTACTTTAAAAGTGTGCACTCTCGTTGCAGACACTACTTCTTCATCTAAACTGTTCCACGTCTCAATACATCTCTGGAAACTATATTTTTTAATATCTCTCAGACATCTTCCCTTTCTCAGCTTTTTACTATGCGATCTTGTGCTTCGGATGTCATATTCTTCTCTCAAGATCAGTTTCTCATTATCCACTTGGTCCATTCCGTTGATCAATTTATAGACTTGTATCAGGTCTCCTCTCTCCTTCTTTGTTCCAAGGTTGGTAGATCCATAGCCTTTAGTCTCTCCTCATATGTCATCCCTTCAAGTTCTGGGACCATTCTTGTAGCCATTTTTGTAGCCTCCAATTTTCTTATGTGTTTCTTTTATGAGGGGTCCACACTACTCCTGCATATTCCAATCTAGGTCTTATTATAGTATTTATCAATTTCTTCATCATTTCTTTGTCCATGTAGTGAAATGCTACTCCAATATTCCTCAGCAAATTATATGTTTCTCTAAAATTCTATCAATATGGCTTACTGGTTGATTGTTTTCTTCCATCGTCACTCCTAAGTCCTTTTCCTTTTGACTTTCTCCAGTTCTACACCATCTCCCATCTTATAGATTCCCACAGGTCGTCTTTCACTCTTTCCCATTTCCATGACATGGCTTTTGTTCACATTGAATTCCATTTCCCACTTCTTACTCCATTCCCAGATCTTATTTAGGTCTTCTTGCAGTATTTCACAATCCTCCTTTTGCTTTATAACTCTGCACAGTTTCGTATCATCCGCAAACAAATTTATGTAGCTGTTCACTCCTTCTGGCATGTCGTTAATATAAATGAGGAAAAGTATTGGTGCCAATACTGACCCCTGTGGCACTCCGCTTTCTACTGCTCTCCACTTGGACTTCATATCTTTAACTACCGTCCTTATTTCTCTCCCCCTCAAATAATTTTCTATCCATCTCAATGTGCTTCCTTTTAAGCCACCCTTCTCCTCTAACTTCCACAGTAATCTTGCATGTGGCACTTTGTCAAACGCCTTTTTAAATCCAAATAGATGCAGTCAACCCATCCTCTCTCTTGTACTCTATCAACTATTCTAGAATAGAAACTCAATAAATTAGTTACACAAGACCGTCCTTTTCTAAAACCAAATTGGCTATTTGATATTAATTTGTTGTCTTCAAGGAACTCGATCCATTGTTTCTTTATTATTCTTTCACACATCTTGCATATTACACTAGTTAGTGATACCGGTCTGTAATTTAAAGGTTCTTCTTCCTTCCGCTCTTATATATGGGAACCACCTCAGCTCTTTTCCATTCTACTGGCACTGTTCCATTTTCTATTGAGCATTTTATGATGTTGTATATAGGACTTGCTAGTTCTTCCCTACATTCTTTCAGTATTCTGCCTGAGACTTCATCCGGTCCCATTGCCTTCTCTTCATCCAGTTCCTTCATTAACTCTTTTATTTCAAGCTTGGTTACTTTAATCTCTTTCATATAGATTGTCTCTATTACCCTGTGGCCTCTCAAATTTGGATTCTTTAGTAAAGACCTCCTGGAATTTTTTATTTAATAGTTCTGCCATACTTTTGGGTCTTCCACCATCCCGTTCTCTCCTTTTAACCTTTCTATTGTTTCTTTTTGCCTAATTTTTCCATTTATGAATCTATAGAACAATTTTGGTTGCTCCTTACATTTTTCGACAATATCTTTTCAAGTTCTTTTCCTCTTCCTTCCTCACCTTAACATATTCATTTCTCGCTGCCTTGAAGTTTTCCTTGTTTGTTGGATTCTATTTCTCCTCCACCTTTTCCATGCTCCATCTCTTTTCTCCTTTGCCCTAGCACACCTTGCATTAAACCAATCTTTCTTTCCTTCTTCTTTTGGTCTATATTTTGGGACATATTCCTGACTCCTGTTTTGTATATTTCCAAAAATAAGTTATATTTGTCTTGCATTGTCTCTGAGTTTTCCATCTCCTCCCAGTCTACGTTTTAAAATAGTTCTTGAGATTCTCAATATCAGCCTTTCTGTAATTTAATCGGTCTCCTTTGTATGAATCGTCTCTATCTTCCTTTCCTCTTCTATATCTATTTCTAATATTGCATGGTCACTCTTTCCCAATGGGCACTTATATCTTATATTGTCATTCATTTGTATACCCTTGTAAAAACTAGGTCCAATCTCGCTCTCGTTTTTCCTCTGAATCTTGTGCATTCCTTTACTCTCTGGTCCATCATATTGTCTATCATTAGGTTCAAGAATCTTTCTCCCAGGCTTCTTCCCCATACCACTTTCATAATTTTCCCAGTCCACTTCTTTACAGTTGAAATCTCCTACTAATATAACTTTTCTCCTTTCTTTAACGCTTCTCATTAGACTCCTTATTGTGTCATCTATCATGTCTTTATATTCTTGATTGGTCCATGAATTTGTTTTTGGTGGCACATATGTTACAATGATTGTTAACTCTTTTTTATTAATATGCATCTTAATATACAATACTTCTGCTTTTCCTTCCCCACATTCCACTTGGTTGATCACTA
Source organism: Portunus trituberculatus (assembly GCF_017591435.1). Lineage (NCBI taxonomy): Eukaryota > Metazoa > Arthropoda > Malacostraca > Decapoda > Portunidae > Portunus > Portunus trituberculatus. The sequence continues at coordinate 10,821,680 of NC_059282.1, forward strand.
TCTCCTTCCTTAACATTATCATGACTCCTCCTCCTCTTTTACCCACTCTGTCTCTTCTCCATACATTATACCTATTATCCAAATGTGTGTGTGTGTGTGTGTGTGTGTACTAACCTTTTCACCTCCCCATTCTCCAACCCCAACCTTGCTCTGGGCAGCAAAGCGGAAGACATATGTTGCCAGTGGAATGAGGTTGTCAATGGTGTAGGAAGAGCCTGGAAATTGAGATAGAGTTTTACTGCTGATTAACAGGATAGTGACATTCATAATTAGTATCTTAGTCAGCATTCTGAAATGCTTTGCTCTCATCATGACTATTTTCAAAGATTATAAAGATTATCAGCCAGGTTTTCAAGACTTGAACCTGTTGCTTATATAGAAATCTATAAATAAAATAATTCTTAAAAACCTGTGTCACTTCAACTAAAGCCTTTTGAATGGAGGTGTAGAACAAAAGTGTTTCAGAATATTGTTCTTTATATTACAAAGTTATGAAACCTGAGGAGAAACATTTGTGAGATGGTAATATAGTGGAGATGGAAGGGAAAACCATCAACAAAGTTATATATCAAAGAAAAAAAATTGTAAATTGCTGTTTGTTTACCTTTGTTGCATATTTTTCAGAATGTCTCTTTGTTCTCAGTCAGCATGCACAAGATGGCAACATGTAGAGCAGAAATGGAAGGGAAAACTAACACAATTAGGATAGACATAAAGACAACAATATTCACCTTTGTTCCATATTTTTCTGAATGCTTCCTCCCAAGTGTGCTCTGCCTCCCTGTACTCCACAATGTAGCTCTGAATGGGCAGGCCGCCATCATCAGCTGGGTCCACCAGCTTCCAGGAAATGGTGGTGGCTGTTTTCTTATCCACCTACACAAGAATAAACACACAAATATTGAAATTACAGGAAAAAAAAATCAACAAAACACTTGAGAATTTTTGACAAACATTAGCAATAAAACACCTGAGGTCACAAGAGCATACACACCTTGGCACCGGTGATGGGTCCTGGTGGGTGGGCCTCCTTCAGTTCAATGTCAAGGGAAGAGGTTCCCAGAGTGTTGGTTGCCTTGCATGTGTAGAAGCCAAAGTAGGAGGAGCTGATGGGGTTGACTCTGAGCACTCCACGTGGGCCCAACTCTAACCTCTGCAGATTAGGGTCATTAGCGTTGATTTCTTGTTTGTGTAGGTACCACTGAACTGCAGGGAGAAAGATGAGATTTATTAACGTCTTGCTTGTTCCAGTCTTCTCAGCTGCTCCCTTCATGAAGATTGCCTTTTACTCACACATGACCTATCTTCTCAACAAACTATCTCTAACACTGTCTTCCTATTGCACCCAAAGATGGCTTATTTTCTGAATAAACACCTACATTTTCTTCCCATCACACCAACAAATGGATACTTTTGCTTGTGGACACACACATACACTTTCTTCTGATTCTGCCACAGATACTTTATTTCCTGAGCAAAAGCAAGGAGGCAGTGTTGAAGGTATCTTACTGGTAGCATTGGGGATGGAGGTGGCAAGGCAGGTGAGGTTGACAGGTGCCTTCTCCCAAGACCACTGCACAGTGGGTCCCTGCTCCTCAAAGGTGGGGCTGAACTCAACAGTGATGTGGTTCCACCGCTGCGTCACGCCGCCCTCAGACACAGCCGTGCACGTGTACAGACCATCATCACTACGCGACACGTCTGTGATCTCCAGACTGTAAACCAAGAGTGTTGTAATGATTCAGTACGAGCTTCTGGGATATTGTAATGAATCATCCACTTTCTGGAGTGTAGTAGGGTGGGCTTCAAGACTGTCCCTTTCCACTGGGGTGACAGAACATACACTCTCTCTCTCTCTCTCTCTCTCTCTCTAACACTCCAATTTCTCATATACTCATATAATTTCCTGTTAGCTTGAAGTGGAAGCAATAATAACTTTCTATCTTTCACCTCAAAACAAAAGATGAGAGTTACTAACATGCCTACTTCCCGTCCCTGGTCGTCCTTCTCCTGTCGCACAATAATTCTGTCGTCAGTGTTGATGCCTTGGGTGAAGTTCCCCGGCTCACTCTCCTTCTTGAAGATGACCTGAGGCGGAGGGTTGCCACTCACCACACACTTCATCATGAGGTCGTTGTCGGTCTGCACTGTCAGGTTGAGGTATTCTTCCACCTTGGGCTTGGTGTAAACCTGGAACAACACAAAGAAAGATGATTAGGAGGAAGGAAACATGATGCTGAACAAAGATGAAAAGGAAGGCCAATTAGTAAGCATGTCAGGACAAGAGAAAGATGAGGCTTGGTACCCACTACAAACCTAAAGGACAAATTATATCTGGAGGCTGAAATGAGCAGAAGATAGAGCAAAAGCAGAGGCTAAAGTGAAAAGGAATGAGAACAAAAACAAACTCTTTCTAATTTGCCACCACTTTGGTAATAGTTTCAGAGACAGGGAAAAGTTTGAGACATATACAGAGAGATTAGTTAACAAAACAGAGAAGTGTTGCAGTATGTAGACAGACAAACAAAACCAAGTGTAGATTAAAACTCAACACTTGGAGATGAGCTGTCTTGAAGTCCTCCACAAAGACAGTACTGGAGTATACAGACAGAGTAATAAAACAGTGTAAACCACAATGCACATTAACAAAACAATGTAGGTAACAGTATAACACCTGGAGATGTGCTGTCTTGAAGTCCTCGCCAGCGGAGTTGGTAGCCGTGCATCGGTACTCCCCAGACTGCTCCGGCCTGAGGTTCATGATCTTAAGCACTCCCGTTTCAGTGTTCACGTGGAAGTCATCCCCGTTCTCCAGCGGCACGTTGTTGTTGTCCACCCAGGAGTACTCTGGTGCTGGCTTCCCCGTGGCACCGCACTCAAACACTGCCTCCTTGTGCTCCTTTCCTGTGATGTTCTGTGGTGGAATGTTGATGACTGGGGGAATGTTCACCTCCACTTGTATCTCCATCTGCTTCATGGAGCCCAGGGCCGGAACTTTGGCCCTACACCGATATGTTCCCTCGTCCGCCTCTGTCACCTCCTTGATGTGAATCCCATCCTGCTGTATGATGCGGTTGTCTTCTGAGCAGCGGAACACACAGGCAAGGATTAGTGTGTGAATACTGATAGCAGACTTGTGCATTAGTGTCAAACTGCAAGGTATTGCTTCTCAAACAGTGTGGAGGGTGAATGGTTGTTAGTGATGAGTCATTATTGAGCTTTCAAGAGACTGGGCAAGTTTATGGATGAGAATGATAGGTAGAAATAGTTGTTTCATACAGGGATGGACACTTCTAGAACTAACAACCCTTGTGTTGTTGTGACTCACCACTCCTAAGCGGCGCTATGTTCTTGAACCAGTCAACAATAGGTGGCGGCTTGGCCATTGGGGTACATTTGATCCTGCCCTCCTGGCCAATGAGCAGTGTCTGGTGGCTGGGCGTGTCTCCAAAGTCAATCTCCACTGCAAACACAAACACATATGCTGCTCCTGGTTCTCTGTAACACTTATCATTCTGCAAGTAACTCCATGGATCTTGCAACACAAAACTAGCATGAAAGACAGTAGACTGCTATGAGTGACTGATCCAATGAAGCAACACAAATACTGGAGAGCTACAAGTGACTCACTGGAGAAACAAAAGTACAAGTGACTTACAAAAGGAACAAAGGTACAAGTGACTTACAAGAGGAACAAAGATACAAGCGACTTACAAGAGGAACAAAAGTACAAGTGACTCACTGGATTAACAAAGGAACTACTGACTTATTGAAGGAACATACATAAAATAAGAGACTTACTGAAAGATTCCACCTCGATCCTTGCCTCAAGTTTCTTGTTTCCGGCATAGGTGGCGGAACAGGTGTACTCCCCCACGTCCTGCTCCCTCAGCTTGGTGATGACCAGGTCCAGCTTGCCTGTGGTGCCATCCTCTGCTGTGGACACCCTGAGGGAACAGACACCACTGCTGAGACAACATCATTGTGCAGGAGGGTGGCAGAGTGACATGTTGTGAGTTGGGGCTTTGTTATTGCTGTGAGACGGACACTGGCCAAGGGCAACAAAAGAAGAGAAAACAAAAGGCCCACTGAAGTGCCACTCCCAGAGGTTAGCTTCACCTGCACCACTGCCATCCTTCCCATATCTAATTGGTTAGTGGTAGTAACAAGCTAAGTGAATACCTATGGGAACAATTCAACTGTTAACTATTTACTTTCTAGCAATTTAATCTCCTCATAAAGGAATACAGGCAACCCTTGCTTAACGAAGGTTCACACAACGAAATTTCGCTACAACGAAGGTTTAATTTTACTACCATCTGCTCATTTAACGAACACCAAACTTGCTTTAACAAAGTTTTATCCAGGTAATTTTT
>NC_059282.1:10831055-10838555 GCF_017591435.1 Portunus trituberculatus
AGGTCGGCGTCGTCCACCTGGGCCATGCATGACACGTAGGCGCCGTCCCCTACCGCCTTCAGGATGCTGTTTGGCTGGATGACGAGTCTTGGTTCCTGGGCCAGGCTCACTGCAACAGCAAGCACCAGCACACGGTTGTCAGTTATTAGGGGAGTGCTTTTTATGCAAGAGGGAGAACTGCCAAGGACAAAAAACTATTGTAGAAAAAAAGGCCTACTGGAATTGCAGTCTCCATTGCTTGTTATTGTTACCATTGTTGTGACTCATTATCATCATGTTGTTATGGGTATGTTGAGAGAGAGAGAGAGAGAGAGAGAGAGAGAGCAGTATATGTCATGGGGAGGGAAAAATATTTGGCGGGCAGAGATGAACCAGTAATTACTTTCACTTACAAGCGAGTATTATCATCACATGGATAAAGAAGGCCATGGCTGACGCAATGACTGACTGACTGATTGACAATGACTGATTCTAGGACGTTTTTTTTTTCACATTTAACGAACAGATCACCTATTTTCCTCTCAGTCCTCGAAAGCTCACGTTTTTATAGCAAGTTCTGACTTAAACACCGAACACCAGCCTCTCTTATCATCTTTTCCTTATTTGCCACATTTTATTAGTATATTAGTTATTTACTCTGTCTACACTGACGGAGTGACTGAATGAGGTACGTAGCGGCCGTCACAAGTCGTAGCGAAAGACTGACCCCTGTGGCTGCTGCTGCTATCACTATTCCCGACCCACCGCAGCTTCCCCCTCCTCTTCTCAGATTTCATCAAGGGGAGAGAAGGTGAGGGAAGGCGGGAATGAGAAGGAGAGAGGATGGGAGGGAGGGAGGGAGGGTGGAAGTCCTTAGGTCCAGATATGTCACGTCACACCGTCACACACGTGGTCCAGAGTATCGACGTGAGGCAGGTGGCTCCTCTAAACACGGGTTGGGTTTCAGGAGTGCTAAGTGTTAAGTAGAGCAGGTGGTGTGTGGGAAGTGACAGTGATAACATGGGGCTAAGCTGGCAGATTATCGTCACTCGCTCTAAACAAGATGAAACTTATAGATGCATTATTATGAAACGCTTTGATTCTTACAAGAACTTTTCCTAAGATTACAGATAATTGATAAAGTTCGAATGTAGGAATCTCGTTAACCTTTCACTACAACTGTAAAAACCATCTTAGAAATCTGTCCAACTTCAGCTATACTCAGTTCACGATCACTAGAGATATTCAGAATCGCCTTGCTCTCTCACCACGAAAACTTTCCAAGGCCACAGAGACAACCAACAAGATTTTCAAGACAGTTCCTTCTCATGATAAACTAGAAATCTCGCCAATCCATCACCAAAACCATAAAAAATACTCTTAAAAATACGACTTTCTTTAACTAAAGCCTTTGGAAAGTAGTGATGGTGAGAGAACAAAGAGTTTCAGAATAAGGCCATAGTTCTATAGATTGGTGAGCGCGTCAGAGGGGAACAACACTCTGACCTGCTACTGCCTACTCATGTTTACTGGGAGGCGTGCACTGTACATTGCTTCAGGGTTTTGTTTTTTGACCAACACACAAACCATTAGCTTGCTCTGATTACATGACAACCATCCTTCACCGTCTATGGTAAGTGTCTTATTACTTGAACACAGAAGCAAGTCAAAAGAAGACAGGGAGTGAGAAGAATACTGGTTTGTAAATTTCTGCCGAGAGAATAATATAAAGCAGACTTCCTACCCTTATTTCTACCTATTAGTAAAGCAACATGTCATTTTATGGGATTTTTATAGGTTAATACAACTAGGGACTTTAACAGGTAGCCTAAACATTCTGTGCTCCAAATTCAAACCTGTGTGTGTGTGTGTGTGTGTGTGTGTGTGTGTGTGTGTGTGTGTGTGTGTGTGTATCAACAGTAAAGGAGTGAGGAAAAAAAGGTAATAAATTAAAATGAAACCACGAAGCTCAAAGTTGACTCGATTCTGTAAAAATCTTGAACATATAAATGTAAACGCCAAAATACAAAGAGTCGAAGCATCGAAGAAGAAAAAAAAAAAAAAGACAATTATGGTATTAGTAATGATCACACCACGAGGAGGAAAAAATGATCTCTCAAAAGACACAAAGACTACAAACGCATACTCTGGAACTTCCTGCCTGCTTCTGCATTTCCAACTTCCTATGACTTGACTTCATTTAAGAGAGAGATTTCAAGACATTTGTCCCTGTCCTTTGGCTAATGCTATCAGACCGGCAAGGGGGCTGGCAAGTACGTGGGCCTTTTTTTTTAATATTTTTGTTGCCCTTAGCTGGTTTTCTCCTTTAATAAAAAAAAAAAAAGCAAAACGGCTGTGGGATGGAAACGTAGGCAACCACTACAGTATTACCAACGATCAGGTCATGAGGGACTGAACAGCCTGCAACCTTCCTCCTGAGACACCCACCCAGCCCCAGCCACCCCCACAGGATCCACACCACAGGCTGACACACGCACCGCAGCCTCCCGAAGGGGCGAGGGTGACCAACACTCGCCCTTCTGTGTCACACGCTTAGTGGTCATTATTATTCAGAAAGGCAGGGGTGCACAAGTCTTTCTTTCTCCGCCTCTTGTGTCCCGTGGATCGAAAGATTTTTTCTATTATTATTTTGTGTTTTGGAGGACAGAGGGAGGGGTGGGGGAGGGAGGGGAGGGACAGGAAGCCTTGTCAGCATTCTTAACCCCTCTCTCTCTCTCTCTCTCTCTCTCTCTCTCTCTCTCTCTCTCCAAATGCATCGGTAAAAGCGAAGACAACAGAGAGAGAGAGAGAGAGAGAGAGAGAGAGAGAGAGAGAGAGAGAGAGAGAGAGAGAGAGAGAGAGAGAGAGAGAGAGAGAGTGGAGGAAGTAAGAAAAAGACGAATAAGGAAAGGATAAGACAGGATAGCAAAATACGGATGATAACGAGAAGGAAAGAAAGAAAAAAGAAGGAAGGAAGGAAGGAAGGAGGGAAGGAAGGAAGGAGGGAACCAAGAACAAAAAACTAATTCTGACTACTTGGGGATGAGACGGCATAGTACAGTAGGAGGAGGAGGAGGAGGAGGAGGAGGAGGAGGAGGAGGAGGAGGAGGTCAAACTCTTCACAGTGAAAAGCGATTCATCTCTCGCCACACAATATCCTAAGATGAAGAAGAGGAAGAGGAGGAAGAGGAAGAAGAAGAAGAAGAGGAAGAGGAAGAGGAGGATGTTGAGTAGCCAGGTGAGACTCGATCAATTATCAGCTACCGGGTATAATTTCTCTCTCTCTCTCTCTCTCTCTCTCTCTCTCTCTCTCTCTCTCTCTCTCTCTCTCTCTCCTTCCATACCTTCTTTCCCCTTCATTCCTGACTCTGCTTTTCTCTTCCTCCTTTCTCTTCTCATTTGTCGCCTTCCCATTTCTTCTTCCTCTTCCTTCCCTCATTTGCCTATTCTAATCTTCCCTTCCCTTCCTGTTTCTCATTATCCCTCTCTCCTCCTCCTCCTCCTCCTCCTCCTCCTCCTCCTCCTCCTTCTCATCCATTCAGTTCCTCGTTCTCACTCTCCTCCCTTCCTCTCCCCTCCTCCTCTCTCTCTCTCTCTCTCTCTCTCCCTCTCCCAACACGTCATTAGTTAATTTGATAATTGGACTCTAACGAAGCTCTTCACCAACACTCATGCACTCACACACTCATCCCCTCTCTCTCTCTCTCTCTCTCTCTCTCTCTCTCTCTCTCTCTCTCTCTCTCTCTCTCTCTCATCTACTCTAGTTTTTTGCTTTTGTTTTGTAGTTCCTTTAATTTACCACATCCTCCTCCTCCCTCCTCCCTCCCTCTCTCTCTCTCTCTCTCTCTCTCTCTCTCTCTCTCTCTCTCTCTCTTAATATAAAAAAATTTCTCCCTATACTATAATTCGGTGTTTCCTCCTCCTCCTCCTCCTCCTCCTCCTCCTCCTCCTCCTCCTCCTCTTTCAACCTACACTCTTCTTTAAAAACGTGGACGAAATAAAAATAGTATTGTCTGTCTGTTTGCCTATCTGTCCTTCTGTCTGTGTGTGTGTCTGTCTATGTGTCTGTGTGTCTGTCTGTCTGTCACACCTCTTTTATTGACCTCAACCGCTCCCCACCCCCAAAAACCGTGACCTCCTCCCCTCCCCTTCACTCCCTCCTCTTACAATAGCTCTTGAAGACGGAGATGAGTGAAGGAGGCTGAGGGAAGGGAGGGGGGAAGGGGTGAAGGAATGGAGGAAGGGAGGGGAGAGGAAAGCTTTTGTCCATCCGTGCTCTCCTATAGACTGATGATGATGATGGTAGTGGTGGTGGTGGTGGTGGTGGTGGTGGTGGTGGTGGTAGCGATATGTGAGTCTACGTCATTAGGATTAAAATCAAGATATGAAGACTACGGTGATAAGGAGCAGGAGGAAGACGAGAGAGGAGGAGGAGGAGGAAGAGGAAGAGGAAGAGGAAGAGGAAGAGGAAGAGAAGAGAAGGAGGAGGAGGAGGATAAAGATATATTTTGTCACTAGAGTTAAGAATTGAAGTATAGAAGTCAGAATAAAGAAGAGTGGAGGAGGAGGAGGAGGAGGAGGAGGAGGAAGAGGAAGAGGAAGAGGAGGAGGAGGAGGAGGAGGAGGAGGAGGAAGATTAAGAAGAGTTTGGAAAGGGAGGTCGAAATAAAGTCACTAAAATAAAAAAGAAAACCAAGATATGATATTAGAATCAGAATATCAGAGAGAGAGAGAGAGAGAGAGAGAGAGAGAGAGAGAGAGAGAGAGAGAGAGAGAGAGAGAGAGAGAGAGAGAGATTAGATAAGAAAAGATAATAAAAATCCTTACCTTGCACTGCTAATAAGCTAAGCAGGATAAGGTGTCGCTGGTTCGCCATCTTGAACTCACAACCTGGAACAACAACAACAACAAAATTATTAAAGAATCACAACAACAACAACATAAATTAATTCATGTGACAATAAACACATGAATAAAAATAACAACAAAACAGGAATACAAAAAATAAAATGGCAAATCAACTCTCTCTCTCACTCTCACTCTCACTCTCTCTCTCTCTCTCTCTCTCTCTCTCTCTCTTCCCATAAACACCTACGGTATCTTTGCCCTTTACTGCACCCTTTGTAGCCTTACAGGGACACCCACACGCCCTGAATAATAAAGAGAGAGAGAGAGAGAGAGAGAGAGAGAAGACAAACTGATGGAGAGAGGAAACGAAGGAAAGAAAGGTTAATCATCTCAAGTGGACGAAAAGAAGAAAAACTGCAATTAAACTTAGAACAACACCTACGTTTTCTTTTCCTTTTTTATTTGTTTTATTTGTATTTTTTTTAAAGCGGACTGGAGAAGCGAGGCGAGGCGAGGCGGAGCGAGGCGACCCACTACACTTAGCGTGGTGAAGTCTACGGGGATGCGTTGCCGTGGTTCACTAACTCTGCGGTCAACGGTGCCACGCCTCAGAGTACTGTCTTTTTGTTACTAGTGGTGGTCGTGGTGGTGGTGGTGGTGGCTGTGGTGGTGGTGATACTAGTACTACCACTGCTACTACTACTACTACTACTACTACTACTACTATTACTACTACTACTACTACTACTACTACTACTACTACTGTTACTACTATTACTATTACTACTACTATCACCACTCCATTACTTAGATTTTTCCTTTTACTTCTTCTACCACTACCACCACCACCACCACTACTACCTCCACCACTACCACCACCACTACAAGAGAAAGAAGAGGAGGATCACTAAAACACGCGCCAGACATTCAGCCAACTCTCCCTCCTCCTCTCCTCATCATCCGTGTTACACTTCGCAAAAAAAAGAAGGATTTTTTCCCAGTTAAGGACACTGAGAAGAACCTCGGGTGATGATTACAAGGGAGAAAGGAAGAGAAAGAACTAAAGATAGGAAGGGAGGGATGGAGGGAGGGATGGATGGAAGAGGAAGGAAGAACATATGGAAAAAGAAGATGGAGAAACAAAAGGAAAATAAAAATAAAAGGAGGATATTTTTACTTATAAGTAGAAAAATGTTTGAAACGTGCCTATGAAGTTCTGAGAGAGAGAGAGAGAGAGAGAGAGAGAGAGAGAGAGAGAGAGAGAGAGAGAGAGAGAGAGAGAGAGAGAGAGAGAGAGAGAGATAACACACGCCTCACACACACACTCTTGACCATCGATCAAACTCATTGTCAAGGATGAGGATGAAGAGGAGGTGAATGAAAAGAAGGAGGAGAAGGAGAAGGAGAAGGAGGACGAGGAGGAGGAGGAAGAAGAGGAGGAGGAGGAGGAGGAGGAGGAGGAGGAGGAGGAGGAGGAGGAGGAGAGGAGGAGGAAGAGGAGAAGAAGTAGTTTTAAGATAAAGTGAGTTGTAATACAAAGTGATTCCATTTCAAACACACACACACACACACACACACACACACACACACACACACACACACACACACACACACACACACACACACACACACACACACACTAATTTTTTGTCATCGATTACTCAGTTTCCTCGCTCGTAGATCTTTTGTCTTTCTCATTGTGTTGCTCCCCTTCCTCCTCCTCCTCCTCGTCCTCCTCCTCTCCTTCCTCCTCCTTCTCCTCCTCCTCCTCTTTCCTCCCCGAAGTACCCTCTTCTCTCCTTGTTTCCCCCATCTACCAACCAAAGAGAGGCCCCTTCTCTCTCTCTCTCTCTCTCTCTCTCTCTCTCTCTCTCTCTCTCTCTGTCTCTGTGTGTGTGTGTGTGTGTGTGTGTGTGTGTGTGTGTGTGTGTCCAATAGCCGATCGATGCACGTAAACACTGGACAGAGAAAAATAAACGTAGAAGAGCGAAGATATTTCTCTCTCTCTCTCTCTCTCTCTCTCTCTCTCTTGGTGTGGGGTAAAATGTCTGCGTTCGTTTGTTCTTCCTCTGAGTTCGTTGATAAGAACATAACAGCAACATAACAATCTAACAACACAAAACATACGAATACAGGGTTGTTTTTAGGAAGCCTTTAGGCCTACACGTGGCACTCTCTGTAGGAATCACGGCCTATCTAGTGCCATCCATCATCACCAAATATCAGTTTGTGTCATGGCCTTTAACCCCTTCAGTACCATGACACGCTTTCATATTTATTCTGGTGACTATTTGGTGATTTCAAACAGCTTTAGAAACTTATGTGGGGATTAAAATAGTGAAGACTCTGGCCAGTAGTCTTCTAACCCCCATAGGCGCTTCCTAGTGTCAATAAAATGGTCTAATTACACCAACAATTCGTGATGAAAAAGCGTTCCAGTCTTGAGGGGGTTAATCTACCTTTCAAAATTCCTTGCTGACTCACCACTAACAACTCAACTCATCACTCGCACCGTTTCATTCACTCACAAATTTGCTCGAAAACCAGAGTGATATATTTTTCACACGCACGGTACCACACCTCTCTCTCTCTCTCTCTCTCTCTCTCTCTCTGTAACAACTCACTGATTACTGACACTGTTTCATTCACTCACAAATTTGCTGGAAAAACAAG
>NC_059282.1:10843555-10846055 GCF_017591435.1 Portunus trituberculatus
TTGTGACTATTTGGTAATTTTATACAGCTTCAGAAACTTATGTGGTGATTACAATAGTGAAGACTCTGGCCATTAATCTTCTGACCTCCATAGACTCTTCCTAATGTCAATAATATGGTCTAATCGTACACAAATATTAAGGTAAAAACATGCCCCAGTACTGAAGGGATCAAAATAGTGAAGACTGGGGCCATTAATCTTTTGACTTCCATAGACCCTTGCTAATGTCAATAATATGGTCTAATGGTACACAAATCTCAAGGTAAAAGCATGCCCCAGTACTGAGGGGATTAAAATAGTGAAGACTGTGGCCATTAATCTTCTGATCTCCATAGACTCTTCCTAATGTCAATAAAATGGTCTAATCGTACATAAACTCAAGGTAAAAATGCGTTCTAGTATTGAGGGAATGAATTTTGTCTCTTTATATTTCTGCTTTCATTACTTCACACCAAAGGAATGTTTCCTTGTAAGGGACAGAACAACAGGTCTGATGCTGCTTGTTCTTCTTTGTTTTCCTGTTGACACCACCATACCATCACGTCTTGCAATGTCAGTGAGGGAGGAGGAGCTGTAGGAGGAAGAGGAGAAGGAGGAGGAGGAGGAGGAGGAGGAGGAGGATGAGGAAGATTAGGAAGAGCAGGAGGAGTGGGAAGAGGAAGAGGAAGAGGACGACGACGACGACGACGACGACGAGGAGGAGGAGGAGGAGGAGGAGGAGGAGGAGGAGGAGGAGGAGGAGGAGGAGGAGGAGGAGAGGAGGAGAAGGAGATGGGCGTTAACATTCTTATCTGTCATGCTTCAGGTAAGTGTTAAGAATTAAGTAATGTTTCCTCCTCCTCCTCCTCCTCCTCCTTTTCTCTGTTAGTATCACATCTCCCGTCTCCCAACTCCTCCTCCTCCTCTCCCTTAGCATCAAATCTCCCCTCTCCCTCCTCTCCTTTATACATCTCTCCTTTCCTACCTTCTCCTCTTCCTTAGCATTTCATCTCTCCCATCCCACCTTCCTTCCCACCTTCCAGTCAGCCTCCGATGTATCAGTAACCACAAGAATACACTGATGATGAACAAATAAGCCAATACATGCACACGTGGCAGTTTCATTACATAACCTTGAATTTTCCCAATGGACACACATGCATATAGTCATCATCACTCTTCGTGGTTCTTCATTGGTCTAGTGTTTTCAGGCTTCATGTTGACTCTATTCTCAGATGTGTTAGGGTGTGTTTGGGTGTGTTTGGGTGTGTTTGGGTGTGTTTGGGTGTGTTTGGGTGTGTTTGGGTGTGTTTGGGTGTGTTTGGGATGTGTTTCGATGTGTTTGGATGTGTTGGGGTGTGTTTTAGTGGGTTTAGGTGTGTTTGGGTGTGTTTTAGGTGTGATTGGGTGTGTTGGGGTGTGTTTTAGTGGGTTTGGGTGTGTTTTGGGTGTGTTTGAGTGTGTTTGGGTATGTTTTGGGTGTATTTGAGTGTGTTTGAGTGTGTTTTAGTATTTTCGAGTGTGTATGAATGTGTTTGGGTGTGTTTGATGTGTTTTGAGTGTGTTTGGGTATGTTTGAGTGTGTTTTAGTGGGTTTGGGTGCTTTCGAGTGTGTTTAGGTGTATTTTGCTATGTTTAAGTGTGTTTTGAGTGTGTTTAAGTGTGTTTTAGTGTGCTTCGGTGTGTTCTGAGTGTGTTTTGAGTGTGTTTGCTCCCAACACTTCTAATTATGATTTTCTTTATAATATTCTCTCTAGTCTTCTCTTCAAGCCCGGGACTGCCTCTCATTACACCTAAATCCCTTCTTTAACCCCTTCAGTACCATGAGTTTGGGTGTGATTAGACAATTTTGTTGACATTAAGAAAGGTCTATAGAGGTCAGAAGATTAATGGCCAGAGTCTTCACTATCTTAATCCCCTCATGAGTTTCTGAAGCTGTATAAAATCGCCAAATAGAGAGCAGAATGAATGTGAAAACGCGTCGTAGCATTCAAGGGGTTAACCTGACTTCCAACACTGACTTCCTTCTTTCCTTCCTCTTCTACTTCCAACTAACTTTACAACATTGCTTAGTCTTCTCCCCCTATCCTCGTCTCTAACAGTGCCTTCCTTCTCCCTCCTTGCACAGCCTTTCCTGGTGTTCATTATGCAAACACCTTCTTTCCCCGCTCCTTCACACGTCACCGCCCTCCGGCACGGCTTTCCCCGCCCTGCCGCCTTGCCGCCCACGCAGTGCTAGGTAACGGTCCGCCCCGCCACTACAGCCCCGGGACACTGACAGAAGCCACACTCACAGCACCATATTCCGAAACGCCTCTAGCCACTGCTTCCACTACCTGCACTTCAAAAGGCTCTCAGTGACTTGGCACGGGTTTTCCAACATGTGTTTTACGGTTATAGTGACTGATTGTTGAGATTTGTGTATTATTAACGGGAGAAACACTCTTGAAAACTGTGCTAATCATATATTGTCTTTGAAAACAGTCGTGGAGAGAGAGAGAGAGAGAGAGAGAGAGAGAGA
>NC_059282.1:10856055-10861055 GCF_017591435.1 Portunus trituberculatus
AGGTAGGCTGCCCCCTCCACCACCACCACCACCACCACCACCACTTTGGCGCCCACGCTCCGCCGCCGCCGCTACCACCACCACCACCACAGTCTTAAGCCCACATTCTTTTTTTTTTTGTTCTTAACGATATCTGGGTGAAGGTGAAGGTGATGAAGATGAGGTGGTAGTGGTGATGGTGGTGGTGCTCTGCCCTCTTCTTCCCCACCACCACATCACCACAACACTAGCTGTCAAATAGGAGACGAAAGGAAGAATGGGTGGACTGGGGAGAGTAGGGGAGGGGAGGGGGGAGGGCGACAAGGAGGAGCGAGTGTTGGTTAATAATGCAAGGAGACAACCTGCAACACGACACACAACAGGTAGCACCACCACCACCACCACCTGCTTCCCTCACAAACAAGGCAAAAAAAGGATCTCTACTCACCTCCACCGTCGCCACTCAAGCCAGGCCGGGGCGGGACACTGCTCGCTCACTTCCCTCAAGCAACAACCACGCACCGGTGTGTTCCTTAATCCCGCACACTACTAACGCTAGGCAATCGTGGGGCAACACAACACAAGCGGGGCGCACCTCAGAGGCACCACACCTGAGTAACGGGCATTAAGCAGCGGCAGCAGCAGCAGGTAATAGAAGTAGTAGTAGACACATACGCACCTCTCCTCTCCTCCTCCTTCAGTGTCTCTCCTTTATCTCACGCGCTCAGAGACACTCGCCCTCTACCATTTCCACCTCCGTGCAGCGCCAACTCGCGAGCCTTCACTTCGCGGCGATCTCGGGGTTTGGCAGCGGCACCGGGGACGTGAACTGACCCTACACATCGGCAGCCTGCGCACTACTGACGAGGGATTTGAGAACGCCCTCACCCATGCGCATCCTCTCCCAGCGCAGAGTTGCCGATCACCACCATCACCACTACCGTCGCCATCGCCGCCACCACCGCCGCCGCCGCCTTCCAGTCCCACCCTCTTGAAGTGAGTTTTGGGCCACATACTCATCTCGTGTCCACCGAACCCCGCGCACCCCAGCCGGCCCTGGGAGGCTCCTGCCACACCCTAACACACCTACACACACACACACACACACACAGGCATTGGGGGCGAGTATAGGCAGACACACAGCAGGAAGAGATACTATTAAATAAATCCTTTAGAATCCTAACAGAGGCGAAGGACAGTAAGGGAGATGAGCAGGAGGGGATTAAAAGTGAGGACAGAACAAGGCGGTAGGTAGGTATGAACTGAACACACATGAGGTCACCCATCCAAAAAATGACCCAGCCTCTTGTTGCGAACCATTAGACCCTTTCACTGACATCAGGAAGGGTCTATGGAGGTCAGAAGATCAATGGCCATTATTATGTTATATTGGTTAACCTCAGCGATCGGACAGGAGGCGGTGGAGTGAACACAATATTGCCGTGCAGGAGTTACGTGAGGAAGCAATGTCGACCCTCATTCCCCAAACGGTTCCTTACCTCACCTTCACTCCCCGCCCAGCCCCGCCCAGCCCCTCCCCAGCCCCGCTTCCTCCAGCCCGGATAGGGGAGGGAAGGGAAGGGGTTGGGTTAGTTAAGGGAGGGAAGGAAGGGAGGGCGAAGGAAGGAAGGAAGGAAGTGCTCCGACCTTTACTCATCTCACTCACTTTCTCAGCCTGTTAACCACCATCAGAGAGAGAGAGAGAGAGAGAGAGAGAGAGAGAGAGAGAGAGAGAGAGAGAGAGAGAAACAACAGGTGTCATTGTGGTTCCAAGTTCAGGTGTCCTCTTGGGTCAGCTCGAATACGTGACACATACACACACACACACACACACACACACACACACACACACACACACACACACACACACATAATCACCTTTCATCCATTTTCTCACTTCATTTCCTTTATCCTCCAAAATCATTTTTCTCCCTTTTTTCATTTCAACTTCTCCCAACCCCTTTCCTTTACTCCTTCCCTTCCGTCTCCTTCTCCTTCTTTCCTTCATTTCTGCTTCCATGCATCACAAAAATACAAGAATGGAATCAAATCTCGGGGAAAAAAACCAGCGAAGAATAATGCTGAACCTTCAATTTGTTCATTAAATTCTGAGAAGTAATGGAGGAAGAGAGGAAACTTTTGGTAATGGAGGAAAAAACAGACTGGTGACGGATACGGGAGGAGGAGAGAGGGAGAATAACGAAGGAGATAAAATAAAGAAACAATAAGAACAAGAATAAGAATGACGCGAGGATGAAAAGCGAAGAGGATGAACAACAACACAACAATAATGAGGAAAGAGAGAACAATGAAGAACAAGAACAACGGAGGAGAGAGAGAGAGAGAGAGAGAGAGAGAGAGAGAGAGAGAGAGAGAGAGAGAGAGAGAGAGAGAGAGAGAGAGAGAGAGCAGTGAAGAACGGGGAGCAGAGATGATGAGAGAAGGAGAGGAGGGGAGGAAGGGAGGAAGAGGAGGAAAGAGGATGGAGTGGGAAGAAGAGGGGAAGAAGACGTGGGATTGAGGTGAATATTGCATAGGTTAAGGAGGAAGAGATGGAGGCAGATAAGGAGATGTGAACTGTCTCTCTCTTGCATTGACTTCTCTGATGGGGAGCTACATAGAGAACACAGACACACACACACACACACACACACACACACACACACACACACACACACACACACACACACACACACACACACATCTCTCTCTCTCTCTCTCTCTCTCTCTCTCTCTCTCTCTACCTGTACAAGCATTTTTTCAACCATTTTCATCTATTTTTTTTTCTCAACCAGCTCTCTCACAGCATCCTTTTTCCTAGAAGTCTATCCCTCTCTCCCTCTCCTTCTCCCTCTCACCGCCACCCCACCAGGAACCTTCGCCAGGCAGCCTCACGCCTTTGTCCCGAGGGATGGAGGCGCCTACACACACACACACACACACACACACACACACACACACACACATACACTGTTCTCTGATCTGACTTTCTTTCAGTGTATGCAACTTTCCTTTCATTTTTCGTGTCTTCAGAACGTGAATAAATTCCTTCACTTTCTTAACATGTTCCTTTTTCTGTCACGAGTAGGTCAAGAAATGTTAGTAAGTGACAGTCCATTGCTTTGTGTTACAGTCGCGAGGTTATGCGGTAAGCTGGTCACTGAAGAATGCGTAGAGGGAATGAGCTGCTTCCTAACCGATCCAGTATTGGGATGCATTTCTATCTTGAGTTCTGGGTGTGATTAGACGATTTTATTGACATTTTAAAAGCGTCTATAGAAGTCAGATGATTAATGGCCAGTCTTCCCTATTTTGATCCCCACGTAAGTTTGTGAAGCTGTGTAAACTCACCACATAATAAGCAGAATGAATATGGAAACATGTCTCGTTACTGAAGGAGTTAATAGTGAGGAGTGGAATGGAGGGCGCAATGAGGCTCTGGTGCTACATTAGGGACCTTTTAAAAGAAGATTAAGACAAGTTTATGGATGAGAATGACAGGTTGATCTCTTCCACACAGGGACTGCCTCGTGTAGACCTGCTGATTACTTGCAGTGTTCCTCTCTTGCTTTCTTATGTCTTTCCTGCAGCTTCTCTTCTCTTTCTTATTTTCTTATGTCCTTTCTTGTTTCTTGCTTTCTTATGCCCTTGTTCGCTCATAAATGAAAATCTATATTGCTTTTATTCTACTGATATAGTGAAGAATATTTGTGCTGGGCGAAGAATGTGTTGGCGGTAATGGAAGAGTGTGTTTATACTGGTGTGTTTCTTTCTTGATTAGTTGCCTTATACGAGTAATTACAACAGCAGCACAACACAGCCGCCGCAGCATTCCTTCCCGTCCCTCCTCCATCCATCCATCCACCCACCCTCCCTTTCCTGCCGACACCTGAATCTCGCCACAGTCTTCTCGCCTCACAAACGGAAGTGGTTTCCTGTTTACTCATTACTACACCACCACTATCTACAGCCAGACAGGAAGCCCATACTCTTACCATACACCCATCGCCTACACTCTACTGACACTGCCTACGATATCTTTTCTTTACTGTTAGAGGGAAACTGGCCAAGGGCAACAACAACAGCAACAAAAGACCCCCTGAATTACCAGTCCCCTTACAGGTCAATGAGTCAGCTGAAAGAAAGGAACTATGCGTGTTTTGGGTCTCCAAGCACTCGGATTCGAATCCTGTCCACGGTCCGAGTGTAGGTAGGGCTTCCTCATTCGGGCCAATGGTTTCCTAGCGGGTGGGCTTTGAGATAGGAGGTGCCCCAAAAAGTATCCCCTTTAGCCCAGAAATTCCCGTGAAAAGCCCACTTGGTATAAAAAAACTTCACTCTTAAAAGAAGTCAAGTCGTAGGAAGGTGGAATGCATACTCCACAACTAATCTAACTTACGCTAACTTAACTCCTATGAAGCTTCGTGTTCCCCAATGAGATTAGCCTATAACACGACTCAGTCTTCCACAACGAGTGCTGATCCACAGGTCTTACTCTCATATTCCCAAACACTTCTGTACTTCACCTCCATTATTTCACGCGAGATTTTTTTTTCAGGTGTTTTTTCGGTTCTAAAGGCAGATTGACAAGATTTCCACATTATTAACTGGACAAACACTCTTGAAAACCCCGCTTATTATCTCTGTGGCCTTGGAAAATAATCGTGGTGAGAGAGAAGAGCGATTTTAATATATTTTTATGGTTCTAAAGGCGGATTAACAAGATTTCCACATTATTAACTGGCGAAACACTCTTGAAGACCTCGCTGATCATCTCTGTGGCCTTGGAAAATAGTCTTTGTGAGAGAGTAAAGCGCTTCTGAATTCCTATTTCCCAACCACACCATACCACTCCACAACCTTCCCCACTACCACATCCTTCAAATATACCACACATGTTCACTTTACCCCATCCTTACCTACCCTTTCTTCCCTCATCCTCCTTATCTCCCCCCCAACACAGCCTAAACCTCGCCCAGTCCTCCGCCAACCTTCGTAGTCCAATAAATCCGTCCAACAGC
>NC_059282.1:10866055-10868555 GCF_017591435.1 Portunus trituberculatus
CAGGATAAATATATTTTTTTAAAGGTTGTAGTTGAAGTGACACGGGTCTTTATACATTATCAACAGGACAAATACTCTTTAGAACTCGGCTAATCGTCTCTGTAGTCTTTGAAAATGGTCACGGTGAGAGAGGGAAGCGCTTCTGAACATGTCGCTTAAACCAGTAATGGATAAAATGCTTCACTGGGAATTCAATGAAGAGTACACAGGTAACAAAATCGTATCGTTTCTTGTATCTAATTTTTTGACGAACAATTGAATCCAGCTAGCCATTTAGAGACTATATAGATTCTGAAACAGTCTATATACTTTCGCAAGGCTGTAGTTGAAGTGATACTGTTTATAAAAAGGTGTTCATACGATACAGACTGATTAATAACATGTCTACAGAATTAGCAGCGAATACACTCGGCTAAGCATCTCTATGGTCTTGGTAAACTGTAGTGGCGTGAGAACAAATCATCTTAACTCCTTGACGCGTTTCTATATTTATTCTTCTTACTATTTGGTGATTTTATACAGATTCAAAAACTGATGTGGGGATTAAAATACTGAAGACTGTCACCATTATCTTCTAACCTCCATAGACCCTTCCTAATGTCAATAAAATGGTCTAATCGTACACAAAACTCAAGGTCCCAGTACAAGATTTGAGAGGACCAGGACAAGACGAAGAGCGCACCGGCCACCCTCTCTTAGACCAACAGACTGAGTGATTAAGCAAACCCAGAATCGCTCTATCTTAATTGTCGTACTCTGAAACTCTGCTCTGTCTTTCTCGATCCCCACGACTGTTTGAAAGCCCACAGACACGAACAGACGGGTTATCAAGGCTGTTTCTCCTGTTGATAATGTAGCAGTCTTGTTAATCTGTCACTACAGCAGTAAATACGTCCTTAAAAACCCAGGCGACTTCAAATAGGGTCCCTTTAGTGTAGAAGAGATGCAGTGCAGGTGTGGTTTAAATTTCGGAGGCGAGACAGACGATCATTCCTAGCCAGTGTCCCAGCAAACTGTACAGACTAACACTAAGGTGCATATTTAGAAATGCTATGCTCTCTCACTACGAGTAGTTTTCAAGGCCACAGAGATGACTAGAGGGGTTTTCAATTGTGTTTTTCCAGTTAACAATGCAGAAATCTTGTCACTCTGCCTCTAGAACCGTAAAAACATCCATACTTTTAGAAACATTTTGCTCTCTCACCACGAGTATTTTTCAAGGCCACAGAGATGACTAGAGGGGTTTTCAAGTGTGTTTTTCCAGTTAACAATGCAGAAATCTTGTCACTCTGCCTCTAGAACCGTAAAAACACCTTAAAGATGTCGTGTGAATTTAAATGAAGCCTTTTGAAGCAGTGGAGGTAAAGCGCAGGAGTGTTTGAGAATGCTAGTCTTAGGATAGCACTCTTGTAGGGACGCTTCTCTCTTTGCGCCCTCAACCCCTTACTGGCAGAGAGAGAGAGAGAGAGAGAGAGAGAGAGAGAGAGAGAGAGAGAGAGAGAGAGAGAGAGAGAGAGATTAAGTTACCTAGGCAAAATGGAACCATTACCAAGATCGTTAGAGGAAGACACGTTTAAGGTTATTATCCTCTCTCTCTCTCTCTCTCTCTCTCTCTCTCTCTCTCTCTAACTAGAAGGAAGCCTGAGCACTCTCGCTGCATCTTATTCCTCCTAAGAGAGAGAGAGAGAGAGAGAGAGAGAGAGAGAGAGAGAGAATCATAGTCCTTTCCTCTCACACTTCCCTTTCCTCCTTCCCTTCCTCTTTCACACCTCCCTCCCTCCCCCAACATTATAGCTCTGTCATCAGCCATCAATCAGTCATCATTGTGCTGGGTGACGCGCCGTGTCACCCTCAGCGTCACCCTTGTCACCCTACACCCGCCCATTACCGTCACCCTCCCTGCCTCACCCTTGCCACCCTCCCTACTTCTTACTCATCTAAACTCTCACTCTATCATAACCCTTGTGTCACTTTATCTTCACCCTAAACGCCATTCACTCTATTCACTCTCATTCTACTGTCACCCTGTTACCCTACATGCGTTCCCCTGTCACTCTATCCTTACCATGTCACCCTGTATGCGCCATCCTGTCACCCTGTCACCCTACATGCGTCAGTCTGTCAATCTGTCCTAACCCTGTCACCCTATTGTCACACTGTCACTCTATCCTCAACCTGTTACTCTATTCATCACCCTGTCATCCTATTCTCACCTGTCACCCTATATGCATCCCCCTGTTACCCTATTCTCACCCTGTCACTCTTTTCATCACCCTGTCACCCTATTCTCACCCTGTCACCCTATATGCATCCCCCTATTACCCTATTCTTACCCTGTCACCTTACATGCATCCCCTGTCACCCTATCCTCACCCTGTCACCCTACTCCCTCAGTGTCCCTCCCTGTCACCTTACATGCATCCCCTGTCACCCTATCCTCACCCTGTCACCCTACTCCCTCAGTGTCCCTCCCTGTCACCGTACACCTGGCCATTAGCGG
>NC_059282.1:10891055-10893555 GCF_017591435.1 Portunus trituberculatus
TGCTGAGGAGGTTAAAGCAAAGAAGACAATGAGGCGGAGGCAGAACACTAGGAAGAATAAACCCTTTCGATACTGGGACGCATTTTTACCATTAGGTTTTGGTATGATTAAACGATTGTATTAATGTTAGGGAGAGTCTATGGAGCTCAGAAGATTAATAGCCACAGTCCTCACTATTCCAATCCCCCACATGAGGTTCTGCAGCTGTATAATATCACCAAATAGTAAGCAGAATGAATATAAAAACACGTCATTGTCTTGAAGAGGTTGAAGCAAGGAAGACAACTGAGGCAGCCACAGAATACTAGGGAGATTGACGGTGACAGTTAATTAGACGATTCTATTTACGTTAGGGTCAGTCTATAGAGCTCAGAAGATTAATAGCCACAGTCCTCACTATTTTAATCCCCCACACGAGATTCTGAAGCTGTATAAAATCACCAAATAGAAAGCAGAATGAAGAGATTAAAGCAAGGAAGACAATGAGGCGGCCACAGAACCCTTGGAAGAGTGGCGATGGCAGTGTAGAGGCGAGACAGACGGAACACAACTAATTGAATGGCCAAGCAAAGGAGGTCAACATTTGGCGGCAGTAAGGAGTGGCGATGTTTGGAGTGTAGCCAAGCGAGAGAGAGAAATTCAATCATTCTTGGTTTTTACGACTCAGAGAGAAAGGAGAGGCAGGGAGAGAGATGGGAGAGGGTTGGGAGAGGCAGGGAGAGGCAGGGTTGACAGGGAGTAAGTAGAGGATGAAGAGGTATGGAAGGAGAAGCAATGGCGAGGTCTGGACGCTCTTGCAAGGACGAGATTCCTGGAACGAAAGAAAGGAAAGAGAGAAGGAGGGAGGGATGGAGGGAAGTAGGAAAGGAGGGAGGTAAGAAGAGAGGAAGGAGGGAAGGAGGGAAGGATGAAGAGAGGGAGGGAGGGAAGGTAGGAAGAGAGGGAAGGAGGGAAAATGAGAGGAAGGGAGGGAGAGGAGGAAAGGAAGAGTCATTAAAAGAAGATCATGACCGCTGGACATGACCTGATTTTTGTTATTATTATCATTATTATTATTATTATTATTATTATTAATCGTCGTCATCATTACTACTACTACTACTACTACTACTACTACTACTGTTATTTTTATTGTTACTGTTATCAAATTCTCTCTCTCTCTCTCTCTCTCTCTCTCTTTCTCTGTCCGTCTATCTATCTATCCATTAGAAGATGTCTGTCTTAATTTATCTCCCTTTCCTTCACTCCCTCACCTTTCCTCCCTTGCCTCCCCTTCCCTCCTTTACCTGACAGTCCCTCACCCTTTCCTTTTTAATGGGCGCCGCTGCTAAGTGATGGGGGGGGGGGAGGCGCAGGTAAGGGGCAGATTAATGGACTCAGAGATGGATGATGGGAAGTAAATATTGGAGGAGCAGCAGCAGGTGGTGGTGTGGAGAGAGAGAGAGAGAGAGAGAGAGAGAGAGAGAGAGAGAGAGAGAGAGAGAGAGAGAGAGAGAGAGAGAGAGAGAGAGAGAGAGAGAGAGAGAGAGAGAGATGCAATTACACTCAGCTATAATATACAATAAACACACACACACACACACACACACACACACACACACACACACACACACACACACACACACACACACACACACAATCAATTTCCTTCACCAGCACAACACGATTAACACATTAGCCAATTAGTCCTTATTTCTCTTTCCTTTCAAAAGCTTACGGTTCATTGCCAGCTGGCCCACGAATTGACTGCCACCACCATCACCACCACCACCACCACCACCACCACCACCACCACCACCACTACGATTACTATTTACTACTATTACTGCTGCTACTACTACTACTTCTACTTCTACTTCTACTTCTACTTCTACTACTGCTACAACAACTACTACCATCATCACCACTACTGCTGCTGCTGCTGCTACTACTACTACTACTACTACTACTACTACTACTACTACTACTACTACTACTACTACTACACTACTACTACTACTACTACTACTATTATAATTACACTACTACTACTACTACTGCTACTACTACTACTACCACCATCATCGCTACTACTTCTGCTACTACTACTACTACTACTATAATTACACTACTACTACTACTACTACTACCACTACTACTACTAAAAATAAGTAATAACAAAAACTACATCAGGAAACTACTACTGCTACTACTACCACCACTACTACCACCACTACCACCACCACTACGACCACAAAACAGGCTTCGGATGATGGTAGACCGAACCCAGACCGCCATTTAGGCCTATCCGTGGGGGAGAGGGGAGAGGCGAGAGGGAGAGGGAGAGGGAGAGGGGAGAGGGGAGAGGGGAGGGCTAATGACCGCAATTAAGGCGAGGCGGTGAGAGGCTGGCCGCATTATTATTCTGTGCGTGCGTGTTTGGAGGGACAGAGAGAGAGAGAGAGAGAGAGAGAGAGAGAGAGAGAGAGAGAGAGAGAGAGAGAGAGAGAGAGAGTGGACG
>NC_059282.1:10918555-10933555 GCF_017591435.1 Portunus trituberculatus
CCCCTGTTTAATAAGACTCGCATTTTCAAACACTTCTGCGTTTCACCTCCACTATTTGAAAAGCCTTTATTAAAATGGACCCAAGCTTTTTAATGTTTTTTTTTCGGTTCTAGAGGCAGAGTGACAAGATTTCTGCATTATTAACTGTAGAAACACTCTCGAAAACCATGCTAGTTATTTCTGTAGCCTTGGAAAATAGTCGTTTCTGAGTAAGGATTTATTACGGTTATGGAAAAACACTCTTGGAAACCCCGCTAGTTATCTCTTTGGCCTTGGAAAACAGTCGAGAGAGCAAAACGTTTCTGAATGAGGATGTTTTTACGGTTCTAGAGAAAGTGTGATGAGATTTCTGCATTATTAACTTTAGAAACACTCTTGGAAACCCCGCTAGTCATCTGTGTGGCCTTGGAAAAGTCGTGGTGAGAGACCAAAGCGTTTCTGAATATAGGCCTTTATTTGAATGGTGATATCTGTAGCGAGTGTGTCTTCCAGTCTTCCAGTCACCGCCTCTCTAATGTTTCCTAATGGTAAACAGTTCTGGATGGAAAGTAACATTGATCTGCTAAATTCCTCATACGTATTTGGGTTTGTACGAGATGTATTAATGGTATTGGTTTGCTCTCTCTCTCTCTCTCTCTCTCTCTCTCTCTCTCTCTTTGTAAGCCGGATTATGTTGATGAAACGCAGAATCAACGTGACTGATGAAAGCCAATTGTGTCATCCAGAGAGAGAGAGAGAGAGAGAGAGAGAGAGAGAGAGAGAGAGAGAGAGAGAGAGAGAGAGAGAGAGAGAGAGAGAGAGAGAGAGAGAGAGAGAGAGAGAGAGAGAGAGAGAGAGAGAGAGAGAGTAGTAGTAGTAGTAGTAGTAGTAGTAGTAGTAGTAGTAGTAGTAGTAGTAGTAGTAGAAGTAAGAGAAGCAGACACATAAACATCACGCCTTCCCTTCCCTTCCCTTCCCTTCCCCTTCCTCTCCCATCACCCCTTCCTCTCTCTCTCTCTCTCTCTCTCTCTCTCTCTCTCTCTCTCTCTCTCTCTCTCCGTGGCAGTCAGCTCGGCCGGGTTGGAATACTGAATGAAGATAAGTTTGGCGTTGCATTAACATTACAATGGAGGTTATTAGCACAGTTTTCATCGAGTGGCAAGGCAAACAGCGCACGACACGCGGCGCTTAATGCACGACACTGGTACTGCGTTATTAGGGGAAACAATGCTACCGTGCACACTCTAAAGGTTATTTCTGGTGTTGATTTAAAATTGGAAACTGTAGCTCGGTTTTTGGAACACTGCTTCACCTCTCATATTTCAAAAGGGTTTATTTAAATTCACACGAGTTTTTTAAGGTGTTTTTGTGGTTCTAAAGGCAGAGTGATAAGATTTGTGCCCTTGAAAATAGTAATGGTGAAAGAACAAAGCGTTTTTAAAATAGTGAAGACTGTGGCCATTAATCTTCTGACCTTCATAGATTCTTTCTTTTTCAATAAAATGGTGTTATGGTGCACAAATTTCAAGGTAAAAAATGCGTCCCAGAACTGAAGGAGTCAATGTATTTAAAAATAGCCACGTTTTTAATCAACAATTCTCTCAAAACATGACAAAAAGACAAAAAAATAATGAAATCTCTTACCAACCCACACATTTCTTGACTCCTTCCTTGAGTGAGTGTTTTGCATCAAGCTGGTTATTTTGAGCAAAGTTAGCGAGGTTAGCGTAATGAGGGAATAATAAGCCGATCCGTGGCCAGGTGAGTGCCAGGTTGTAATTACACGCCACACTAATTATAACAAAGGCAGGTTAATGGAGGCGTGTGTTAATTAGCTGTCCTCAATGAAACTCACCTCAGGGACGTAATGCTGCTCTACTCCTGCTTACTTGAAAACACACCATCCCCTCACCCTCCCTTCCCCCCCCCATTTCACTCCTCACTCACGCACTCCATTCACCAACCACGCACTCACTCACTCACGCACTCACTCACTCATTCACTCACACATCGGATATCTAACTTCTCATTCTCACTTGTAAACACGAGATAAAAAATGCACACACACACTCACGCACTCACTCAGTCACTCATTCATTCACACGCACTCAACGGATAAAAGTACATACTCACTCACTCATTCACGCACTCACGCACTCACCCACTCACCCCACGCACTCACTAACTTATTCACTCATATACACACGCACACAACGGACATCATACTTATTCCCTTACTCACGCACTTACTTATTCACGCACGCACTCACTTTTCACACACACACACACACACACACACACACACACACACACACACACACACACACACACACACACACTCACAAACTTCTCATTCTCATATCAAGACATAAGATTAATAGATACACTCACACACACACAGACACACAGACATACAAACACACAGACATACAAACACACAGACATACAGACGCACAGACACACAATTGACTCATTTCGAAAAGGATACACATGGAAAGATAAATATAGACACCCTCACTCACTCTCACTCTCTCACTCACTCACAAACAAACACAGGATATGAAACTTGACTCATTTCTATATAAGAGATATTCAAATGAACACATACACACACACACACACACTACGTAGCTTCACTTTCCTTCTAGATAACTTCAACTCATGTCTTTTATTCCTCCTCCTCCTCCTCCTCCTCCTCCTCCTCCTCCTCCTCCTCCTCCTCCTCCTCCTCCTCCTCCTCCTGCTCCTCCAAGTAATCGCAGCCATCACAGTGCATAAAGGCAAGGCAAACAACTTCCCCGCGCTCTCTTTTCACCTCCAAGCAGCAAACACCCTCTTGTCTGCTGGGAATCCACGACTAAAAAGCATCAGAGAGAGAGAGAGAGAGAGAGAGAGAGAGAGAGAGAGAGAGAGAGAGAGAGAGCGCTGACATTATCCAGTTCTTGCGGAATTGAAATGTTAGAATGAGATGAGCCTCGCTTAAAGGAGAGAGAGAGAGAGAGAGAGAGAGAGAGAGAGAGAGAGAGAGAGAGAGAGAGAGAGAGAGAGAGAGAGAGAGAGAGAGAGAGAGTGTGTGTTGAGGGATCGAGTGTAGGATGGCCTGAAAGGAACAAAAGGCTGCAGAAACAAAGGATACTCTGGGAAAGGATGGAAGGATGGAAGGAAGGAAGGAAGGAAGGATACTAGCCAGGACAAAACAAGGACACATCTTTCTGGGCCTGGCGACGAGATGGCGGGGGTCTCTCTCTCTCTCTCTCTCTCTCTCTCTCT
This sequence comes from Portunus trituberculatus, assembly GCF_017591435.1. Taxonomy (NCBI): domain Eukaryota; kingdom Metazoa; phylum Arthropoda; class Malacostraca; order Decapoda; family Portunidae; genus Portunus; species Portunus trituberculatus. The sequence continues at coordinate 10,921,805 of NC_059282.1, forward strand.
CTCTCTCTCTCTTTCTGGCTTTTCCTTTCCTTTCTTTCATCAATTTTTCTCTGTCTGTCATTCGCTTTTTGCCTTCCTTTCATCCTTCTTTATTTTTTTTCTCTCTAAATTTTGTCTTTTCCTTTCTTTTGTCTGTCTGTCTGTCTGTCTGTCCGTCTTTGGTTGAAACTCCTTCCATTCCTTCTTTTCTTCCTTTGCCAAATACGTTTTCCTTTCTCTTTCTCCTCTTCCTTCGTAGTTTCTTCTCTTTTTTTATTTTTTATTTCCTTTCTTTCTCTGAGTTATTTATCGGCCATATCTTTCCTTCCCTCCCTTCATTTACTGTCCATTCTCTCTCTTTAGTCTGTCTCTCTTTCTCATATTTTCTGCCATCTCTTTCACACACACACACACACACACACACACACACACACACACACACACTCTCTCTCTCTCTCTCTCTCTCTCTCTCTAGCAACATACAAACACGGGGCTAAAGTCACCAAGCAGTGCAAAGCAGGTACCAAATATGACCCTAACTACCACCACCACCACCACCACCACCACCACCACCACAACTGCCACCACCACCATCACTGTCCTCTGTTGTTATTATTCGTTGCAACATCCCAGCGGTTACGAGTGAGTGAGTCCGTGTGTGTGTGTGTGTGTGTGTGTGTGTGTGTGTGTGTGTGTGTGTGTGTGTGTATTCAGGTACCGTTTTTGTTCGGGTGGTTGGTCGGAGTACGTAAAATTTGAGTGTTTATGGGAGAAATGGGTACATACGTGTGCTTTATATTGAACACATGTTGTAGGTGTGATAGATCATTGAAGCTATTTATTTATGCTTTACTGTTCTTACTAATAATTTCCACCTCCCTCTCCCTCTCCCTCCCTCCCTGTCTCTCTGATAAAAATGAGAGTAAACAAAGCTCCTCTGTATATAACTAATTAGACATTCCGCGCCAGCACTCGATAAAAAATTACAGTATTCGTCCCTACACATTTTCCCTCCTCGCTACGTAATTAACAACAAAAAGTAGATAAATAAACATGTAAACAACACTTGGGAGTACAATTAAGATGCAGGAAAATAAAATGCAGTGGATATTTCAGGAGAGTATAATATTGTAGCACGCTTTGTCTCTAACACAGTATTCTGGAACGCTCTCATCTGCATCTCCACTACTTTAAAGGGGTCTAGTTGAAATTCTCCTTGGCCTTAACCCCTTCAGTACTACGACGCGTTTCCATATTAATTCTGCTTACAATCTGGCAATTCTATACAGCTTCAGAAACTTATGTGGGGATTGCAATAGTGTAGACTGTGGCCATTAATCTTGTGACTTCCATAGACCCTTCCTAATGTCAATAAAATCGTCTAATTACACCCAAAACTCATGGTAAAAATGTGTCTCAGTGCTAAAGAGGTTAAACAGTATTCTGAAACACTCTTATCTGCATGTCCACTACTTTCAAAACGCTCCAGTTGAACGTTTCCATGGCTTTAACCCCTTCAATGCTATGACGCGTTTCCATATTCATTCTGCTTACTGTCTGGCAAATTCATACAGCTTCAGAAACTTATGTGGGGATTAAAATAATGAAGACTCTGGCTATTAATCTCTTCAGTATCATGACTTACTATTTGGTGATTTTATATAGCTTCAGAAACTTATGTGGGGATTAAAATAGTGTAGTTTCTGACCATTAATCTTGTGACCTCCATAGATCCTTCCTTATGTATATAAAAACGTCAAATCGTACTCAAAAGAAGAAAAGCGTCCCATTACTGAATTAGTTATGGATGCTTTCATGGTTCTAGAAATGGATTAGGTTAGGTTAGGTTAGGTACTGGGACGTATTTTTACCTTGAGTTTTGGGTGTCATTAGACGATCTTATTGACATTAGGAAGAGTTTATGGAGGTCAGAATATTAATGGCCACAGTCTTCACTATTTTAATCCCCACATGAGTTTTTGAAGCTGGTTAAAATCACCACATAGTAAAGCAGAATAATTATGGAAACGTCCTGGTACTGAAGGGATTAACTCACCTTTGCGTCCTTAACAGGTGCAACACTCTTGACAAGCCGGCTATTCATCAGGGTGGCCTCTAAAAATACTCATGGTGAAGTGACGCGGGTTTTTAAGGGCGTTTTTATCGTGACACGGATTTTAAGGGTGTTTTTATGGTTCTAGTAACATATTAAGCGGGTAAACACTCTTGAGAACCCTGCTAATCTTCACGGCGGTCTTTGAAAATAGCCTTAATCAAATGACACGGTTTTTAGAGTGTTTCTGTGGTTGTAGTGATAGATAGACGAGGTTTTGACATTGCTAACAGGAGAAACACTCTTGATAACCACGCAAATCATCTGTGAGAGAGTCAAACGTCTCTCTCTCTCTCTCTCTCTCTCTCTCTCTCTCTCTCTTTGGTGGTGGTGGCAGATGACGTGTGTGTGTGTGTGTGTGTGTGTGTGTGTGTGTGTGTGTGTGTGTGTGTGTGTGTGTGTGTGTGTGTCTTCTTGCACTCCTATAATTACAAATGTCATCAAATTTTTGTTACGTGTACATATTTTTGACTGACACCACGGAGTAATAAATGAAGCAGATCAAGCAAATCAATCAATCTCTCTCTCTCTCTCTCTCTCTCTCTCTCTCTCTCTGTGTGTGTGTGTGTGTGTGTGTGTGTGTGTGTGTGTGTGTGTGTGTGTGTGTGTGTGTGTGTGTGTGTGTGTGTGTGTGTGTGTATAAGTAAGTAAGTAAGTAAGTAATAATTTATTGGTGACAAAGGTAAATTGGAATACTAAAATACATAGTAAGAAGTCACAGCAACAGTCCGTCGAGCAAAAGCTCCCTGACGGACGGTTAAAAACACATACTAACAATGCTGTGGTAAACGGCAGTCACCTACTAACTTAAGATTATTATAAGAAAATATAATGTGAAAAAAATACTTCAACTAAAGTTTGCCTATAATCTCCACACTTACCAAAAGGAACATATTGTCATAAAAGAGCAAATTGCTTAATAAAAAGCACATACACTATTTCACAAAAAAATCCCAATTAACTAATAGCAAAATAGTATAACTACTACTTAGAGTGTACTTGTTAAACAAAACTTTACATTTTTTTTCACTCATACTAAATTATAATTACAAAACAATACATAGTTAAGACAATAATACATTAGTAAATAGTAACCGAATAAGAATTATATTAGAAGAATATAAGCTAAACATTTTGTTGTTGAAGCAAATAATTTTTCATTTCTTTTTAAATTTGAATTTACTAGCAGATGTTAATAGATTCTTCTTGTCCACCGGCAAAACATTGAATAATTTTGGGCCAGAACTTAACACACAATGGCTGAATAAAGTGGTTCTGGGATACAGGGCAAATAAGATTGAAATTATTACTTCTTGTGTTGATGATATTATTGACTAACTTAAATACATTATTTTGGCTATGTGTGTGTGTGTGTGTGTGTGTGTGTGTGTGTGTGTGTGTGTGTGTGTGTGTGTGTGTGTGTGTGTGTGTGATCCGAACACTTTTCCCAGTGGAGACAGGAGGTAATTCTTCTCTTATGAATACTGTTTGAACATTAGCGTGAGTCGAACCCCGCGGGAATGCTAGTAATACAACGCACGTGGATTGGTGAAGTGATGTACTGGTGAACTGGGCTTTTCATGCTCATTTTTGTTACTGCTGTTTCTGATGGTGATAATGGTGCTCTTTCTTCTACTGATACTCATACTAATATTATTTTTTTCATGTGGATTGGTGAACTGGTGACTGATGAACTGGTGAACTGGTGAAATGTTGGACTGGTGAACTGGTGAACTGGTGAACTGGTGAATTGGTGACTGGTGAACTGGTGAAATTTTGGACTGGTAAACTGGTGAAACATTGAACTGGTGAACTGGTGAACTGGTGAACTGGTGAAATGTTGGACTGGTGAACTGGTGAACTGGTGAAATGGTGAACTGGTGAACTGGTGAACTGGTGAACTGGTGAACTGGTGAACTGGTGAACTGGTGAACTGGTGGACTGGTGAACTGGTGAACTAGTGAAATATTGGACTGGTGAACTGGTGAACGGGTGAACTGGTGAACTGGTGAACTGGTGAACTGGTGAACTGGTGAACTGGTGAACTGGTGAACTGGTGAACTGGTGAACTGGTGAACTGGTGAACTGGTGAAATGTTGGACTGGTGGACTGGTGAACTGGTGAACTGGTGAATTGGTGACTAGTGAACTGGTGACTGGTGAACTGGTGAACTGGTGAACTGGTGAACTGGTGAAATGTTGAACTGGTGAAATGTTGGACTGGTGAAATGTTGGACTGGTGAACTGCTGAAATGTTGAACTAGTGAACTGGTGAAACATTGAACTGGTGAACTGGTGAACTGGTGAACTGGTACTGCTATTGCTATTACTTTTTCTTTTCTTTTCCTTCCTCTTTTCTTTTTTTTTCACGCTTCTCTGAATAGAAAATTTAAAATACATGAAATCCGAACTCCCAGAAGCAACTAAAGCTCAGCCACTTATCCTCCTCCTCCTCCTCTTCCTCCTCCTCCTCCTTTTCTTCCGCAAATCCCCCAATAAGGAGAATTTGGTGGGCGTGCAGTTCGGTTCAATGGTCACCGCGAGGCCCTTCAGGTCTGGCAAAATAAGTCTGGTTACGATAAATTCTCAGCAAACAACGCCATTGCTTGATATTGGCGAGGTAAGGCACCATTAAACCCGCGTTATTCCGGGATTACCGATAACACCACGTATATATACCTCTCTTTCTCTCTCTCTCTCTCTCTCTCTCTCTCTCTCTCTCTCTCTCTGTTTCTGTCTGTCTGGGTGCCTGTTTGTATGTTTGTCTGTGTGTTTGTCTGTCTGTCTGTTTGTCTGTCTTTCTGTCTGTCTGTCTGTCTCTCAATCTCTCTCTCTCTCTCTCTCTCTCTCTAGCTGTATTGATAGCGAGAGAAAGAGAGAGAGAGAGAGAGAGAGAGAGAGAGAGAGAGAGAGAGAGAGAGAGAGAGAGAGAGAGAGAGAGAGAGAGAGTCATGCTATTCTCTCACTGTTCAAGATTTCAGTACAAGATCATTTTCAAAGTCATTTTCATCTCCACTGCAAAGAAAAGAATGAAAAACACACACAAAAAAATGTAATAATGATACGCAGACTCTGAATACATCAACAGCCTTCTTAAGCCTCCTCCTCCTCCTCCTCCTCCTCCTCCTCCTCCTCCTCCTCCTCCTCCTCCTCCTCCTCCTCCTCCTCCTCCGCCTCCTCCTCCTCCTCCCTCTCTTCTTTTCTCACACACATTATCGCCTTCAGACAGCGAGAAGCGTAATCACAAACACACACACACACACACACACACACACACACACACACACACACACACACACGTTGAAGTGAGAGAAAAATATATTAAAAAAGTCAAATTTTACCCCGAGTACAAATTTGGTTTCTTCCCTCAGGCAAAAATCCCTTTATCAAACTTCCAACTCCTCCTCCTCCTCCTCCTCCTCCTCCTCTTTCTTCTCTCGCTCCTCCCCCCCCTCCTCCTCCTCCTCCTCCTCCTCCTCCTCCTCTTTTTATCCTCGTCCTAATTTTCTCTGCTTCCTGTGTTCAGCAGAGAGAGAGAGAGAGAGAGAGAGAGAGAGAGAGAGAGAGAGAGAGAGAGAGAGAGAGAGAGAGAGAGAGAGAGAGAGAGACAAGGTGGTGGTGGTGGTGGTGGTGGTGGTGGTGGTGGTGGTGAAATATTGAAGTCATTCCAGTTCTTTTCTCCTTTTTTGAAGTGCATAAGAGGTGCGGCCATTTAAGAGCGCGGAGATAAGGGTAAAAGGCTGCCACTGAGATGGATATTTGGTGTGGTGGAGTCTTTTTGCTCGCCACATAGATAATAATGACTGCTGCTTATATTTATACAAGCCTCAGTGCTCTCTCTCTCTCTCTCTCTCTCTCTCTCTCTCTCTGTCAGGGTAGAGTAGCAGAAGGCTCTTGCCCATCCACTAACCGTTCCTTCCTTTCCTCTTCGTCGAGACAGAGTACCAGATGGCTTTTAAAAATAACATTATGTGGATGGAAAGCAAGGAATAGACAAATTTGAACCAGGGACTGCCACGTGTAGGCTTGGTGGTTATAATGCTAGGCGGTGTGTCAGTAGTTCTCTGGTAGAAAGTTAATCAGTACATGTAACTCGAGCCAACGGTGAGAGAAGCGGTGACAGGCTCCTTGGCTCGTATTCTCAAAGCAAGGAATAGACATATTTGACCCAGGAACTGCCACACGTAGGCTAGGCGGTGTGTCAGTAACTCGATGGTAGAAAGTTAATCAGTACATGTAACTCAAGGTAACGGTGAGAAAAGTGGTGATAAGCTCCTTGGCTCGTATTCTCAAACATTTCTTTGCTTCTCCGCCACTATTTTAAAAGGCTTTATCTAAACTGACACGGGTTTTTTTAAGGTGATTTTATACTTCAAGAGGGAGATTGACAAGATTTCTATATTATTAACTGGAGAAACACTCTTGAAAACACCGCTAGTCATCCCTGTGGCCTTGGAAAATAGTCGTGATGAAAGAGCAAAGAGTTTCTGAATACGGACCAGAGAGAGAGAGAGAGAGAGAGGGTGTTGATGCGAAGGTGGAAGGTATATATATCATTACTGTGCTGCTTCAAAATTCCTCTTCACGTTCTCAAAGGCAATGAAAGCAGCGACAGGTGGCAGGTGACATGTGACAGGTGGTATAAAAGGTGACAGGTCTTCAAACATTATCATTGGTAAGCGTGAGTGTGTTGGTTGGTTCGTGTGTTGGTTCATTAAGGTGTGAATTGGTAAGATGATACTAACCTGTGTCACTTCCCTGCTTGTGGAAGATATCTCATTAAAACCTCACTAGCAACTCCTCTCCTCTCCTCTCCCCTTCTCCCCTCTCTCTCCTCTCTCCTCTCCCTTCCTACCGCCTCCAGTGACCAGTTAACTCCTATACCAGTACCCTGCCACCAATCACCCCCTCTCAACCACTCCTCTCCTGGCAACGGTTGCTTCCCCTCCACATAGCTTACACTCCTCCCCATCTCCCTCTTCCTTCTCCTCCTCCTGCTGCTCCTCCTTCCCGACCATCCAGCCAGGCAATGACCCTCCACTTCCACCTTGCAAGTAACTCTCCACTCCATCATGGTTACACAAAAACCTTTCTAGGATTACCTTCTCCTGATCCATCACTGCAGTCTTGCCTCACGCACCGCTAACCTTACACAGTGACGCGCGATGGTTAGCGGGGCAGAAAACCCTTCAAAACTTGGATATCTAGAGAGAGAGAGAGAGAGAGAGAGAAAGTGTGTGTGTGTGTGTGTAAACTAAACTATTTTGGCTTAAGATTATAGCACTTAACGTTACCTACCTTCTTGCATGTTTACTAATGCTAACTAACACTTCGAGTAAAAGACACGATAGTACAGCAGAAGAGTTCCCCCCACCCACCCCTCTCCAACGAATCCATCACTGCGTTAAATGCTTCAGTTTGCAACGGCGTGGAAAGTGAAGGAGGAGGAACAGGAGAGTGAGAGAAAGAGAGAGAGAGAAGAAGCAGAGGAGATGGAGGAATACGAGGGAAAAGGTAGGTAAGAAACAGAGATGAAGGAGAAATCAGAGGGCAAACAGAAGCACAGAAAGAATAAGAGAGACAGAAGAGAAAAAAGAAAGAAAAGATGGAAGGAATAGGAGAAAAGGGAAAAGAGAAACAGAGATGAAGGAATAGGAGAAGAAAGAGACGCAACAGATGCACAGAAGGAATAGAAGGAGGGACAGAAGAAAAAAGAATGAATATATGGAAGAAATAAATAAGTACAAGAGAGATGCAGTGAAGATAGAGGAATAGAAGGGCGAAAAGAGAGAGAGAGAGAGAGAGAGAGAGAGGGTGAAAAAGAGAGGAAGCAGAGACTCACACCTACACAACACGGGATCTTCTTCAGCCGCGCCTCCTCCACACAAAGCCACCAGCGGAAATGGAGAACAGTGAACACAGCCCTGGAGCACCTCATTATTTCAGCCTTGTGGAGGAGCGGCGCCGCGTTGCCTCCACTCCCTCCATCTCTCCCTCCCTCGATTCACTCCTCCCTCTCCTTACTCTGCCTTCACTAGATAGCCATAATAGTCATAAAAAACGTCATTATAGATTGTGATGAAGAGGGAAATATATAAATAAATAGACTAAAGGGGTTTATAAGCATATTTCACTGTATCTCTTTCTCCCTCACACGCACATGCAAGCACGCACACACACACACACACACACACACACACACACACACACACACACACACACACACACACACACACACACACACACACACACACTCTCTCTCTCTCTCTCTCTCTCTCTCTCTCTCTCTCTCTCTCTCATTACTCTCATTACAATATTAAGTTATTTCGACACTCAACTGACCAAAAAGTTAATGTGAAGTGTGGAAAGCTATGAAATCAAGAGCCGAAACAGAGGAAAGCAAAGGAGAATGGTTGAACTTTGCTCTCCCTCCCTCCTCTCACTTCACAAATACTTACTGGAATGACAAAAGGTGATTCTAACGTGTGTCTAACTATGAATATTACAACACAAAGGAATACAAGCCAAACAAAGGATTTTTTAAACTTCATTCCTTCTCTCTCTCTCTCTCTCTCTCTGGCCGCTACACTCCTTCACTCCCTCCTTCCCTTCTTCCTTCCCCGCAGGGTTTAGCACGCTTCTCCTATCTCCTCCTCCTCCTCCTCCTCCTCCTCCTCCTCCTCCTCCTCCTCCTCCTCTCTCCTCTTCTCTCCACCTGTCTCACCTCTCCCTACCTACACTCTTCTCTTCTCCTTCACCATTACCTCCTCCTACATTCCTACACCTCTTCCTTTTATCCTTCATTTCTTCATTCTCCTGTCTTGTAACCTCCACGTGTCCCTTCCTCCTCCTCCTCCTCCTCCTCCTCCTCCTACTCTTCTCATCGCAACATGCCACCCCTACTTTTCCTCTTCCACCTCCTCCACCTTTAGAGTCCTTCCTCCCCTTCCCCCTTCCCCCTTCCTCCTCCTCCTACTCCTCCTCCTCCTCCTCCACAACCCGTGGGTGACCTTGAGAAGTCCGGATGCTCGCCTCTCTCTCTCTCTCTCTCTCTCTCTCTCTCTCTCTCTCTCTCTCTCTCCCATACCAACCTTTACCCTCTTCCTCTCCTTCTCCTCCACTGCCCTCTCAACCTTCCTCTCCTCCATTCTCCCCTCTTGTTCCCCCCCTCTCTCTCTCTCTCTCTCTCTCTCTCTCTCTCTCTCTCTCTCTCTCTTCACGGTTATCTGAGTTTCACCTACATAGCAACACCTTAACCTACCTATGTACTTGTATACGTGCAATCTACGTACCTCTCTCTCTCTCTCTCTCTCTCTCTCTCTCTCTCTCTCTCTCTACTTTTCTTTTTTCTCTTTTGTATTCCTTCGTGTTTTTATCTCTGCCCAACATTTATACACCACAACAAGACTTTTGTACACACGTGTTTCTGATGGAGCCAAATGTCACCTCTCCCTCTCCCTCTCCCTCTCCCTCTTCCTCTCTCTCTCTCTAAGCCCAGACCTAACCAACCACATCTAAAAAACTGGAGTAGCAAAAAACCCCAAGGTACTTTTACGGGGTTTGGTTTGGAGGTAACCTAACACACACACACACACAGCGCCGGAGAGTCCTCGAGCTGGCAAAACACTGGGGAAGTTTATCAGCCGTTGCTTAGTTGGTTAATAAGCGAGCGAGGAGGCATAAGGCGGCGGTAAAGGGAATAAACTTGAGACTGGTATAATAGAGGTAGATCATTGAAGATTATTGAAGAAAGATTAACATATTGAAGAAAGACGATGAATATGTGAAAAAAAATTGTCACTTGTTGATTATTTAGGAAGAGAAGGAGAGACGTAAGGCGGCGGTAAAGAGAATACACTTGAAACGGGTATAATAGAGGCAGACCATTGAAGATTATTGAAGAAAGACGATGAATATATGAAAAAAATTGTCACTTGTTGCTTAGTTAGGAAGAAAATGAAAGACGGCAGTAAATTAAAAAGAATACACTTGAAACGGGTGTAATAGAGGCAGATCGCTGAAGATTATTAAAGAAAGATGAATATATTGAAGAAAGACTGTGAATATATGAGAAAATAGTCTCTTGTTGCTTCATTAGTTCATAGGCAAGCGAGGAGACGTAAGACGGAGGTACGGTAAAGTGATACAATACAAGCAGATCATTGACGACTGTTGAAGAAAGATGGTGCATGTATAAGAAAATTGCCGCTTATTTCGTAGTTAGTTAATAAAGAAGAAAATGAGAGACAAAACGTAAGGTGGAGGTAGAGTAAAGGAAAACAAAACTTGAGATTCATAATGGAACCTGCGAAACAGTGATGGGTGTTCACGACGGTTACAGAATACACGAGAAAATTTGTCACTCGTTATCTGAATACTTAATAGAAAATAGATCTTGAGAGGAGACGAGAGGGAGACTGAAATACAATGGATATTCTTGTGACTTGTTATGGAAGTTGGTCAGGAAATAAAGAAGTAAAGAAGGAAGTGGATGGAAACACGAAGGATTAATTACAGGAAAGGTTGAGTCAAAATATCACGCGTTGCTTAGTGAAGAGATCAAGGAAGTGAAAGTGAGAGGAACTAAAATGGAAGCTCTTTTAAACAGACACACGAAGGATTAAGTACAAAATGATGCTAAAACAAAACAATTCAACTAAATGTCACCTCTTTCCCTCACACTCCATATTAAAAACCAAACTGACTCGAGAATAAATAAAACATGAAAACAATAAACACTTTCCTTCAATTCTACATTATTATCATTATAACCACGCCAAGGGAAAATGACAATAAATAAATGGCATTATATTTCCTTTCTTTGTTTATTGCCTTTTCCTTCCTTCCTTTCTCCTCACTGTCTCATCTATCCTTCCATTCCTCCTCCTCCTCCTCCTCCTCCTCCTCCTCCTCTTAACTTCTCCATATCTCCACATCTCCAGGCGGTCACCTAGTGTTGAGAAAAGTGTGTTTTTCTTTTTTTATGCCTGTTCTTTTAGCCTTTCTCTCTCTCTCTCTCTCTCTCTCTCTCTCTCTCTCTCTCTCTCTCTCTCTCGCCAGGTCGTCGCCGCCTGGAGTAAACACGCCCCTCGAAGTAATAAGCGAGAGTGAGATGGTGTGTGTGTGTGTGTGTGTGTGTGTGTGTGTGTGTGTGTGTGTGTGTGTGTGTGTGTGTGTGTGTGTGTCTGTTTGTTTGTCTGTCTCTCAGGGGGCAAAGACCCATTAAACACCGTCTCCTGAACCCAGAGAGAGAGAGAGAGAGAGAGAGAGAGAGAGAGAGAGAGAGAGAGAGAGAGAGAGAGAGAGAGAGAGAGATTGGAGTGATGAAGAGGAAAAACGGACAGAAAACACACACATACACACACACACACACACACACACACACACACACACACACACACACACACACCAGTTTACCTTGAATGTGTCCCGCAAGGCTTAATGACGGTGAGTACTAACGCCCCCCCCATAATACCCCCACAACACCCAAGACCCACCCCCATAACACACCTCTCCCCCAACAAAGTCTTCCTCTGGGCAACCAATCAGAGAAGAGTATCAGGCTAAGAAACGAAGGTCATTGGTCCAAATAACACACTTGATCCTTCGTCACTGGTGGAGCGCTGGAGGCTGCGTGTGTGTGTGTGTGTGTGTGTGTGT
>NC_059282.1:10938555-10953555 GCF_017591435.1 Portunus trituberculatus
GCCGGCGCCTCCTGCTCACACTTCAAAAACTGCTGACCGGAGAAAGAGCAGGAGGAGGAGGAGGAGGAGGAGGAGGAGGAGGAGGAAGGAGAGATGAGGTGAAGGTTGGGTTGTATGGGTTGAACTGTTTTCTCCTCCTCCTCCTCCTCTTCCTCTTCCTCTTTATCCTCCTCCTCCTCCTCTCCTCTTCCTCTTCCTCTTTATCCTCCTCTTCCTCCTCTTCCTTTTCCTCCTCTTCTTCCTCCTTCTCTTCCTTCTCACTAGTCTATCCTTCACTATAAGAGCCCTTTATCAACTTATACGCTTTTCAGGGCTACATGAATGATAGGAAGAGGAAGAGGAGAAGGAGGAGGAGGAGGAGGAGGAGGAGGAGGAGGAGGAGGAGGAGGAGGAGGAAGATATTGGGAAGGGAAAGATGGATGATTTGAAATAAATGGGAAACGTAGAAGATTGTAAAGATAGGAAGAGGAGGAGGAGGAGGAGGAGGAGGAGGAGGAGGAGGAGGAGGAGGAGGAGGAGGAGGAGGAAGGGAAAGCCAGAGCTAAATATCTAAAAAAAGAAAAACAAGATAAAGAAAATAAAATAAAAAAAGAAACAAGGACACAGACAAATAAAAAGTAGTAGTAGTAGTAGTAGTAGTAGTAGTAGTAGTAGTAGTAGTGGTTGCTGTTGTTGTAATGGTGGTGGTGGTGACAGTAGTGGCAGCAGTAGGAGTGATGGTAGTAGCAACAGTAGTGATGATGATAGTAGTAGTAGTAGTAGTAGTAGTAGTAGTAGTAGGGTAGGAAGAAATGTAATGGTTTTGTAGAGTGTGACAGAGGCAGTAGAGAAGAGTGATATAGTGTATGGGGGAGAGGAAGAATGGGTGAGAGGGGAGACCATAAAGAGAGAGAGAGAGAGAGAGAGAGAGAGAGAGAGAGAGATAGTTGAAAAAAAAATGGAAAAACGCTGTTGTAATGGCCCCACATTTCACAAGCAACAGAGAATGTGATGGGGTGGGATGGGCTGGCAGTGTGCTGGTGATGGGGGTAATGAGAGGGCGGGGATGAGTAGAGAGTGACGGGGAGTGATGGGGAGTGACGGAGGAGTGATGGGGAGTGATGGGATAGTGATGGGGACGACACACGGAAAATGCCTTAATAAAAACAATTATTGACCTGAAAACGTCAACAGAGAGAGAGAGAGAGAGAGAGAGAGAGAGAGAGAGAGAGAGAGAAGGGAAGGATATTTATTAGACAAAAACAGAGAAGAGCATTTGTTCATTATTGTACAGAAGAAGATAATATACAAATTTCAAAATCTTCTTGACTCGTAGCTGGAACCAATGAAAAGACTCCAGTAATAGTAGTAGTAGCAGCAGTAGTAGTTGTAGTAGCAGTAGTAGTAGTAGAAGTAGTAGTAGTAGAAGTATGATATTCTTGTTTACACTAGCAGATAAAAACGCTCGTTGAGGAGAAGCAAAAAAAAAAAAAAAAAAAAAAAATAGAATAACACAACAAAGAAAGAGAGAAATAAAAATTAAACGTTTTGAGGAGAGGAGAGGAGAGGAGGAGAGGGGGGGAGGGGAGGAGAGGAGAGGAGAGGAAGGGTTACGTTTAGGAAAAAAAAAAAAAGGAAAGTTGTAGAGCTAACTATTAAAACTTTGTCCCCGTGAGAGTGAAAGTAGAAAAGTTGAACCATTTCACACTCAGGGACTCACCAGGCCTATTGCTGCTGAATAATAATAATAATAATAATAATAATAATAATAATAATAATAATAATAATAATAATAATAATAATAACAACAAAAGCTAGCAGTAATAGGTGTTAAAGAGATAGTGGTGATGATGATAGTAGTAGTAGTAGTAGTAGTAGTAGTAGTAGTAGTAGTAGTAGTAGTAGTAGTAGTAGTAGTAGTAGTAGTAGTAGTAGTAGTAGTAGTAGTAGTAGTAGTAGTAGTAGTAAAATAACTTAATTCAAGAAAACTTAACGTAATCCCCTTATTTCGCATGAGAGAGAGAGAGAGAGAGAGAGAGAGAGAGAGAGAGAGAGAGAGTTTATTTAACGCTTGGTGCTACACATATAAGCTGCGGGAGGAAAGATGAGAGAGATAGGAAGGAGAGAGAGAGAGAGAGAGAGAGAGAGAGAGGTAAGCATATACAGGAAGACAGTAGTGGTGGTGGTGACGGTCGTGGTGAGGGGAAGTGAGGGGAGGGTGAGGGGAGGTGAGGGGAAGTGAGGGGTGATGTCCCAAGGGTGAAGGGAAAGAGTCGGATGCTTGTCATGGGGTGAAGGGGTAGTGTGTCCCTGGGGATGAGGGGATTAGGGGGGAAGGGAGAGTGGGGAGAGGGGGAGAAGGGGAAGGAGGAGGAGAGGGAAGATGAGGGGAAGGAAACGTGATCATAAAAGAGGGGAAATTGTTATGGAGAGAATGACAATATGGAAAAAAGAGAGGAAGAGAGGGGAAGAGAGAGAGAGAAGAGAGAGAAGTGGTGGTGGAGTGAGGGAGAGAAGGAGATAAGGAGGGAAGTGGAGGAGGATGAGGGGAAGGAAATTGAAGGTAAGTGGAGAAGTATAAGGGAAAAGGAGATGAGGAGAGGAAACACACGTATAGGAGATGAGAGAATGACGATATGGAAAACAGTGAGAGAGAGAGAGAGAGAGAGAGAGAGAGAGAGAGAGAGAGAGAGAGAGAGAGAGAGAGAGAGAGAGAGAGAGAGAGTAATAAGGAAAACAAGAAGAGAAAGATATGACGAAAAAATAAAGAAACACAGGAAGAAAATGACAAAAATAAAACAAAATAATGATAAAATGTAAACAGGAAATAAAAAAAAATAAAAAATAAGGAAGTGAAAATAAGAGAAAAAAAAAATGACAAAACACAAGAAGAAAAAAAACAAGGGAAAAAGTGACTAATTTCCCTCACATTGGTTGAAAAACCCAAATATTGAAGGAATTAAAAAAATATATATATACATACACACAAACACACGACAATTTTCCCTTTCTCTCCTCTCCTCTCTCCCCTCTCCCCTCTCACTGATGATTCCCGCGCCATTTTATAAACAATAGCAGTAATAGCAAGTAATTTCAATGTAATTAATGTAATGAAGGGAAAATATTGAAGAAAGAATTGTCACTTAATATTGCTGCTGAAAATACAGAGTTGGCAGATTTTTGAATTATGAGAGAGAGAGAGAGAGAGAGAGAGAGAGAGAGAGAGAGAGAGAGAGAGAGAGAGAGAGAGAGAGAGAGAGAGAAGGGGGAGATGAAGCCCAAGGGAAAAGTCAATGTTTTATAGAGAGTGAGAGAGAAAGAGAGTGAAAGTGTCCATTGCAATGCGTAAAACATGCATACAGCGAGTTTTATTTCTCTCTCTCTCTCTCTCTCTCTCTCTCTTTGTGTATGCATGAGGGTATGAGAGACAGAAAGAGAGAGAGGGAGAGGAAGAGGAAGGAGAAAGTCAGGTAGAGTGATAAAACGTAATGAGGAACAGAGGAGAAGGAGGAAGAGGAGGAGGAGGAGGAGGAGAAGGAGGAGGAGGAGGAGGAGGAGGAGGAGGAGGAGGAGGAGGATGTATAGGGAGATATAGAATGTAGTAAACATATATATGGGAAAGTTATGGAAGGGGAGAAGAAGAGAACAGGTGGGAGGAGGAGGAGGAGGAGGAGGAGGAGGAGGAGGAGGAGGAGGAGGAGGAATACATAGGAATACATAGGAAAGACGAGTGACAGGAGGCCTTGCGACCTATAACGAGGTCACTCGTTTACTAAACTACACGTACAGAAGCTACATACTTAGTAGGAGGTAAGGATAGAACAGATGAAGCTCCTCCCACCCACCAATCCTCCGGCGTCACCCGGCAGGAAATAAGACGAAAATACACCCCGACTGTTGAGAAGGACAATCGGGGAAATTTACACAGGAAAGATGGGAAAAAAGAGAGTACTAATGGAACTACTACTATCGCTAAGAGAAAGAGGTATCTAGTGTAAACTACTACTATTGCTAAAAGGAAAAAAAAAAATTATCGGAAACCATTTTCTTTATAAAACTTGTCTAATTTACTTTTGAAAGTAGCTACCGTGTTAACTTGGACTACGGACGCTGGCAGCTTGTTCCAGTGTTCAACTATAACTATAACTTCTACGTACATATAAAGATAAAAATTGTATAAGAATAATGAAAATAAAGAAAATATATGATAATCTCTCTCTCTCTCTCTCTCTCTCTCTCTCTCTCTCATATTAGATCTTAATTTTCTTATAGCTAATTTCTTTCTCCTCTTCCTCCTCCACCTCCTACTCCTCCTCCTCCTCCTCCTCCTCCTCCTCCTCCTCTTGGTCCACCTCGTCTTCCTCCTCCATCTTCTGTCCCTCATCAATCTCAATAAAAGTTTTCTCGCTGGATATGAGAGAAACAAGATAACATGCAAAAAGTAATTTGGAAGAGGGTGGATATGAGGAAGGAAGGAAGGAAGGAAGGAAGGACGGAAGGCAGGAAGGACGCGGATATTAGATTAAGTAGAAAGAAGGAAGGTGGAGGATAGGAAGGGAAGGGAAGAGAAGGGAAGAAGAGAGAAGAGAGAGATGAAGGGATGTGACAAGATGGATTTATGGAGGAGTGCAACATATGATGGTAGGAAGGGGACACAGTGGAGCAGTCAAAGGTACAGCCACTTCAGAATGTCAGAGAAGACGGAAACTCTCAAGAAAAAGTCAGTAAACGATACAAAACACATGGATTCTTGGAGGCTCCGGCATCTAAGGCAGAAAGAAAGCCAGACACGTATTAAATAAACTCTAGAACCAAAAAATGAAATACGGTAAGAAAACAATCACATTTTTTCAATCTTGCTATATATCATAAACACAAATACTCAGAACTCACATGGCAGTTGAATTGTGGGAATATGTGTATGGCAACCCACATTGACTTCAGGATGACAAAACCGGCGAAAAAATGTAAAGAAAACCCAGCAGACGATACACTAAAAAATTACCTCCTTTAGCCCATAAATTCCCGTGAAGAGCCGATATGGTTAAAAATTGAAAAACATACACAGAATCCTGGAAGCTCTGACGTGTGAGCCAGAAAAAACACACGTATCAACAGAAGTATAGAATAAAAAAGTCTCGTGTATATATGTGTGAAAAAAGACCATCCGGATATCCTCACACGAACCAAAAACATGTGAAAGAAAATCCAACAACCATTTACAAAAGTTTGGCGGCATCTCGACCCTGCCTTTGAGAGTGTGAGAGGCAGGAAGGAGGAAGAATATAATGGGCTAGTCTTGTCACCCTTCCTCCACCCTCCATCACCCTTGCTCGTTTCTCCTTCTCCCTCTCTCCCCTCTCTCATCGTCATCCTCCTCCTCCTCCTCCTCCTCCTCCTCCTCTTCTTCCCCTCACGGCTCGCCCATTCCCTTTAAGACTGCTGGCTACACACGTATCAAATCTTGCCTCTTCTAGCAGCCAGTCGATCCAGAGCTTCTCGACTGGAATTCCTGGATTATTGCATGCCTTGTGTGTGTGTATGTGTGTGTGTGTGTGTGTGTGTGTGTGTGTGTGTGTGTGTGTGTGTGTGTGTGTGTGTGTGTGAGTTTCACTGTTTGATCTGCTGCAGTCTCTGACGAGACAGCCAGACGTTACCCTACGGAGCGAGCTCAGAGCTCATTATTTCCGATCTTCGGATAGGCCTGAGACCAGGCACACACCACACACCGGGACAACAAGGTCACAACTCCTCGATTTACATCCCGTACCTACTCACTGCTAGGTGAACAGGGGCTACACGTGAAAGGAGACACACCCAAATATCTCCACCAGGCCGGGAATCGAACCCCGGTCCTCTGGCTTGTGAAGCCAGCGCTCTAACCACTGAACTACCGTGTGTGTGTGTGTGTGTGTGTGTGTGTGCTGGGTAATGAGTCTCGTGAAAGGGTAATATTTTTATGGTACGCCTCGCAAAATTGTCATCTTTTCTTTCCTAGTCTGTGTTGCGTCACCTGTCACCTCCCAGCTTGTCACCTGTCACCTGTCACTCTGGTAACGTGTAGCTGTTTTCATGTTACCAGTTAGTGTCACCCAGTTTTCTCCTTTCCCAGTATTACTTGCATACGATTATACTAAACGTTCTGCTTCTACGTAAGGAATCGTTAGGAATTCAGCCAAGTTTACCTCTTCTCAGGACACGATTCTCTGCAGCCAATACTCTGAATCTACCAAAGGAATGCCTCGTTGTTTCCTGGCAGAGAAATCATTGAGTCATTAGCAATTCAACGCGTGTCTCACATGCCGCCAATGTCTCCACGTCACACAGCCCACCCTTGATAAATACACCACTGCCGCTACATGCCTTACTGCCTCCCTGCCTCTCTGCTTTCTTACCTTCCCGGATCCCTCCCCACCTCCACGTGCCTCCCTGCCTCCTTGCTGTCATGCCTCCCCGTATCCCTCCCGACCTACCATCTGCCTCCCTGCCTCCCTGCCCCCCTGCTTTCTTGCCTCCCCCGATCCCTACCCCACCTCCACCTGCCACCTGTCACCTGCCACCTGCCACACACACAGGGCTGGAGGACTGGTGCTGTATTCATTCTTGACTGTGGCCAGGTGTGGACTGACTAATTGCTCGTTTTCTTCGTATTTTCTTGTGTCTGGAAGTGAAGTTGTAACAGTTCCTCTCTCTTCAACACAGAGAAATGGTGTTGTGGCAAGAATGGTGTTTGGAATGCGTTGAGTTTGAGGTGTTGTACTGCGTGTGTCAGTAGTTTGCATACGTATCACCTTTCTAGCAACACCAACCACCCACACAACACGACACATCCCCACAACACACTCAAGACAAGACAACATCAGGGGGAAATTAAACACACACTTTTGTCTCCCTTCCCTCACATAATTTGGATTGTTTGAGAGCAGCGATGGAGGCAAAATGGGCAAAGGGGAAAAACTTGAGTAAGAGGCAAGAGGACCATTTTCCCCTGTGGCAGTGTGCGTGAAGTGGCTCCTCGGGCGGTGTTAAAGGGGCAGCCTCCACGCCACTCCCCGTACCGTTAATACGCCGCCAACAACTTTTATTAGGTACAAGAGGGCCACTGCTGCGATACACTACACCCTCTTATTACATTCCTTCACGGGCTTCTCACAACAAAAGTACGGATAAATTTACTCTCGTTTTCCCTCCTCCTCTATCTCTCTTTCTTTCTCTCTCCCTCTCTCTCTGTTATCTCTTTTTCTTTCTCACACTCATACGTACAGAGATAGTGGCTGTATAGATAGACAGATTGATAGAACAGACAGACAGACAAATAGATAGATAGATACATGAGAGATAGATAAAAAGTTGGATTTAAACAATTGATCACAAATTTATGAACACACACACACACACACACACACACACACACACACACACACACACACACACACACACTCTCTCTCTAACTCAGGTATGGGTACAAAAGCTCTTTAAACCTCCAACATCAAAACGCGGAACAAACCTTCAAACTTCACTCAAACACTGATCTCAGGAGACCTACACAGGGAGTTCAGAAGTTGAGAGCCTCCTACGGGATCACAGGTAAGTCAGTCAGTCAGTAAGTAGGAAGGTAAGTAGGTAAGTAGGTAAATAGGTAAGTGGGTTAGTTAGTATATAAGTAGTTAAGTAAAGGCCCTTCTCAATATTTACTTACTTTTCATTATGTTGTTTTTCTTGTTATTGTTGTTGTTGTTGTTGTGTGTGTGTGTGTGTGTGTGTGTGTGTGTGTGTGTGTGTGTGTGTGTGTGTGTGTGTGTGTGTGTGTGTGTGTGTGTGTGTGTCTGTACTGTATTGTTTATTTCTACTTTATTGTTTATTTCTACTTTCTTTATTTCTCATTTTCAACAACTACCTCCTCCTCCTCCTCCTCCTCCTCCTCCCCCTCCTCCTCTTTCCGGACGACCAGGCTACTCATTCTTCTTCTCCCTTTACTTTTCAAACTACCTTCCCTGCCTCCTCCTCCTCCTCCTCCTCCTCCTCCTCCTCCTCCTCCTCCTACTCTTTTTCCTTTTTTTTCCCTTCCTCCTCCTTCTTCCAGACCATCTCCTTCTCATTCTTCTTCCCCCTTTCCTTTTCAAACAATGTTATTCCCTTCCCTCCTCCCCTCCTCCTCCTCCTCCTCCTCCTCCTCCTCCTCCTCCTCCTCCTCTCGAGATAAATTATTTACCCTCAGTGACAGAATAAATATGCAAATGACATCTGTTTACCTCCTCTTTCTCCTCCTTTACCACTATTTACCTTCCTCTTCCTTCATTCCTTCCTTCTTCCTCTTCCTCTTTCATTCCCTCTTACTTCTTCCTCTTTCGCTCTTCCTTTTTTTTTTTTTTCCCTTTTCGTCCTCATTCTCTTTTCCTCTCTTGCTCTCTTCCTTGTTCACTTTTCCTCTCCCATCCATCCCATTTATCACCATTCTCCTCCTATTCTTACATTCATTTCTTTCTTCCTTCCTCCTTCTCCTCCTCCTCTTCCTCCTCCTCCTCCTCCTCCCGTCTATTTCTCCTTTTCCTCTCTTTATCACTATATTCATCACACTCTTCTTCTTCATACCTATTACTACCTCCTCCTCCTCCTCCTCCTCCTCCTCCTCCTCCTCCTCCTCCTCCTCCTCCTCCTCTTTACTCACGTCTTCTAGTGATCCTCTCGTCTCCTTTATCACTTTCTTTATCATCTATTCCTCTTCCTCTTCCTCCGTGGTGTGTGAATTATCTCCCTTATCTCTCTCTCTCTCTCTCTCTCTATCTTTTCATCTCCTCCGTCTCTTACCTGTGAAAACAAAGGAAATTGCTTAATGTGAAGAAATATACATCAGAGAGAGAGAGAGAGAGAGAGAGAGAGAGAGAGAGAGAGAGAGAGAGAGAGAGAGAGAGAGAGAGAGAGAGAGAGAGAGAGAGAGAGAGAGAGAGATGATTTGAAAAGGTTTTTAAAATGGAATATTCAACAAAAGACTCATTCGTTCATCTCTTGTTGTCATTGTTTGAGAAAGCTCTCTCTCTCTCTCTCTCTCTCTCTCTCTCTCTCTCTCATCCCTCACTCCCGTAGAG
This sequence comes from Portunus trituberculatus, assembly GCF_017591435.1. NCBI lineage: Eukaryota > Metazoa > Arthropoda > Malacostraca > Decapoda > Portunidae > Portunus > Portunus trituberculatus. The sequence goes on from NC_059282.1 coordinate 10,947,621, forward strand.
TTAATTTTCCACTTGGCAGGTAAAGCAGTGAAGTGAGAGGGACTTAGGGAGAGGGAGAGGGAAAGGAGGAGGAGAGAGGAGGAGGAGGAGGAGGAGGAGGAGGAGGAGGAGGAGGAGGAGGAGGAAGAGAGGGAAAGGCAACAGGATGATAAAAAGGGGTAAGAATGAGAGAATGACAGACAAACATATGGTGATCGGAGAGAGAGAGAGAGAGAGAGAGAGAGAGAGAGAGAGAGAGAGAGAGAGAGAGTAAACACACACACACACACACACACACACACACACACACACACACACACACACACACACACTCAAGGTTTGTTTATTAATGACATTATTGAAACGTTAATATTAAGAGCTCATAAGATCGATTATTTGAGAAACAAGGGGACGAAGAGAGGGGAAGGGAGAGCGGGAGAGGGAGAGAGGGGTGGAAAGGGAAAGAGAAGAGAGAGAGAGAGAGAGCTGTGGAAGGCGGAAGGAGGAAAGAGATAGGAAAGTAAAGACGAAAAGAGAGAAAAAGGAAGAATGAAATGAGGCAGGAGAAATAAGGGAAAGGAAGGATAGAGAAAAGGGGAAGAGAAAATAAAAAGAGGAGAAAGAATTGACAAGACAGACAAGACTGACTGACTAACTGACTGTCTGATTGATTGCCTGAAAGGAACATGAGGCAGGAAAAATGTTGGAACAGAAAGCAAGAAGCGGAGAAACGATGCAAAAATAGAAGGGGAAAATGAAGAGAAACAGAGCAGAGGAGTTGATAAAAGTAACTCACTCACTCACTCACTCTCTCACTCACTCACTCACTCACTCACTCACTCACTCACTCACTGAAGGGGGATTAATGAAAGGAAGGAAAAAAATGAAAAGGATAAACAGACAGACATGCATAATTAGATAGACATACATATAGACAGACAGACAGACATACAGACATACAAACAGGCAGATACATTATTGGGTAGGATAAACACAGATGACCATAAACATAAACCAGAATTGTTTGACGATTTACAATAAAAACAAAGAAAATATCGGAAAAAAAATGTATGAACACGATCTCTCTCTCTCTCTCTCTCTCTCTCTCTCTCTCTCTCTCTCTCTCTATTTATTACTGCAATGTTTTTATGTGTTTTCCTTCCTTTAGTTAAAAAATAAAATGAAAAAAAAAGAAAAACGTTTACGAGTCGGAACGTTTGTTTACTTTCTGTATAAACGTTTTTTTTTTCGACAAAAGACTAAAACGTTTTCCAAGTAATTAATGGCGAGGCCTTGTCTATATGCAAATCAGCTGTCTTCCCTCTCCCTCTCTCCTCCTCTCCCTCTCTCTATCCCATCTCCTTTTCCTGTCTCCTTTATTCTCTTCTCTTTCTTCTCCCCCCTTCTTCTAGATCTCCAAAATACACCACTCCATCTCTCTCTCTCTCTCTCTCTCTCTCTCTCTCTCTCTCTCTCTGTGGATGAAGGAAGGTAGGAAAAGAAAGGAAAAATGAAAGGAAAAGAAAAATAGAGGAAAACAGAAATAAGAGAAAGAAAGGAAGGATAAAAGGGAAAGAGAAAAGTAAAGACAAGACGAAGGAAAAGAAGAAAAGAGAGAAAAGAGAAAACAAAAGATTGATTGACTCTGTGAAACCAAAGAGAAACGAGGGGAGAGAGAGAGAGAGAGAGAGAGAGAGAGAGAGAGAGAGAGAGAGAGAGAGAGAGAGAGAGAGAGAGAGAGAGAGAGAGAGAGAGAGAGAGAGAGAGAGAGAGAGAGAGAATGAAATATCTCACCTGTAAACCCTAATTCCTTACACCTGGAGGCTAATTAAGAGAGCGTGCAGGTAAACACGGATAAGCACAGACGAACAGACGTAAACACACACACACACACACACACACACACACACACACACACACACACACACACACCACCTGCGTACCTCGGTAACGTAAACAACCAAATTGATTCCTTATTGCGTAACTCAGCGTAAGGAGAGAGAGAGAGAGAGAGAGAGAGAGAGAGAGAGAGAGAGAGAGAGAGAGAGAGAGAGAGAGAGAGAGAGAGAGAGAGAGAGAGAGAGAGATTAAATGAATGAGCTTGAAGTGAAAGACGAATGACCGAGACTTAGAAGAAATGGAGTGAAGGAAGAAAGGAAGGAAGGAAGGAAAGAAAAAAGGAAGGAAGGAAGGAAGGAAGGAAGGAAGGAGAGAAGGAAGGAAAGGATAAAAAGGAAAGAAGGGAAAGAAGAATAAACTGAAAGGAAAATAAGGAAGACGGAAAAGTTGTGAAATGGATTCTCCTCCCCCCCTCTCTCTCTCTCTCTCTCTCTCTCTCTCCCAATCTCTTCTTCTGTCTGGCTTCTTTACCTGTCCTGCCTCTCTCTCCTTCCCTCCACCTCCCCTCCTCCTTTCCTCCTTCTTCCTTACTTCCCTCCTCCTTCCCTCCTGTCAAGTAATTCCTCACTACCTGTCACTCATCTCCCTCCTCCTCCTTCTCCTCCTCCTCCTCCTCCTCCTCCTCCTCCTCCTCCTCCTCCTCCTCCTCCTCTTCCTCCTCTTCTCTCTCTCTCTCTCTCTCTCTCTCTCTCTCTCTCTCTCTCTCTCTCTCTCTCTCTCTCTCTCTCTCTCTCTCTCTAGGTAGATCAAAGAGCCCTCCCACTTTCCTTTCCAATCCTGTACGTGTTTACATATGTAGGTTTTCATACATACACATGTGCACACCTGCATACATACATACATACATACATACATACATACATACATACATACATACATACGTGTCATTATTTACTCTTCATAATGTTCCTGATGTTATAAAGTCAATTTCTCTCCATACATTACACTTTTTTTCTCTCTTTTTCAATGTGTGTGTGTGTGTGTGTGTGTGTGTGTGTGTGTGTGTGTGTGTGTGTGTGTGTGTGTGTGTGTGTGTGTGTGTGTGTGTGTGTGTGTGTGTGTGTGTGTGTGTGTGTGTGTGTGTGTTATAAAGTCAATTTCTCTCCATACATTACACATTTTGTTTCTCTGTTTCAATGTGTGTGTGTGTGTGTGTGTGTGTGTGTGTGTGTGTGTGTGTGTGTGTGTGTGTGTGTGTGTGTGTGTGTACATTACACATTTTGTTTCTCTTTTTCAATGTGTGTGTGTGTGTGTGTGTGTGTGTGTGTGTGTGTGTGTGTGTGTGTGTGTGTGTGTCCACAGTGCCCTACAAATTACTGTTTTTTTTTCCCTGCGTTTGTCAAGTTCCTCTCACAGACACGGCCCGTTTTTCCTCGACAGTGTCAGTTTTTCCCTAAAGTGTCAACATTTTTCCCAAAAATTTGTCATATTTTCCCACACTGCGCCACATAATTCCCCACACGAGGCTGTACACACACACACACACACACACACACACACACACACACACACACACACACACACACACACACACACACACACACACACACACACACACACACGAGCAACAAGTCAATACTAAGATGTCTTTGTCTCTTTAAAAATTCCCTTTACCAGAGAGAGAGAGAGAGAGAGAGAGAGAGAGAGAGAGAGAGAGAGAGAGAGAGATGCATTTTGGACTAAAGGGAATAGAAGGGAAAAGAAGAAAATGAGGTACATTAACATATAAAAAGGCAGCGGCGGCGGCGGAAGAGGAGGAGGAGGAGGAGGAGGAGGAGGAGGAGGAAGAAGAAGAAGGAGGAGGAGGAGGAGGAGGAGGAGGAAAGAGGCGACACTCACCTCTCACATCATCCAGAATCAATACAAGACGTGGAAAAAAAAGGAAAAGGGGAAAAAAGATTGTCGTGAGAGGAATAACAAGATCAGCTGTTTTGGATTTGTTTTCCTTTTATAGAGAGGGAGAGAGGGAGAGGGAGAGGCAAAGGGAGAGGGAATGAAAGAGAGAGAGGGAGAGTGAGGGGAGACTGAGAGGGGGAGTGAGAGGGAGAGGGAAACACTTTATTTGTTCAGTCGTTATTTGGAAACAAAACTCCTTTTTTTTCCTTACTTTTGTCTTTTTTCAATGGATGGTTTGTAAGGCAAGCTCTCTCTCTCTCTCTCTCTCTCTCTCTCTCTCTCTCTCTCTCTCTCTCTCTCTCTCTCTCTCTCTCTCTCTCTCTCTTATCTTGTTCTTCCTTTTCTTTATAATTTTGCTCCTCCTCTTCCTCTTCCTTATCAAATAGTGAGGCTTAAGAGAGGTACCGTATCTACTCTCTCTCTCTCTCTCTCTCTCTCTCTCTCTCTCTCTCTCTCTCTCTCTCTCTCGCCTTCGGCCATTCCGTGTGGAGAGGTAAACACAAAACAACTGTTACCGTAAAGGGGGATTAGACCAGCTCTCGCTCTCTCTCTCTCTCTCTCTCTCTCTCTCTCTCTCTCTCTCTCTCTCTCTCGTCTCTCTCTCGTGCGGTGACCTTTCTGTTCATGTTTTCGTTGTTAAACCCGGTCAACTGTGTGTGTGTGTGTGTGTGTGTGTGTGCGAGGCTATGTACCGAATGTAAGTGACGTAGTGAGACCCTCGCTTTTACAACACACACACACACACACACACACACACACTGGTAGTAAAAGCCACTACTATGCACAACAAGGTAGAGAGAGAGAGAGAGAGAGAGAGAGAGAGAGAGAGGGAAATTTTATGGTCCAGTTTCTCCTTTTTTCATATTTTCCTTCTCCAACTTCTAATTTCTCCATTTCCGTAGTTTTTCCTTATTCAATCTCCAAATTTCTCCCTTTTCCTTTTTCCTCCCTCCCTTCCTTCCTTCCTTCCTTCCTTCCTATCTTCCTTCTTTTAACTTCAATTTTCTCCTTCTCCTTCTCTCCATTTCTCCATTACATTCGAAATCCTCTCTATCCTTCTTTCCTTCCTTCTTTCCTGCCATCTTCTTTACGAGTTTTTTTTCCCTTTCCTTCTTCTCTTCCTTCACGTTTCCTTCCTTTTATCTTCCTTTCCTTCCTCTTGTCTCCCTTCAACTTGTATTCCTTTCCCTCCGTTTCTTTCTTCTCCCTCCTCCTCCTTCCCTCCCTCCCTTCTTTCCCTCCCGTCTTTCCTTACCAATGGAGAGGAAAGAGAATGAAGGTGACTATAAATTTTGAGCACTTGAGCCAAATGGATGTTTCTTGATAGAACACTAATTGAATGCATCACACACTCACACACTCACTCACTCACTCACTCACTCTCACTCTCACTCACTCACTCACTCACTCACACACTCATTCTCACTCTCACTCACTGATTAAATGATTTTGAAATTGATTTTTTGAGTGAGTGAGTGAGTGAGTGAGTGAGTGAGTCCCCTCTTCTCTCTCTCTCTCTCTCTCTCTCTCTCTCTCTCTCTCTCTCTCTCTCCCCTCCCTGACATTCATTCCACGTCTAATCTAGCAATTCTCTTCTATTTTACCTGATACCGCCACGAATCAGAAGTCACTCCCCTCACTTATGTTTCCCCTCGCTAGGTATATACACAAGTTTTCCCCTCAGTTTCCTCCCCTTTCACTCAATTCCTATTCCTCTGTTTCCCCTTACCCATTCCTGTTATCTCTGCCTCATTCCCATTTTCCCCTCATTTTCATTCCTACTGCTACTTACAATCATTCCACTCCATTCCCCTCACTCTCTCACTCTCTCTCTCACTCTCCTTTTTTCTTTTTCTCTCTCTTCTCTCTTCTGGGGCATTCAAATACCTGGTTCTATTATCCGTTTCCCCTCATTCTTTCCCCTTATCAGCAGTCGTGTCTGATTTCCCCTCACATCATCCCTCTGGCGCCAGGATTTCCCCTCAGAAAACCAACATTTTGCAGATTTAAGAAGAGAAAGCTTAAGTTATTTTTGATTACTCTTCTGTCTGTCTGTCTGTCTGTCTGTCTGAGGGGAAAAATGTGTCTGAAAGGAGGGAATTTAGGTGAGGGGAAGATAAATGAGGGAAAATAGGAGAGAGGAAGAGGAGGGGGAGGAAGA
>NC_059282.1:10966055-10968555 GCF_017591435.1 Portunus trituberculatus
TGAAGGGAAGACGAATGAAAGAAACAAAAATAAGAACCAAATAAAAAGAAATGAACAAAGACAAAAGGAAAATGAGTCATCCATTATTCATATTTGTTATTTATCTTTCCTGGTAAATATTTTCCCTACATTTATTTCCCCCTATCATTTTTTCCCCATCTTTTTCCCCTGCTCTTCTGAGTGGATGAGAGGCCTCCAGCTTCTGGCACTCATCCAGGAACACACACACACACACACACACACACACACACACACACACACACACATACAGTAGGAAGGGAAGCAGTAAAAGATAAAAACAAAAACGGGGAAAACTAAACGAAATAAAAAAAAATATGTATGTAAACTCAATAAAAAAATGTGTGTGTGTGTGTGTGTGTGTGTGTGTGTGTGTGTGTGTGTGTGTGTGTGTGTGTGTGTGTGTGTGTGTGTGTGTGTTTCAGAGCTCACGATTGCAGCAAGTTTCGAATCATCTCGCCAATACAGAAAAAAAAAGGAAATATTCAAACTTTTTTTTCCCTTTCAGTTCTATATACAATTTAAAAAAAAAAAAAAAGAATTTGAATTATTCTCCTCGCCTGTCCTTTTTCGCCACCAGTCCTTTCAATTAACAGCCTGAAAAAGTTTGTACACTGAAGCTTCTCCCAAAACACACACACACACACACACACACACACACACACACACACACACACACACACATGATAGCTTCTCCCATTAGTAAGAGGTAAATAGCCCCATTAAACAGACCCATTAGCAACCCTTATTTACGATTTACTCCATTACCAGTTACCCCTTCAAGAGAGAGAGAGAGAGAGAGAGAGAGAGAGAGAGAGAGAGAGAGTGGGGAGTGGTACGGTAAAAAAAATTATGACGGTAATAAAGTAACATATAAACAAACAAATAAAAGAACATAAACAAAGTGTAGAATGTAAGCAAGAGAGGAAGAGAGGGAGGGAGGAAATCTCTCTCTCTCTCTCTCTCTCTCTCTCTCATCTCACTTACATTAATATCCAACGCGCTTCTGCCTCTGACACTACTATTCTTCCTCCTCCTCCTCCTCCTCCTCCTCCTCCTCCTCCTCCTCTTCTTCATACCGCCTCCATATCCTCCTCTCCCTCGCCCTCATGTCTTCTGGCCACCTCTCTCTCCCTCCCCCCCTCCTCTCTCTCTCTCTCTCTCTCTCTCTCTCTCTCTCTCTGACCAGGCACTCTTGAAACAGTCTCTACACTCTTTCCTTTCTCCTCCTCCTCCCTTCTTCTTCTTTCTCTTCTTCTCCTTCTTTTTTTTATTTCTCCTCTCCCCCTCTTCTTCCTCCTCCTCCTCCTCCTCCTCCTCCTCCTCCTCCTCCTCCGGGTGGTAATCCAAAGTGTGCCTGACCTCTGTGCGCCGCGTCTCTCTTTAAGGGGCCGCCAATCTTGCCCCGCCGCCGCCACAAGGATAAAGAGGAACGCTTGCCAAACACTCGCTACCCTTTTTGAAATGGTGACAAGTATGGCGCTTTATCAAAAAACAAAAACGTTCCTGTAGAAAAGGACGATGGCGCCACAAAATGTATTGCAATAAAAGTCTTCAGAAGTGAATGCATCAAACAACAACAAAAATTCAAAATGTCCGCTTGTAAAACACCACGTTTATTTTTTGAATGGTGACAAGTATGGCGCTTTACAAAAATAAATAAATAAAGCATTGTTCCTGTAGAAATCCACGATGTAGATACAAAATCCATCAAACAACAACAAAAATTTGAAATGCCAACTTGCAAAACACCGCGTATGTTTTTTGAATGGTGACAAGTATAGCGCTTTACAAAAAAAGAAAAAAAAAAACAATATTCCTTTAGAAATCCACAATGCCGCCACAAAATGCATTTCACCAAAAGTCTTCAGAAAAAAATCCATCAAACCACAACAAAAATTTGAAATGTCAGCTTGCAAAACACCACGTATGTTTTTTTTTTTTTTTTTGAAATGCCAAAATTCCTTAAAAAGCCTTCAAAACAAAAACTAAATGAAGTCAGTGAACAAATCAACAAAAAAAGATAATTCAAATAACAAAACAACAAACAGAAGCAAAACAGTCCATGATCTTTTAAAATAAACCGAAATATGGCAAACTTGAAAAAACAGCCCCTTAAAAATGTTACAATACTTAAGGAGATGATCGCTAGTCCTTTACAACGCCATCCAGCCCTTCCCAGCCCTGTCCAATCCTTCCCAGCCCCATCCAATCCTTCCCAGCCCCATCCAGCCCTTATCAGCCCCACCCAAACCCTATCAGCCCCGTCAAGCTCTTTTCACTCTCTCTACACCTTCTCAGCCCCATCCAGTCCTTCCTAGCCCAATCCAACCCTTCCCAGTCCCTTTTAGCTCTTCTCAGTCCCCATTCAGCCCTTCCCAGCACCATCCAACCCTTCTTAGCCCCATCCAGGTCTTCTCAGCCCTACCCAGCCCCAGCCAGCCTCTCCCATAAGCCATCTGCACTGGTCTCCCTCAACTCC
>NC_059282.1:10973555-10976055 GCF_017591435.1 Portunus trituberculatus
AGCGTGGCGGCGTTGGAGACAGCGCCGCCATATGTCGCGCCCCGAGTGATGGAGAATAGATTGAGGGTGAAAAGGGGGATGGTCTTAATAGATAATGTAGCGGGGAGGGGCGGGAAGGCCGAGGCAGGGCAAGGGGCGATAGATAATGGAAGAGGCGGTCGATACAAGTTATGCTGGGACTGACCGTGTGTTCCTGAGGTGGGGGAAGTTTTGTGTGTGTGTAGGGGTGTTTGTAGGGGGTTTGTATGGGCGCAGGACTGGCTGGCTGGGTCTCTCTCTCTCTCTCTCTCTCTCTCTCTCTCTCTCTCTCTCTCTCTCTCTCTCTTAAAACTGTTAATTGCTCTAAAGGCTTAAAATGAATGGAAAAGTCGTGTCTGTTTCGACTTTATGGCTTCAGAGAGAGAGAGAGAGAGAGAGAGAGAGAGAGAGAGAGAGAGAGAGAGAGAAAGGATGGCTGAATTAAGGGCCGCCTCTCAGACACTGCACACTTAACTACCCTAACTAACCTAATCTAACCTGACAACTAATGAACTAATACGAGTTATAACATTAGCCACTCACACACTCTCCCTCTTACCGCCCTCTCTCTCTCTCTCTCTCTCTCTCTCTCTCTCTCTCTCTCTCTCTCTCTCTCTCTCTCTCTCTCAGTACAATTCTTTCACGTGAGGACACAAGAGGAAGGAAGGAAGAAAGGAAGAAAGGAAGGAAGAGTATGGTTTGGTGTTTGATAAGGGAAGTGATTGGGTTGGCAAAGGCTGTGACCAATGAGTGTAATGACTTGTACTAGAGTTAAAGAGTGCCTGCCTTTGTGTGTGTGTGTGTGTGTGTGTGTGTGTGTGTGTGTGTGTGTGTGTGTGTGTGTGTGTGTGTGTGTGTGTCTTAGTTTGAGTGAGGAGCGTTGTTTTAAGACGGTGATGTTTGACTGTGTGTAGTGAACGTATTAATGAAGATTGAATTAGTGGCTTTGAGGTCCGAGGGTCTCCAAACGCACGGGTTCGAATCCTGTCCACGGTCCGAGTGTAGGTTGGGCTTCCTTACTTACTGTTCTCTAGCGGGTGGGCTTTCAGGTATCCCAAAAAGGACCTCCTTCAGCCAATAAATTCCCGTGAAAAACCCACATGGTATAAAACAGAAAAGAAGAGGAGCATTGATAAGGCAGAGTGACTCCATGCCTTAGGGAATAAGAAGGGAAGGTGTAGTATTAACAATATGACTGTCGGTGATGTGAGTGTATTAAGAACGGCATGGCAAGGCAAACAATACTGCGCGTAGTTCATGACCTGTAGCAAAACACGTAGAGAATTGCAACATACCATCAGGTTTACACATTGCACTGAAAATTCCAGAGTATTTATTGATAACGCAAATCCAAGTAACGCGTGTCCTGTGCAACGCTGGATACGTGATAATAGAACCAGGAACATGAAGCCACAAGGAAATAAGAGAAGTTGCATCGTCCCAACACGCGGTAGTCCCTTTATGAAACACGCCTGCTTATTTTCAGTCATCATCCACATCGGTAAAGCCGCGTAATCCTTCCAAGCTGCTGTTGACTCGCCACTCGCTACCTGCTGATCGCCTCCAATAACAGTGTTGCGGGAAATATCAGGTGAAACACATGATGCATTATACAAAGACTGTTTTATTTCAAAGTACGTGTAAACAATGAAGAAATGAATGCAGGAAATCTTTCATTGGGGAACGACTAATGGGGATCTCTCTCTCTCTCTCTCTCTCTCTCTCTCTCTCTCTCTCTCTCTCTCTCTCTCTCACTTCCTTCCGTCCTGTTTCCTCCGTCCCCTCCATTCTCCTTTTTCGTACTCTCAGATACTTCCCTTCCTCAATATTTTCCTCTTCAAACACTTCTCTCCCCTTTTTTCCCCTTTCCTCCTCCCTTCGTTTCCCTCCATTTCTTCTCCCCATCCGTATTTCTCCTTAAACCTAAACACTCCTTCCTTTCTCCCTCTTTTATATTTTTTTTCCCTTCCTCCTTCGTCTGTTCCTTTTCTCTCCCGATTTGCATTTCACTGTCTATGTTTTATTGTATTTCTCCTTTCCTTCTCCCGTTCGTCTCTCTATAAAGTCTAGTTTCCGTTTCTTTACGCCTATTTAATCTATTCATCTCTCTCTCTCTCTCTCTCTCTTTGATCATATTTATCTTCTCCTTTCTTCATCTCTATGTCCGTTTTTTTTCTCTTTTTTCTACATACTTCTTTCTCCGTTCTTCTTTTTTCCCTTATTCTTCTAAATTTTCCCTCCTCCTTTCCTTCTTACTGCCATTATCATCTCGCCTTTCTCCCTTCCTTCTTTTGTCTCTCCATTTCATCTTCCTATCCATCTTACTTCTCTATCCTTCTTTCCTTAAACCACCATCATCTCCTTTTCTCCCTCCCTTCCTCCCTTCCTGCCTGCCTTCCCGCCACCTCCTCCTCTATTACTTCCCAGCGTCCGTGGAAGGCAGCGCGACAGATGGAATACTAACAGCACAACATTCACACTT
>NC_059282.1:10983555-10986055 GCF_017591435.1 Portunus trituberculatus
TTCCTCTTAATCCTTCTCCTTTCTTCCTTTATTTATCATTACTTTCATTCATTTCATCTTCCTTTCCTTCCACCATATTTCCTATTCTCCTCCTCCTCCTCCTCCTGCTCCTGTTCCTGCTCCTGCTCCTCCTCCTGCTCCTCCTCTCCTCTCCAAGACTGAGTGGAGGCAATGGGATGAAGGGAGAGTAGAAGAAAAGTATAGATAGATAGATAGATAGATAGATGGATAGATAGATAAAATTAGATAGATGGGTAAGTATATAGATAGATAGATGGATAGATGGATAGATAGATATACACACATGAAGACTGATACATATATTGATTAAAAATTCCAATAACTTACATGGTTCAATACACACACACACACACACACACACACACACACACACACACACACACACACACACACACACACACACACACGATAAAGATACATTTCGTGTGTGTGTGTGTGTGTGTGTGTGTGTGTGTGTGTGTGTGAGTGCTCTTGCCATGTCTTTCTTTCCTTCATTCTCTCTCTCTCTCTCTCTCTCTCTCTCTCTCTCTCTCTCTCTCTCTCTCTCTCTCTCTCTCTCTCTCTCTCTCTCTCTCTCCAACATTCTTCCTCCATCTCCTTCCCTTCCTTCTCTCCACATCTTACCTCTTTCCCTTTATCCTCTTCCTCCTCCTCCTCCTCCTCCTCCTCCTCCTCCTCCTTCTCCTCCTCCTCCTCCTCCTCCTGATATTGAGCAAGTGTCAGGTTTGTAAACAACCTGAAGAATGGAGACGTATGAGGGAGGGAGAGAGAGAGAGGGAGAGGGAGAGGGAGAGGGAGAGGGAGTGGGAAAGGAGGGTAAGTGGAGAATTAAAGGGAATGTTTGGAATTTGAGGCAAGTTAAAGGGAGGACAGTGAGGGAGTGACTAAATGGAATGGAAATTTGGGAGAAATAAAGGAAACGGGAGAGAGAGGCCGGGGAGAGGAGGGAGAGAGACGGGGAGAGAGGGGAAGAGCAGGAAGGGAGACGGAAACAGGGAGAGGAGGGAGGGAGAAGAGGGAGACAAAATGTTTACAAAAAGGGAGAAAATTAGGAAGAGGGTGAGAGAGAAGGAAGGTTACAGGATATTGGAGGAAAAAGCGAGAGAGAGAGAGAGAGAGAGAGAGAGAGAGAGAGAGAGAGAGAGAGAGAGAGAGAGAGAGAGAGAGAGAGAGAGAGAAGAGATGATGAAAGTAGATGAAGTGGAGGAGGAGGATGAGGAGAAGGAGAAGGAGAAGGAGGAGGAGGAGGAGGAGGAGGAGGAGGAGGAGGAAGAGGAGGAGGAGGAATAATCTCTTTCTCTCATGCCCGTTCACGATACCATCTTTCTTGCTTCCTATCATCTCTCTCTCTCTCTCTCTCTCTCTCTCTCTCTCTCTCTCTCTCTCTCTCTCTCTCTCTCTCTCTGTCTATCTGTCTCGTCCCTTCCATTTCTCCTTCCCTGCACCTCATGTCCTTCACTCCTCCCTCCTCCTCCTCCTCCTCCTCCTCCTCCTCCTCTTCTCCCTCCCTTGTCTGAGGAAGATGGAGGTGGGGCCAGGTAATAATGCAGGTGATGTCAGGTTAATTAAGGAATGTCGGGAGGCAGGCAGGTTTAGCTAGCTTAGAGGAGGACGAGGAGGAGGAGGACAGAAGGAGAAGAGGGAATATAAAGGAATACAAAGGAAGGAACAAACATCAGCCCTACTGTGCCTAACGAGGCTGTCTGTGTGGCTGTGTTAAAAGGAGAACTTGTAACGAAAAAGCATAAAAAGTAGATACAGTTTTCCTTATCTGAAAATTATGACAATATCGGAAATTCTGAGGTTTAGGAGAGGAATGTCTGATGTCAGGTGACTCAATAATATCTAATTAAGAGTACCTGTTAAGTGTGTCCCACAGTTTTTTTCTTTATGTGGGAAGAGGACCAGCCAAGGGCAAAAAAAAGAAAAGATTGAAAAAAAGGCCCACTTGAGTGCTGGCTCTCTAAAAAGTGGAAAAGCGTCAGCCAAAATTTGGGAGGAAATGCCTTGTACCTGTGTGTTGTGACGCGTTTAGGTTGGCACCGCGCCGCCGCTGACTCGGTACATATGTGCACATGGCTCAAAGAAGTACATGTTAGCCCTGCACTCAGAAACGTTTTGCTCATCACCATAACTGTTTTTAAAGATACAGAGATAACTGGCAAGGTTCTCATGACTGTTTTGTTAATCCGTCACTAGAACCATCGACACGCGCTGAACAACACGTGTTACTTCAACTGTAACTGTGGTGGCTCACAATTCACAACATGCCATTCACTTGTTATACATTGTCAAGACACACACACAATACACGGCAAGCTTCATTAAAATTAGCTAAAAACACTGTCAAGACACACACACAATACACGGCAAAGCTTCATTAAAATTAGCTAAAAACATTGTCAAGACACACACACAATACACGGCAAAGCTTCATTAAAATTAGCTATACATTGTCACGACACACACACTATACACG
>NC_059282.1:11008555-11031055 GCF_017591435.1 Portunus trituberculatus
AAGACTGGAGAACGGTGAAACAAAAGTATTTTCTACATTTTTTTCTGAGTTGGCAATCTTGACATCCGTAATAGAACGTACTAAAACATTTCTACCATCATAAAAAAACGGGTTTATTATAATAGTGAATGGGAGAGTAAAGTATTTCCTTTATTTTCCCTTACGTCTGAAATTTCTGGGTTGTTGTGTTACATGTAATATCATTCACAACAACAATATAAAAGCAGGAAATATGTAACGTAACACGAGGTACATGTATTCCTGGTTTTGCTCTCATGCTTCAAATCGAGTGCATATTTATCCAATGGAGCGTGCGTGGATCATTGCACGGTGCTGATAATGACACAGGTACTTTTCCGTCCGTTATTCACCTCTATATTTTACCATAAGTGTAGTGTCCTGCATTAACCAGTGCGCATTTCATATCGAACTTCTTTTAAGGGTTGGTATTTTTGCTACACTCCCATCTCGCGCGTTTCAGGTATGCTCAGGTGTCGTAAACTGCACGGTGAGTAAGTGAACGAGTGAGTGAGTTTGTCTGCGGGTAGAGAGAGTGATTGGGTGCACGAGTGAGTGAGTGAGTGAATGAGACAAGTTCAGATGATGTGGCAATCGTGATAACATTTTGGTTCATTGCGAGACAGCAGACGCACATGCACACGTTAAAGGGTTAATGTGCATCCGTGTTCCTAGAGATTAGTTTGCATTTCAGTAATCCTCCGCTGTTCGTCAGAGGCAGATAGACTATTATGTTGAGGTAGATATTCCTGTCATTTATCTATCTATGATTCTGATATGCTATACTTATCCCATGTTTTATTTATTTTTTTTTTTCATAACTGGCAGGCGAATTCCCTTTACCAATTTGTCTTTCGTTATCGTTATTTCTTTTTACTCGTATTTCTAAACTCTACGGTCACTTAAGTAAAAGACTATATCATTTTCTTTATCTATTGCTCGCTCGTTTTCATCTCTCTCCATCCATTCATCTTTCTATTAATACATCCATCTTCTTTTTACTCATATATCCACCTATCTATCTATCTATCTATCTATCTACCTAACTATCGATTAATTTATCCATCTACCAGCCAAACAACCAACCTGTCTATCTACCTATGCATTCATCTACCCATCTATCTATCTATCTATTTATCTACCAATCTCAACCCCGCCCTAATCTCCCGTGCAGTGTTCCTGGGCGTGCGTGCCTTGGGCGTGGCTCTGGTGGTGGCGGCAATGGTGTCCCCCGGTGTAGTAATGAGTCTCCCAGGTGGCATGGGCGTGCGAAGCCTCCTCGGGGGACCACCCATGCACCAGGTGGACTACTGCATCCTTACCTGTGACTCCTGCTACAAGGTGTGTGTGTGTGTGTGTGTGTGTGTGTGTGTGTGTGTGTGTGTGTGTGTGTGTGTGTGTGTGTGTGTGTCTTAAGTTGGGTTCACACATGTCAATATGCGACTGAAATTGCAAGCCGGTACAGTTTCCTAGCTATTGAAAAAAAAAAAACAGTCTTGTTCAGTCGATTTGCAACTTTGTTTACGCTGTGACGTCACGGAGAAAGGTTTGAAAAGATGGTGTCGATGTAGAAAAGATTTTGGAATTGGCGGGAAAAGAGCACATCTGGGACCCTAATAGTTAATTCCACAGCAAAAAAAAAAAAAAAAAAAGCAAATTGACGTTCGATGAGATAGCAGGATGTTGTTGGAGGTGAGAATTTAATACTTCTTATTTAATTTTATCGTCACCGGAGGAAGACATCTTGTTGGGTAGCTGTTCGTTTACATTCACTTCTCGCCAACCAGCCGATACTTCCCAGTCACTATGTGTGAACGTGTTCCGACTAGAAGGGCTCTGTGGATACTTCTAATGACTTACAATTTCAGTCGCATATTGATACGTGTGAACCCGCCTTTTTCTTGTTCTTGTTCTTGTTCTTGCTTATATTCTGGTTCTCTCTCTCTCTCTCTCTCTCTCTCTCTCTCTCTCTCTCTCTCTCTCTCTCTCTCTCTCTCTCTCTCTCTCTCTCTCTCTCTCTCTCTCTGATACACACAGTTAATATCAATCAAAATAATTTGAGTTCATATTTCTAAATGATAGTGAAAGTAATGAAGGTGATGAATGGTGGTGATGGTGATGGCGGTGACTAGTGATGGTGATGATGGTGGTGAAGGAAATGTACATCACTGGTAATGAATGAAGGATCAACACTAATGGCACACTCAAAAACTTTACTTATAACCGTTTGTATTTTGCTTTCTTTTTTCCCATTATCGACAGGAAAAGAGAAGAAAATGTCTATCTATTAGTATATACCTCATTTGCATATACTTTGCATTTACAAGTAAGTGTTATACGATTCACTATATTCACTGCTATGAACTACTAATAAATGGCAGAAATAATGATGATGATGATAATAATAATAAAAATAATAACAATAACAATAATAATAATAATGATAATGATAATAATAATAATAATAATGATAATAATGATAATAATAATAATAGTCACACAAGTAGGAAAAATATAACACTACTCCACTCTCCTTCATCTTCATAACATCTTCTACTCTCCTCCACCTTCCTAACACACCTACCTCCACTCTTCTCCACCCTACACCTCATTCCACCTCTCCACCACCTTCCTAACACACCCTCCTCCACTCTTCTCCACCCTACATCCCATTCCACCTCTCCACCACCTTCCTAACACACCCTCCTCCACCCTCACCCCATTCCACCTCCACCACCTCCTAACACACCTACCTCCATTCTTGTCCACTCTACACACCCATTCCACCTCTCCTCCACCTTCCTAACACACCCTCCTCCACTCTTCTCCACCCTACACACCCATTCCACCTCTCCTCCACCTTCCTAACACACCTACCTCCACTTTTCTCCACCCTACACCCCATTCCACTTTCCTCCACCTTCCTAACATCTCCTACACCTTCCTAATACTCCTTCCACCCTTCCCTCCACTAATCCACCTTCCTAACACACCCAAAACGTAAAAATATAAAGGAAGCAGCAAAATGTCTCGAGTTCCACCTAAGTCAGTCCCTCTACGAAATGTATCTAATTATTTTCCCCCATCTTCCATAAACGTACACAAGAAACACCCCAGGAACATCGGCAAATAACACATAAATATCCTGTTTATGTCGAGCCAAACATCAAGATCACAGTGTTGCCAAATGTCAGGTTCCAGGAATTGGTGTGAGGATGATAATAGAGTTAGAGACACGCACGTGGCCTCAATTATCTCTCCTTAAACGAATTACATGCTTGTTTTCTGTCACTCTCTCTCTCTCTCTCTCTCTCTCTCTCTCTCTCTCTCTCTTAATTCTCCTCTTTTTTCATTCTCATGTATTTTGTTTCCCTTTTCTTTCATCTTTTCCTCAATTTTTTTCTTTATTTATACCATGTGGGCTTTTCACGGGAATTTATGGCCTAAAGGGGATACTTTTTGTGGTACCTCCTATCTCAAAGCCCACCCGCTAAGAAACCATTGCCCCGAGTGCGAAAGCCCAACCTACACTCGGACCGTGGACAGGATTCAAACCCGTGCGCTTGGAGACCCCTCGGACCCCAAAGCACACATGGTTTCACTGTACCATGGCGGCCCTTAATTTCATCTATATTGTTTAATTTAATCTATATAGCTTTTTATTTCACTCCCTTCTCTTGTTTATCTTCTTTTATCTCCCTTACATTATCTCTGGTTCACTGCGAGACACGAGGCACAACCAGGACAACACAAGGCTTTCTCTTTTCGTAAATATAAAAGAAAGTTTCTCTTTATGTAATTCTAACTTAAATAAATACTAACTGTTTGTCTTCCCGTAAATTCAGCTTCATAAAAGAAAATAATCCTTACTGTTTCTGTTTCCGTATATGTATCTATCTAACTTCTTGATGAAAACCACAACTCTTTTTCTATTTCCGTGAATATAACTTCGGAAAAAAAAAATTCCTTCCTGTTTCTCTTTCCGTGTATCTAACTTCACCAAAAGAGACAAAACAAAGACTGTAACTTGTGTGACTCCTTCTGTTTCCACTGGTCAGGGCGAGTCCCATAAATTTAACTTTAAGCAAAAATAGAAAAAAAAAATTCCTTACTATTTCTCTTTCCGTATATCTAACTTTACCAAAAGAGACAAAACAAAGACTACAACTTGTGTGACTGTTTCTCTTCCCACTGGCCAACGCGAGTCCTATAAATTTAACTTCGAACAAGAATAAAAAAAAAATACTTATTGTTTCTCTTCCTATATATCTAACTTCACAAAAAGACAAAACAAAGTGGAACCATGCGTGCTTTGTGGTCCGAGAGGTCTCCAAGCGCACGGGTTCGAATCCTGTCCACGGTCCGAGTGTAGGTTGGGCTTCCTCACTCGGGGTAACGGTTTCCTAGGGGATGGGCTTTGAGATAGGAGGTACCCCCAAAAATACCCCCTTTAGCCCATAAATTCCCATGAAAAGCCCACACGGTGTAAAAAAAAAAAGAAAAATAAATCAATAAAACTTGTGACTCCTTCTCTTCCACTGGCCAGGGTGAGTCTCTGCTGCTGTGCGCCAACGCCTGCATCAAACACGGAGGCTCGATGGGCTACGACTGGACCAACACGTGCCCCTACTTCTCCAATGCCAGGAAATGATTCAACTCTCACCACCGTAACATAAGCTGCTCCTCCTCGCCTCCTCCAGGGTACTCGTAGATACAACTTCGTCTCATCCGTGCGCCTCCATGTGACTGACTCTCTCTCTCTCTCTCTCTCTCTCTCTCTCTCTCTCTCTCTCTCTCTCTCTCTCTCTCTCTCTTCATGCGTCTCTTTTCCCGCGATAATGATTAATAAAATGGACAAACATTTTTCTTGTATTGTGTTTGATTAGTTTCCTCTTCATGTGTGTGTGTGTGTGTGTGTGTGTGTGTGTGTGTGTGTGTGTGTGTGTGTGTGTGTGTGTGTGTGTGTGTGTGTGTGTGTGTGTGTGTGTGTGTGTGTGTGTGTGTGCGTGCGTGTTTTCAGGTGGTTCAGGTGGTGATCAAACTTCATTCTAGTTAAGTTTGCAGCTTCCAATCTTTTCTTCTTGTTTACTTTCAACATTCCTCTCCCATCCCCCTGCTCTCTCTCTCTCTCTCTCTCTCTCTCTCTCTCTCTCTCTCTCTCTCTCTCTCTCTCTCTCTGTTTGCAAATTTAACGAGATATTGATTAAAAACCTGTGTAATTTTTGTGTCAAGGTTGGTGTGTGTGTGTGTGTGTGTGTGTGTGTGTGTGTGTGTGTGTGTGTTTAAACTGGTGTGATTACGGCCAGCCTTCCTCAAAACCTGTAAATAGCTGCAGAAAGATCGAGAAATATATACCTTTTGCATTCAGTTATATTTAGTTACTATTCTTCCACTAGTGTTGTTTTTAGGAGAGATGTAGGTCAATAAAATGATTCCTCTGATACTATTCCTCCTTCCCTTCTCTCCTCTCTCCGTCTTCCTCCTCCTCCTCCTCCTCCTCCTCTTTTGCTTCATCTTGTCATTTTCGTTTAGAATATTCAGCATTTTCCTATTTTTCAGTTCAGCATCGTCTTTACTTAATCTTATGAGTGAAGAAAGCTAACGAGAATAAAATTTGAACTCTCTCTCTCTCTCTAAGGTAAGTCAGAATTTTATGCGAACAAGGCCGAACCATTGACTATGTACGTTCACTCTTACTGAATTTCAAAGATCCATAAAACTCTGGGACACCAAAGCAACTCCTCGACGCTTCAATTGACGCCTCGAAACTCTTTAAAATGCCTCTAGTGATCTGTGAACAAAGGAAGACTAGAATACAGAGAGAGAGAGAGAGAGAGAGGAGTCCACAGATGTCATTTCACACCTTCCCACGCTCATAATGTTTCCAAGTCTCTTTCTTCCACTCCTTTACCTTGACATCTTTTCTCACTTCTTCGTGAAAAAAAAGGTAGATGCGGGCACTCTGAAATCTTTTGAGGTTTAGATCAAATCATTATGACCTAAATTTGTCGATTTTTGTGGCTCTTACAGTGTTGCTTATATCTTCGTGTTTAAATAAATGGCCAGATTAATGTCGCTTTTCATATCGTCTCTGGAACATTTAAACCTTCCGAATTAATCATAAAAAAAGGAAAAAAACTACAAAACTGCCTGATTTTCTGTCTATTTAAAAGCTTCTGATTGGGGCAACACAAGCTTAGTATTGTACAATGTCTAAAAACTCATTTCTTCAATATATCACAGCTCGGCACAATCAGATAGCTATCCCCTCTTGAGTGACACACATCTCTTTAACCACTTCTGCTCTGAATCACTTTTTTTTTTCTTTTATTAATACCATGTGGGGTTTACACGGGAATTTTTGGGGTAAAGGGGATACTTTTTGTGGTACCTCCTATCTCAGAAGCCCACCCGCTAGGAAGCCCAACCTACACTCGGACCGTGGACAGGATTCGAACCTGCGCGCGCTTGGAGACCCCTCGGCATGGTTCCACTGTACCACGGCGGCCTCTTTCCTTGATCTGTTCTCTATTAATTTAAACTCGGAATTTCTGAACTCCTTAATTAACTAACAGTCTCTATGAAGTCAGGCGTTCACTCTCTAGGAAGCACAAGTTAGTGTCTGCAGGAAGCTATTTCTGACACGAGGTTTGTTGGGGTTTTCTTGTTTTGTGGAATTTCACTTATAAATCAGGGATGTGTGTGTGTGTGTGTGTGTGTGTGTGTGTGTGTGTGTGTGTGTGTGTGTGTGTGTGTGTGTGTGTGTGTGTGTGTGTGTGTGTGTGTGATATTTGAGAGCTACCTATCTACCAACAAACTTCCTATGCCTGCTTCTGAATTTCTAACTTCCTATGACTTGCTTTAATTTAAGAGGGAGGTTTCAAGATATTTATTCATTTTTTGAGGCTAATTCTCTCGGACCTGCATGGGGGCTAGCAACTAAGTGGGCCTTTTTTTATATTGTCCTTGGCCAGTTTTCCCTCTTCAATAAAAAAAAGCATTGACCAAACATTAATTGACTAGTTTTTCATCTCAAATAGTTCCGGATCTTATTTTAAACAGTATTGGATTCTCTTTACGTCAGTGTTAGGTTCTTGTACACTATTAGATCCTTCATAAATCAACAATGAATTCTACCTCAAGGAAGACAAGAGTAATACAAACAATTCTTAACTCTATGGTGTTGAAGCCTTCATACAACGAATCTCATGAAAATACCAATGCCTTTCTTCTCACCTTGACCGTCGATTCATAATTTTTAGCATTTTTTTTTTGTTAACGGCAATACTGTTCGTTGCTATGAATTAGTTCGTCACGCTGTAGGTAGTCAAGGCGAGAGAAAGAATAAAAAACTGAGAAAAAAGAAAATAAATGCACACTATGGAAGCCAATACGAACAAAAACAGTGACAACTCGAGAAGCGGAGATACGTATGCTCTCACTTTTTTGCTCATTTTTCACTTGTCCTTCACTTGTCGCCTTTACTGTATCATTTCTTCTGTATATACATGCTCTGGCTGCTCATACGACTGTTACAGCTACCACTACCACAAGTACTACCAACACCACTGCTACTACTACTACTAACAATAATAATAATAACAATAACAATATTAGTGATAATAATATTAATGATAATAATGTTAATGATAATAATGATAATGATAATAATGATAATGATAATAATAACAATAATAACAATAATGATAATAATAATAATAATAATAATAATAATAATAAAATATAAATAATAATAATAATAATAATAATAATAATAATAATAATAATAATAATAATGATAATAATAATAATAATAATAAAAGTAATAATAATAACAACAACAACAACAACAACAAAACAACAACAACAATAATAATAATAACAATAATATTAATAACAATAATAACAATAATAATAATAATAAAAAAAATAAATAATAATAATAATAATAATAATAATAATTCGAAGATAAAGATGAAGAAGGATGGGAGGAGCAGGAGGAGGAGTAGTAAAAGAAGAAGGAGAAGGAGGATAAGGAAGAGAGGGAGGAGAAGGAGGATAGGAAGAGGGGGAGGAGGAGAAAGATTAAAAGGAGGCGTAGGAGTAAAAGGAGAAGAAAAAGGATAAGGAAGAGGGGAAGGAGAAGGAGGAGGAGGAGGAGGAGGAGGAGGAGGAGGAGGAGGAGGAGGAGGAGGAGGAGGAGGAGGAGGAGAAGAAGGAGGAGGAGTTGAAGGAAAAATAAGACAAATATATATAAAAATGTTATCACCCAAATTAAGCGCATCACACACACACACACACACACACACACACACACACACACACACACACACACACACACACACACACACACACACACACACACACACACACACACACACACACACACACACAGAGGATAGGATGTTAGCTGACGTCACCACCACCACCACCACTACCACCACCGCCACTGTCACCCCAACCGTTTCCGCCACCACTGCCACCACAACCACTGCTACTCAATTAGTCAGTGCGCACCTGTACCGCCACACAGGTGCTGGCGGTACAGGTGAAGAGGCGCCCACACGTTCAATTCGCACGCAGAGCTCAGAGTGATTTAAGCCACGCGTATGTTTGTTTGTTAGAGCTTGTGGATTTGGTATTCATGGACTTGCTATGAGAGAGAGAGAGAGAGAGAGAGGGGGGGGTGATATGACAAGCCTGACTAGTTAACAAAGAGCAAACGAAAGATAATTACATGGCGGAAACGTTTCACCATTTTGACAATATTGACATCTTGTTCACGTACTTAATAGCTTGAATATAAATGCAAACTCTGGAAGTGAATGAATGAAATTATATAGGAAACCCGATGATAGTTTTAATAATGGGGAATTGGTGTAGCGATCAGTTAAGTTGTGGCTCTTCAAGTGTTGGGAAAGGAAAATGTACAAAAAGGATATAAGAATGTGGGGAATCAAACGCAATAAAAATGATGACAACAGAAACAAGATAGAAAGATGGATGAATGAAGGAAATAGAAAAAAAATGGAAGAACGAAGGGATAGAAACACGTTAAATGAATGAGGGAAACAGAAAAAAATGAAAAAAAAAGAACGAAGAAACAGAAACACGTGAAATGTAATGAATTAGCGATATAAAATTGAAATATTAAAATGTCTCAGAGTTTTCAGTGCCTTAACATACAAAATCCATGTAACACCTCACTTTACGACAAGACACAATAAAAAAGACACGAATCCAGAGAACTAACAGGCCAATAACTCCTCAATCTTTTGTCTTTTTACTCACTCAATCCTTCAAAA
This sequence comes from Portunus trituberculatus, assembly GCF_017591435.1. Lineage (NCBI taxonomy): Eukaryota > Metazoa > Arthropoda > Malacostraca > Decapoda > Portunidae > Portunus > Portunus trituberculatus. The sequence goes on from NC_059282.1 coordinate 11,017,879, forward strand.
CTTCACCTTATTCCTTAAACCCTTTTTCACTCATCTGTCAATCCATTCCAATCGTTTTCCAGCCTCCCAATTTCTTCATCCTAGCTTCCTTCATTCTGGCTTCATCATGGCTTCCTTGTTCTTTTCTTTTCATTGTTCTTTTAATCCTAGTTTCCTTGTTCATGTCTTCATTTTGGCTTCCATCACCTTGGCTTTCTTCATTCTGCCTTCATTTTGACTTCCTTCATTTAATTCATCCATCCTTTCTCTATCCTCGCCAAAACAGGTATTTCGTCAGTCCCCTTGTCCCTTCGTCCCGACCTCCTTGATCAGTGAAAACACCTGAAGAGCGACTCAGGTGCACAAGAGGAAATAAGCAACTCAGATGGCTAATTACACGAGGCGAAAGTAATGACGTGGGATCTGATTTCAAATGTGACGTTTAGAGATTATAAAGAGGGAATTAAAAGGAGGCGTAGAGGCGTGGCAAAAAAGAAAACGAAAATGAAAGAAATGAAATGAATAGAAGAAAAACATGGTGTGCTTTGCCTTTCCTTCTTCGTCACTTTTTCCACCTCCTTCGTTTCTTTTCCCTTCTCCTCCTTCCCTTTATTTTCCTCTACCAAATTTGCTTCCATCACATTATCCCTGTCATTCTCTCCTCCTTTTTCTTCTCCATCACCACTACCAACTTCTCTATCTCCCCTTTACCTTCTTCGCTTCCTCCTCCTCCTTCTGTTGCGCTTCCTCGCCGATGCCGTGTTAGGAGATCTCGTTATTCAGGGATCCAGTTACAGCCATCAAGAGGAATCAAATCATCATACAAATGGATCAAACCTACTTAGGGAGAGGCTGCGGGGGCCAGAGACAGAGGGCGGACAGACAGACAGACATGATTGATGGAGAAATGCACAAAAGAACACGCTCACATTTATTCAGTGGTGGTGGTGGTAGCGGTGGTGGTAGTGGTAGTGGTAGTGGTGGGTGAATCAGCCACTCTTAGGCCTACTGACTTCTTGCAGCTGCCATTATTTTCTTATCTTATGGTTTTTGACAGAGAATCTTATTTCAAGTTCTTATCAAAGTTGTTGTCACTTTCTTACCATGTTACCTCCTTTTTCTGTCTTTCATTTTCGTCTTCTTCCTTAGAAGTTTGCTGTGTGTGTGTGTGTGTGTGTGTGTGTGGAGACGGTGATAGTCTCGTGCAGCAGTGACCCTGAGCATCGATAATAGTAATAATAATAATAATAATAATAATAATAATAATAATAATGGAAAATCAAAGGGCAAGATAGATAATATTGTGTTTCTACGCTAGAGCGAAGTGGAGGAAGACGAGGAGAAGGAGGAAGAGGAGGTGAAGGAGGAGGATGAGGATGAGGAGGTAAAGGAGGAGGAGGATGAGGATGAGGAGGTAAAGGAGGAGAAGGAGAAGGAGGAGGAGGAGGAGGAGGAGGAGGAGGAGGAGGTCGTTGTGGCAGGGATGGTGGTGGAGACGGCGAAGAGTAAGCAGCTATAGTGTGGTGAGCAACAGACAGCGAGAGTGAGTTACAGCGAGCACACTGTACCACCTGCTGTGCTCTGTCGCCTCCACCTCCCCTGTCCCTGCCCTCCACCTGCACCTGTCTGTGGTGAGGGAGCTGTGCAGACTGTGTGGTATGTGGCTATGACGCTGTGAATGACACTATGAACGACCCTATGAAAAGACAGTGGGGAAGTAAGAATTGGTGTTCTTGTGGTGACGTCTACCTCTATAACCTGTCCACCATCTGTAGGCTACCCAGATTGATGTGCCTGTTATTCGCGGTCTCGATAACTATAAAGGCGAAACAGTTTATGGAGGTGTATACTTTTGTTTAGCTCGTGGGAATTGTCACTACTACTATTACTAATATGCGAACAGTTCTCTGCCTGTTATCTATTTTTTTTATGTTATAAGTTTTCCTGTGCACTATTTCACGAATTGTACTCGACAAATATTGCACTCAGATGAATACGTGAGAGTTTTCAATATGCACGAGTGGCGGCGCGTGTTGAAACCTCTTCGAATAATGCAAACCTCATTGACGAATCGAGCTTTCTGCCAAATTTTCCCAAATGAGACTTCAGAACAAATACACACACACACAAAAAAAAAAAAAAAAAAAAAAAAAACTGGCCAAGCCTCTTAATGTGTGGCCCCTGTTCACCTAGCAGTAAATAGGTACGGGATGTAACTCGAGGGATTGTGGCCTCGCTTTCCCGGTGTGTGGAGTGTGTTGTGGTCTCAGTCCTACCCGAAGATCGGTCTATGAACTCTGAGCTCGCTCCGTAGTGAGAGAGAGAGAGAGAGAGAGAGAGAGAGAGAGAGAGAGAAAATAACAAAAAACTAACAGACCACAACAAACGAAAAAAATCTTACAAGCGCTAGCAACACACCGACTAACAATCAAACAACACGCATGTACTCGTATAACAACATCTACTCAACCTTAAACACTAATCTGCTTCCATTTATCTCCCCCTTTGTGCTTCCCCTCTGTCCCCTCCCTTGGAACACCCCTGACACCTCCCCGTCACGCCACATCGCCACACCTGTCCCTCTGGCCTTTGATGAATAAAACACTTGTCCTTTATCTCTTTACCTTCACACCTGGTTCTCGTGTACCGGGAGAAAATTTGGCTTATCAGGTCATACTTTCTCACGTGCAGTTTGTTATTAGTGGTACGTGTGGCTCAGATGTTATTTTGCTGTAGTGTTTTGTTCTATCGCATTTGTTCTTTATTTTTATTTATACCATGTGGGGTTTTCATGGGAATTTATGGGTTACCTCCTATCTCAAAGCCCACCCGCTAGGAAACCGTTACCCCGAGTGAGGAAGCCCAACCTACACTCGGACCGTGGACAGGATTCGAATCCGTGCGCTTGGAGACCCCTCGGACCCCAAAGCACGCATGGTTCCACTGTACCACTATAAGATAACGTAATATTGTGTAAATATACCGTGTTTTTAAGAGTGATTGCGTCTATTTCAGTTAAAACATATTCCATTATGTATAATGTGTAATTTTCTGGATTCATACTAATAGCTCTCTCTTCAAACGTATACATGTAACAGCATTTAATCCCGAGTAAAAGTATTTCTCACAAATGTAGTCCTTGTAAGCACCACCCTGTTAAATACGATCAAAACTAATGGCACGCAATCCCTCACAGACTGGCGTTCTTTTGGATGGAGACAAGACTTATAAACGTCCGGTATTAGAAAAAGAAAAAAACTAACTAGAATTACACACAGGAGGTGGCACGCGAGAATTAATACTTTATACCCGCCAATGGGAAAAGTCGGTGCGTATTTGAGGTGTGAGAGCAACACGCCTGCGCCACGTCCTCTGCTCCACCACTGGCTTACTTCTTCGGAAAGTTATATTATCAGCATGAGTTAGAAGTTGTACAATTTATATCGACAAAAGAGAGTTATTGATGGATGATTCACATAGTTCCTTATTACTAGTTAGAAGTTATTGTATCTTTTATGCAGATAACTGAGGAATAAAGCTTCATGATTGGTTAAAAGGTTGCTAATTCATATATATTCTCTGTTATGTTGATCTCATGGCCATATTCAGAAACGCCTTGTCTCTTCACCACGACAATTTTTCAAGTCCCCTTTAGACAACTAGCTGGGTTTTCAAGACAGTTTCTCCTTAGGATCAATTAGAAATCTTGTTAATCCATCACCAAAACCATAAAAATACCTTAAAACATGAGTATCTTCTATTAGAGCCTTTGGAAATAGTCGTGGTGAGAGTGCCAAGCGATTCTGAATAGGGCTGTCAGTAACGCATAGTGTGTTGCTACTATCATCATCACTATCAGTCCTATCTTCTTCCTACATAACACTCGTATCAAGGCAGCAGATTAACTTTTTTGGAAGGATCGGAGTACACTTTCTTTTTTTTCTCTTTTCTTTCTTTGTTTGATTATCTTTTTTTTATTAATGCATAACTCAACGTCACCATCATCATCATCATCATCACTTTTTTTTTCTCTCTTTTCTTTATTTATTTATCTTCTTTTTATTAATGCATAACTCAACGTCACCACCACCACCACCATCATCATCATCATCATCATCATCATCATCATCATCATCACAACCACCATCACTACTTTCCTCTTTTTTTCTATATGACTGAACCTCACACCTCCTCCACATCGGCGGCAGGCACTCTAGCTTGGCAAACACACGTGTGACTAATGCCCTTCTTTCCTACAGACAACCACACAGATTCTTGTAAGTTAGTTTTGAATATTCAGTTTATCATTTGAAATCTTACTGCTATTTAGTTCATTTGGTCTACTCTGAGATATCTTCACTTGTTCTACGGCCACCTCCAATCTTTTAAACTGCATAGAAATTGCAAAAACCCATTCTTCTTTATCACCTACTTTCGTGTTGATGTTTATGAAAATTTGAAGCACTACTATTGATGTTCTTAATTACTTCGTGTCGCAGTGAAAGGACTGAGCGGTGTGACAGGTAAATACAAGCCACGTGGATCTCATTAAGATAAAGTAAACGACAGGTGACTGCAGTCCGTTGTTCCGTGGGTGTCAAGGTGATCAGGTCTAACTAGCTGAATGAGAATATATCCACTGAGTACTGTTTGTAGCGAAATGAGACACTACAAAATGTATGAATGTCTTTATCAAGCTGAAGAATTTGTATACGAAAAACACAAAGAAGTTACTGATTCAGCGGACTTCCTTCCCTTCCTCCCTCTTCCTCTTCCTCTCTCTTGATAACACAACTTCTAGTCACACTAACACCACAACCACGCATACTTTTTCCGAACTTTTTGCTCCTTCCTTACGCTCTCCAGAGTAAAAGGCTACGATACGAGCGTAAGGACTTCATGAATAATACCTTTGACACGTATTCTTCCCACGTTGCTACCAACACATTACTACTAACAAAAGGTTACGTGCCCCATTAGTGTCTGCCCAGGTCCAGTGTGTGTGTGTGTGTGTGTGTGTGTGTGTGTGTGTGTGTGTGTGTGTGTGTGTGTGTGTGTGTGTGTGTGTGTGTGTGTGTGTGTGTCGTTTCAACTTTGTATTGCATTCGAATTTGAACCACAATTTTGATGCTCTATTTGAAATTTGTATTCCAGATAATTTTCAACACTATTACTATTAACATTATAAACATTGACTTCCACATAAGAACATACGAACGTGAACTACAGGTGCTTTCTCATGATCAAGCACAGCTAGACGAGCATTGCCGCAAAAAGGCTAAAGGTCCGCGGGCACAGATTTAGTGTTGACCACGAGGTGTTGATGTGGCCAAGTCGCACTCGCAAAATAGCCAGAGGGAATGATTTCACACAATTACCAAAATAAGACAAATTGTTTGTATTTTACCATCCACAGCTCAATCATCCTAACAATAAATATTTTATTTTCTTTCTTTCTTTCTTTCTTAAATATCCGCGAGAGGCAGATAACAATGATGCTAACTGAGTGTGAAGTGAATGAAGCCATATCAAATGATGAGACTTGTGCCAATAGTTGTACTAACCACACACGCAATGCACGCAATGAAGGGTGATCAGCTCGTACCGCCGTGACTTTCACCCACCATTGGATGACTTGCATATCTTCTGTGTTTTGATAACGATAACAATGATCATATTGATGATAATTAAAATAGTCATTATAACAATAACAATCATCATTATAATGATGATGATAATAATAATAATAATAATGATAATAATAATAATGATGATAATAATAATAATAATAATAATAATAATAATAATAATAATAATAATAATAATAATAATAGTAATAATGATAATAATAATGATAATAACAATAATATGGAAAAAAGAAAATGCGCAAAAAAGAAAAAAGAAAAGATAAAATCAAACTAAAATCATCCAGACTCCACGAGGCTCCAAAGAAAGAAATCTGAAGAAAATTCAAGGACAAAAAAAAAATAATTATCACTACAAAAAAGCAAAGTGGAGGAGGAGGAGGAGGAGGAGGAGGAGGAGGAGGAGGAGGAAGAGGTGGTGGTGGTGGTGGTAGTGGTGGCAGGGGTGGTGGTGGAGACGGCAAAGAGTAAGTAGCAACTATAGTGTGGTGAACAACAGACAGCGAGAGTTAGCTACAGCGAGCACACTGTACCACCTGCTGTGCTCTGTCTCCTCCACCTCCCCTGTCCCTGCCCTCCACCTGCGCCTGTTTGTGGTGAGGGAGCCGTGCAGCCTGTGTGGTGTGTGATTGTGGTTTATGAAGGTGTTGTGTAGCTTCGTTTAGCTCGTGGGAATTGTCAATAACTATTACTATTGCCACTACTATTATTATTAATATGCGAACAGTTCTCTGCCTTTTTTCTATTTCTTTTTATGTCTGTCTATCCGCGCCTTGTTATAAGTTTTCCTGTGCACCATTTCACTAATTGCACTCGACAAATATTGCACTCAGATGAATACGCGAGAGTTTCCAATATGTACGAGTGACGGGGCGTGTTGAAACCTCTTCGAATAATGCAAATCCCATTGACGAATCCAGCTTCCCTGCCAAATTATCCCAAATGAGACTTCAGAACACACACACACACACACACACACACACACACACACACACACACACACACACACACACACACACTTACTGTAGCGGTTAACACACTCGGCTCACGGTTCGGGTGTCTGGCTCGGTAAGGCATTTGGGGGAGCCTCTTGATGTGTAGCTCCTGTTCACCTTGCAGCAAGTAGGAACGGGATGTAATTTGAGGGACTGTGGCCTCGCTGTTCCGCTGTGTGGTGTGTGGTGTGGTCCTAGTCCTACCCGAAGATCGGTCTGTGAGCTTTGAGCTCGCTCCGTAATGGGGAAGGTTGGCTGGATGCCCAGTAGCAAAAGGTGACCGTGATGAATTACACTTCATCTCCTCACTCTAAACCACCGCAGCTCCCACCTCTTCACTCCCACTAGTGTGACGTTACCAGAGGCTGGCAAATCATCGCCGCTTCTGTAGGTGGATACAAGTGATGACACTGAAAAGGGCACAAAGAGGAGAAAATGTATTGCTGTTATATTTTGGGAGGGAAACGAGGAGAGGGAATTATATTGTTATTCATTATCTTGGTGAATATCCTGCGCAGTGAAAGATATCCTCCTATGTGTGGAATGATTAAGCTGAATACATTGTTTCATATCTTGTTCAAGCTTAACATGTGATAGGGAAAGTGTTGAAATGATACAAATGTAGGTGGAAAATATTAAGACTTACAAATTGGCACAACCGAACCTAACCAAACCAAGGTAACCTAACTTAATCTAATTGTATAATGCAGAAAGTGTTGAAAAAGCATCACTACCATAAAACCATAGAACCATAAAGAAAAAACAACTTGAAAACCTTAATTAACTCTTGCTATTGAAATCAACTGAGATGAGACGACGTTTAGTAATACAGGCCCAAACTTCTACAGCAGCGAATACCAGATCACCTCGAGGAATGAATTAATGACGTGTTTTGTGCAACCTACGTTCTATTTTAAGGCGAGGCAATTAACAGTTTTCTTTTGCCTCAGCGTTGGTGTAGTATAGCTCTTGGCAGTATCTTTCTATTGGTGAAGGAAGTGTATCTGACCCATAACATGTTTTTATGAGTTGTAGCGCATGAAAAAGTGTTCGCCCTCGTAAACTGTAGCAAGAAATATGGCGTACTGTAGTAAAAAGGGAGCTGCCACTACTACCATCACACCACCACTACTACTACCACTACCACCACTACCACCACCACTACCACTATTACTACTTCTGTAATCTAACATTTTATCACACGTGTCTGTCTCCCTACATTAACCTACATCCTACACCAAAACACATGTCACATTGACCTATATAACCTTTTCCTGCAACATAACATGACTGGGAAAATTTAAGAAAAGGAGACGGCCCTTTTTCCCCACATTCCTCCATTCCTGTCGATTGCAAGAGTTCGTTAGCCACAAAACGTCACTTTCCTCACGGCACGCAGCAATATTGATAACACACACGCAGGGGAACACAATCGGATCTAGACGTTACTTCGCACACCGTGACATATTCTAACTCGTAATCAGAAACACTCTACTTTCTCACCACGACTATTTAAAAGTTCACTGAGATGATTAATCTGGTTTTCAAGCAAGTTTTTCCTGTTAATGACATGATAAAACGTGTTAATCTGCACATAACAACATGAAAACGCCTTTAGAAATCTGTGTATCTTTAACGTTAGCTAATGTAGTAAAGACGCCACGAGGAAACTAAGACAATAGAGTTTGAATTAGTGTACTATGACAAAACCAAACTACTGAAACGTGACACTTTACAAACATAATTCATAGCGACGGAAAGTGCAGAGAGACAGGCCACGAGGAGGCATATGGAGGCAATTCGTGACGTGGGTGGGAGCTCAAACCGAGAAGTCCGAGGAAGAAAGAGGGAAAAACAGGAAAGGCTGACAGCTGGGACACTAATTAGCGAAATTTTTGCCTTATTGCGTTGATCAGGTGCTTGGGACACGTGGGAGAGGTGTTCCTAGAGAGAGAGAGAGAGAGAGAGAGAGAGAGAGAGAGAGAGAGAGAGAGAGAGAGAGAGAGATGAGATGAGATGAGATGAAAACAGAAAAGAGTAATTTGCTGTTTTGATTAAGAAAACTTTTCATTTTCAGGAAGGAAGAGGAAAGAGGTGAAGGAACGGTCCTGTGCTGCGAGAGAGAGAGAGAGAGAGAGAGAGAGAGAGAGAGAGAGAGAGAGAGAGAGAGAGAGAGAGAGAGAGAGAGAGAGAGAACGGAGAAGAGAAAGAAAAAAAGACATGGAGAAAAGAAAACATCGATTATTACATGAGGTAAGTTTCTTCTTTCCTCCCCTCCCCACCCCTCTCTCTCTCTCTCTCTCTCTCTCTCTCTCTCTCTCTCTCTCTCTCTCTCTCTCTCTCATTCCTTCAACATGCATTACTAACCATCAGTGACCATAACACTCTAACAAAAGACAAAAATGAACGGGAAAAAAACAAACAAACTAGAAACATGGAATAATGAAAAAGAACACTAACAATTCCCAAATCCAAAAGAAAAACAGTGAAGAAAGATTTATGAAGCCGTAAAGAGAATTAAAGTAAATAATATCAATGAATAAATGCCTAACGGAAAACTGCAGAGGAGAAAAGAGAGAGAGAGAGAGAGAGAGAGAGAAAAAATGTAATGTAGTAACTCACTCCAGCCTTTAGAGAACATATAACACCATTTAATGTATTGACCAATCATTACTCCTGCTGACACACGACTCTAGCCAATCAAACAGAGTCGCAACACATTAATGCTTCCCTCCCTTTACTGTGAAGCTGAAGAGAGGGCATCCATCACACTCAAATAACCTTCCTATGAACAAAAAAGCAAAATAAATAAAGTCGATGATTAGTACTAACAGACCATCGACTTATCAAGCTGACACTCCTACCTATTTACCTTCGGCCATTTGTCTTCCTTCTCAGCAAATACGCATGTGTGTGTGTGTGTGTGTATGTACGCTTTATTTTCTTTGTCCTGTCTTTGTTTCCACAGCTAATTGAGCAACTCGCAGTGGCAATACAGAGGAAGTCCGAAGTTTGTCAGTGTACATATTATTTCTCTCTTCTCATATGCTAATTACATTCAATGACCATGTTCTTTCTTGTTCTAGCGTACTGTTTGATTATTTGATACTCTAATTGCTACGGAAGACACGTACAGAATGAGAAGAAAGGAAAAGAGAAATGTGAAATAGCTAGGACGGTGAAAAAGAAAGAAGTACAACAAAAGCAACGAGAAAAATAGGACTAAGAAAAAAACACGAAAGGAATAAAGAAAAAGATGAAATGAAGAGATAATTTGTGGAGTTGATTCATGAAGACGTGTTCGTGTGTGTGTGTGTGTGTGTGTGTGTGTGTGTGTGTGTGTGTGTGTGTGTGTGATTATTGTGACAGGAAAATCAAATAGCCATCTCACCACGTCAGTTTGTCTTCTCTCTCTCTCTGTGTGTGTGTGTGTGTGTGTGTGTGTGTGTGTGTGTGTGTGTGTGTGTGTGTGTAGCAGCACTTGTACTTGACAGTATTGGTTCCTCTATACTATGCACATTTTTTCTTGCCTTACACTCGTTAAAAGTCTGTCAGTTCAGGAGTATTTGTTCCTCATTCTTTGTCCACGATTTTCGACGTTCTTTAGTGAAACAGTAGGACTTTGATGGGGGACTTCATTCTTTTGACAGTTAAACGATAATTTTCTGTCATTAATGAGATAAAAGACTCCCATAAAAACTGGACTTATCACCTTTACAGTCTGAGGAAATAGTGTTTTTGCAGCAAAGCGTTTAATAATACACACCTTTGTTTTGCGTTAGAAGGAGAGCAAACAGGCACTAAGTTCAAGTAAATACGTGACACTAATAATAATAAAATTAAAAAGACTCAAGTAAAGACGAGAAACTAACAGAAATAAAAACTAATATGGTTCCAATTAAGAGAAAATGAAAGGTTGGGATTAACAGAAATGGAAATGATAAAAATAATGATAAACCGTGGAATTAATGGAATACTGTAAGGAAACAGTTCCTCTACAACCATGAGACACGTGGAACTAAAAACAAACAATGATAAACAAGTGTCTCTTCATTTTTGGAGGAAACAATTTTGTAAAGGAATACAAAGGATTACAAATCAGAGCCAATGTCAGCAGAACTTTATTATCAAATATTTAAATAAAAAAACTATACTAAGAGAACGTAAATCTCTCTCTCTCTCTCTCTTTGTAGGACGGTAATGAAGGACGGCCATAGACAAGCATGGACAGGCAAGAACGAGAACTTCCTCAAGAAAGCGAAGGAGAATCAGGAGGAGGAGGAGGAGTCACTACAGAAAAGAGTCACTAACTTCGCGGGATCCTTCAGCGCTCACGGAATCGGCAAAGTGTTCCTGTAGGTTCAGATTCCTTTGTTTTGGACTGTTGAACTTGTTTATCTGAAGTGTGAATAGAGTGGAGGGAATTTTAAGTACTTACCATGTATACTTGTGATTGATTTATCTCTCTCTCTCTCTCTCTCTCTCTCTCTCTCTCTCTCTCTCTCTCTCTCTTATCGAAAATGGCCTTTTTTACACATTTACTTTGGCATTTAATCACAAACTATTTACTGACTAACCACAACACCATTCTGTGTGTGTGTGTGTGTGTGTGTGTGTGTGTGTGTGTGTGTGTGTGTGTGTGTGTGTGTGTGTGTGTGTGTGCGTTTCCTTCAGGAGTCGACATTGGTGGCGGCGTGTGTTGTGGCTTGTGGTGTGCCTGGTGATGGCTGGCTGGGGGACCTTCCAGTGTTACAGCATCATCACAGAATATTTCCAGTACCCGAAGAAAGTCACTATTGAGGTGGGTTTGTGTCTGCCTGTCTGTCTGTCTATCTTGCATTGCTGAACATTCTTCTCTCTTCTCTTTTCTCAACAATACTATTTTCAAAGGCGACAAAGATTATTACTCGGTTTTCATACTGTTTTTCCCACTGAAGGGGCAGAATTCTTGTTAAGTCGTCAGTATAATCTAGGAAACAGTCTTGAATGTTTCTGACTAATTTCCACTGCCTCTTAAAAAACAGTTAAGCTAAATGATATAATTGCTAAAGCTCCTTCATTAACGCCACATTTCAGATTCTTCATAATGTATTTTTCTGCTATCCTTTCTAAATCTTCTGTATCAATAATTTTCGTAGCCTCTTAAATTTTTCTCTTTCTATCACCTCTTCCTTCAGTTACTTTCTTCTAATCTTCTCTTCCATCGCTTTCAGTTCCTCTCTACATTCTACTTCCTCCAATTCTGTCTACCATCCTTTTTCTACATTTTCTTCTTAACCACTTCGGTACTGGGATGCATTTTTACCTTAAGTTTGGATATGACTGGATGATTTTATTGACATTAGGAAGCGTCTATGGAAGTCAGAAGATTAATGGCCAGATTCTTCATTATTTCAATCCCCCACAAGAGTTTCTGAGGTTGTATAAAATCACCAAATAGTAACCAGAATATGAAGACGCGTCATGGTACTGAAGGGGTTAAAGTATATTCAACTGTCTTTTTCCACCATCCCTTTCACACACCCCTGCTACCACTACTTTCTAGCCAGTTCCTTCTACCATTCTATTCTATCGTCCTTTCCTAGAGTCCCCTTGTAATATCTCTTGCTATCATCCCTTTATTCCATTCCTTTTTTCTCATCTTCTCTTAACCAACCCTTCTCTACCAATTCCTTCTATCATGGTTTACAATTTTTCCCTTACTTATTTTCCACTATCCTTCCCTTAATGCCTATTTCTATCAACTATTTCAAACTCTACTGATAATTTTCATTCCTTTTCATCATCTTTCTACCATGGTTTAGTATCTCTTTGTACCTTCTTCACAGATCATCGAGGAGACAAAGGCGGTGTTCCCTGCAATTACACTGTGTAACCTGAACCCGCTGCCCGCTAGATCATCTATCGTAGGTCACCAAACTTGGACTTCTTTTGTTGATGTAGAGGACGAAAACTCTGAAGCAAGTAAGTGTGAGACCGTTGAAGAGCTAGTACGTGAAGAAAAGCTATACGAGTTGTTACTGAGATATAGATAGATTGACAGTGGGGAAGTAAAGGTAAAGGTGCAAAGTGAGTGGTAGGGAAACACAAGTTGAGGCAAGGTGCTCTATCTCTTAAGCTTTCGGCTACAACACCATCTTCAGAGAGAATGAACATGAAGATGGTTTTGCAACTGAAACATTATGGAATAAAGTAAGTTGTCTTTAACACCGTTCACTTTATATATTTGTCTTCATTTATGAAGGTAAAGGCTGAAGTACAGAGGGGAGCAGGTTAAGGCACGGTAATTGTATAGTTAACTAGGAACAATACATGAGTCAAGTTCCACCACTAATGGCTCAAACTATGCTAACGAGCAAACTTGTCCATGCACGATTGATCAGGAAATATCTTACGTGTGTGCACATGATTAAAATATGGTAACCTACACACAAAAACCATGTACGTATTATAAAGGACAAGGTCACACACACACACACACACACACACACACACACACACACACACCGCGTAGTGTAGTGGTTAGCACGCTCGGCTCACAACCGAGAGGGTCCGGGT
>NC_059282.1:11036055-11068555 GCF_017591435.1 Portunus trituberculatus
AGAGGATGTTGAAGACTTTTCAAGAATCAGACGTGCCGCTGCCGCCGCCACTGGTCTGTGTGTGTGTGTGTGTGTGTGTGTGTGTGTGTGTGTGTGTGTGTGTGTTTCACTGATCTGCTGCAGTCTCTGACGAGACAGCCAGACGTTACCCTACGGAACGAGCTCAGAGCTCATTATTTCCGATCTTCGGATAGGCCTGAGACCAGGCACACACCACACACCGGGACAACAAGGTCACAACTCCTCGATTTACATCCCGTACCTACTCACTGCTAGGTGAACAGGGGCTACACGTGAAAGGAGACACACCCAAATATCTCCACCCGGCCGGGGAATCGAACCCCGGTCCTCTGGCTTGTGAAACCAGCGCTCTAACCACTGTGTGTGTGTGTGTGTGTGTGTGTGTGTGTGTGTGTGTGTGTGTGTGTGTGTGTGTGTGGTCATAAGCATTACTGAAGAACAATTATATTCCAACATCCCTTCCCTCATACACACACACACACACACACACACACACACACACACACACACACACACACACACACACACACACATACACAAATACACCATCTATTTCTCCTCGAACGCAACAGGTGAGGGTGAGGCCAAAGACGCGGTGGATGGCACGAGAATGTTGGATGACCTGACGCTGATCAAGGAGATACGGTACAATTGCAGCATCTACTTCACGTACTTCTGGATTCAGGAGGTAGAGAGAAACTTCGTGGAGGATTATGATGATTCTTATGTGGACCTCAAAGCAGTAGGCTCCAACTGCCCGAAAGGTATGGACTACTCCTACTTTTGTATTTTGTCGATAGAAAGCATTAATACTGCGTGAGTAACCAAGGGGTTCCTGTAAGCGTAGCAAGTTGTTTTTAGTAATTATTATCAATTTCATCGGTCACTGATTTTAACTTACCAAATCTAAAATATAACGAAACTATTTTTACATTACTACAAAAATAAATTAGTAGTATAACGAAGAGAAAAATATTGTCAATTTATATAATGATATCTATATACCTGTTTGGACAGATATGCCCTTTAGATAAACTACCATAAGTGTTTGGCCAAGTGTCACACGAGGATTTTTGGGGCGTACATATATACTGTAGATGTGCCTCTACCACAGTAGTCTAGTTTGTTTCATAACTGTACATTACCTGGGGATTCATCCATGATGCAGTGAAAAGGGTGCAGCACACAGTGTCCGGCAAGCACCCACCAGCTTTCAGTGTTCTGGTTAAACTGATAAACAGTAACTAGCCGAGCGTAAACAGAGGCACCCAGCGTTTGGAAGCTGAAAGGAGACTCATATGTCCTGCCTGGCGAACGCCCAGCTAAAACCATATATTCTAAGGACAAATTTGTGCTTTTCGTCTATAAATTCAAAGAAGTTATTACTGAACCGCTAGTTTGTCTATAGGAAATCACTCGATTCAGGAGAGAAACCGGTAATGTGGAGGAAGGTGAATGTAGTGCCAGTCTGATAAAACGTCCACATCAAATTCTAAACCTATATTTTCCCCATCCCATGCACAGATGATTACAAGGAAACCATAACGTTCAACCCGATCTGTAACCTGGAAATAGTGTGCGACAACTTCGGCTGCTTCGATTACTTCCTCCAAGGTATGTACTGCACATGACAGAGCGAAGAGTTAACACCACAGCGTGACAGACAGACAGTCACATACGCACCACTACTTAGAGCAACAGAAGCTAAATAGTTCAATGTCTGATGTATTTTTAGAAGTGTCAGGAAGTGGAGATTTCTTTTCCATTACTCACTCATTCACTCATTAAATTACTAAACTAAGTAACTAACTAATCAACCAAATAAATTAACAAAATGGGTCAATAGATAAATAGCCAAATTACTCATCATTAATAAAATCGTTAGCTAACAAATTCATCCATCCACTGACTAGCTGACTGACTGACTGAATAAAATTAATGTTTTACTAATCATTTAATCCATCGATTGTTCATGAACTAATTAATGTATTATCTAATATAACCTATAATTTCATCAACACACTCATTCGCCAAGCCCACATTCTTCGCCTTTCCTTCCACACTGTTCCTTTCCTCCCGCCAAGAGATAGGCTTTTACTAATGGGAACAGTAAATCAGTCATCTATAAGACACGAAGCTGAGGAATTTGTCTATTTACCCCTTATCAGATTACAAGGAGAAAGTGAATGATACCTACCGCTGCCCGTCCTGTGGCAAGGGCGAGTGTTGGATGAAGACTTGTGAGTATGACTTGGTGTTTTGTCTCTCTCTTTCTCTGAACTTATTCTATTCAATTTAATGTAATGTGATGTTATGTAATCTTTCCTACTTCAGAGTTATTCAATCTCGTCTTAACTTCTGCAATGTAGTGTTATTAAATTTTGTGTATATCAAGACCAATGTGTAGAGTGGATGGTAGGGAAACACAAGCTGATGCAAAGGAATGTACTATTTTCTTTTACGTTTCGGTTATACAACCATCTTCAGAAAGAATGACTTACAGACGTGTGGCATGGCAATGTATAAACATGGAGGCAGCTCATCCTGCAGGTGCGTGCGGCAAAATAGGCAGTCATTAGCGAAACCCAGTGCATCAGCTTTTTTCCTGCCACCCACCTTTTTCAAATTTGTATAATATTATCTAATTTTATGTATATTATGTAATGTAATAATATTAATCTAATCAAATCATACCTCATCTTTTTTATTAAATTTTACCTAATGCAATATAATATAATTTGTTTAATTTGTCTTTAACTAATCCTAACCAAATAATCTAATGTTATTATACTAATCTATCTAACTTTACCTAATCTTTCCTATTCTAATTCATGTAATGTCATGTAAACACATTAATCCAATCCACAATTAGCTGATACTATCGAATATACCGTCCTCTCACTACGCTGCACTGTACCGCCAGGGCTCGAGGACTACGAGAATGGCTTCCTGGACGCGTACCAAGTGAGTGGAATCTTCAGTGCGAGTCGGACAGCGGACTTCTCAGACATGCTGGGCGTCTACTCACCCTCCAAGGAAGACATCGGAAAGTACTCCCTGTCAGCCAAGGAATTCATTAAGTCCTGCAGCTACGACCGTCGCCCCTGCAACCACAAGTACTTAACGGAGGCACTCTCTCCTATTTTTTTCTTTAATGTTAACGTGAGCTAAAGGCAAAAGTCGCTACTATTCCGAAGCACTGTATACTTGTTTTATGTAAGACGGGAAAGATGGCTAAGGGCAACAAGAATTTTTAAAAAGGCTCATTAAGTTGCCAGTCCCCTTACAGGTCCGAAAGAGTTAGCTAGAAGGAAGGGATAAATGTCTTGAAACTTTTCTCTCTTAAATGAAGTGAAGTCATTGGTAGTTGGAAATACGGAAGCAGGCAGGGAGTTCCACTTTACCAGAAAAAGGTATGCATGATTGAGAGTACTGGTTAATTCTTGCATTACAGAGCTGAACAAAATAGTGATGAGAAGAAGGAAAAAGCCTTGTGCAGCGAGGGCGTAGGAGGAGGGGAGGCATGCAGTTAGTAAGATCAGATGAGCAGTTAGCATGAAAATAGGGGTAGAAAATGACAAGAAATACAACACTCCGGCGGTAAGAAAGGTTGAAGACAGTCAGTCAGAAAAGAGGAGTTGATAAGACGAAAAGCTTTTGATTTTATCCTATCTAATAAAACTGTGCAAGTGAAAGACTCCATACATGCGAAGAGTACTCTATACATAGGTGGATATACAGAGGTAGCAGTTTAGGAATGAGAAAAACTGGCGGAGACGCCTCAGAACACCTAACTTCATAGAAGCTGTTTTAGCAAGAGATGAATTTAGGTTATGAGTAAAGAACATACTGAAGATATTCAGTGTAGAAGAGGGGGACAGCTGAATGTCATTGAAGAAGAGGTGGTAATTGTCTGGTAGGTTGTGTCAAGTTGATAGATGGAGGAATTGAGTTTTTGAGGCATTGAACACTAATAAGTTTTCTCTGCCCCAATCAGAAATCTCAGAGATTAGAAATCAGCCGCTCTGTGGCGTCCCTGCATGATTTATTTACTCCCTGAAGGGTTGGTCGTCTCTGAAAAGACGTGGAAAAATGTAGTATGGTATCATCAGCGTAGGAGTCGATAGGGCAAAAAATTTGGTTAAGAAGATCATAAATGAATAATAGAAAGAGAGTGGATGACAGGATGAGTCCTGAGGAACATCACTATTAATAGATTTTAGGAAAACAGTGGCCTTCTATAACAGTAGCAACAAAACGGTCGGAGAGGAAACTTGAAATAAAGTTGAAGAAAGAAGGATGGAAACCATAGGAGGAAAGTTTTCAGATCAAAGTTTTGTACCAGACTCTATAAAAAACTTTTGTTATTTCTAACGCGACAGCAAAAATTTTACCGACATCTCAAAAAGAGGATGACCAATACTTAGTAAGGAACGCCAGAAAATCATCAGTAGAGCAGCCCTGACGGAAGCCATACTGGCGATCAGATAGAAGATTGTCAAGTGAAAGATGTTTAAGAATCTTCAAAAACTTTAGACGACCAAGACATTAAACCTAAACCTATGGGGCGGTAGTTTGAGGGATTAGAACGGTCACCCTTTTTAGGAACAGGCTGGATGTAGGCAAACTTCTAGCAAGAAGGAAAAGTAAAAGTCGATACCCAAAGTTGAAAGAGTCCAGTATTGTGCACATACACGCAACATCCAGCTTTGTAACGAAAATGAGGATAAAAAAGTGTAAAGGAATAGAAAAGGGGCTACTGTCAGTAACTTCAGACAGCTGTGTTTTAGTGAGAGAGAGAGAGAGATGAAGTTTAGTAAAGGAGAGGTGGTGTTCTACAGATTGAAAATTAGATTTAAGACCATGAATGTTGCAGAAGTTAATGAAGAAAAAGTTGACGGGGATGCCAAGACATTTACGGTTGATACCAAAAGATAAGTCAGACCATGGGGGATTTATGGTACCCTCCCCAGAACGAGATTCCGAGACTAGTGTCGGAGTCGCCATCTTTAAATTTTAAGTGAAGGGTGCGTGTAGCTTTGTGTGAAGCAGGAAAGTTGTTTTTAGAGGGCAGGGCGTGATTGCTTCTTTGAGTTGTGAGATAAAAGGGAAAGGTTCAGCGAATTCACAACTAGCTTTGATGATAAGTTCACAGCAACCCCCTGAACTGATCCAGTCCAGAACAGAACTAGTGTTATTGGACCTCGCTGGTAGTAAATGATCGTTTCGGTAGGTATCTACTATCTCCTCCTTTTCTGTCTCCTTATCTGTTTCACTGTCTGCACATACACTGTTCCTGCGGTCACAAGTACGTGTCGCTATTTGTATCGTTTTGTATCTCTCTCTTTCAGTGCGGAGAGTTAAAGATGAACTAAAAGAAAAATAATCGTTGGTATCTTGAAACACTTTATTTTTTTCCCTCACTGAACCTGCCCACACGCTACCCTGGTCATCAGAAGTACATGTCGCTTCCTGTATTGCATTTATCCATCTTTCAGAAGGCAAATTATCGTATGCAAAAGGGGAAACTAATTGTCACTTTCAATCACTATTTTTACCTCCAGTCTCCTGCAGTCACAAATGCGTATCGCTATTTTAATCCTTTTTAGTAGTAGGAGAGTCAGAGCAAAAAGGAAAGCATTATTAGCATCCCCTAAAATACATTACTCCTCTCCAGTCTGTCTTGTTTTACCAGCTCCCTCCTCGCGTTCCCCAGGCAATTCTTCTCGTGGACAAGTGATCAGTTCGGCCAGTGCTACACCTTCAACTCTGCCCTCCGCAAGATTACTCACAATGGCAAGACCTTCTTGGCCCGGGTAAAGGCCACCACATCCACGGGGCCTATGGTGAGTGGCTAGGTTAAGGAGAGTAATGGCAAGTTGCAGTAGTGGTAGCTAGTGATCCTTGTGGAAGTATAATGAGCTGAAGGGAATCTGAAGGCACTGAGTGGTTTATTTTAAGGCGATTTGAATTATTTTTTGGTTTTGTTATTGGTAGATTTTTTCTCTCTCATCAATATACAGTTCACGTGATCTTTGCGTTAATGAAATCCATTCCTCCCTTGGATGAGAATAAATTAACATTAATCTAGAATAAGAGGTGGTGGTGGCGGGGTCGGGCAAACGTCCACGTGTAGGTTTACATCCCACCGCGTATAGCCTGGATACTTTGCCATTTGTCGAGTGGTTTAATGTTACCTACATGTCACCATGATTCCCAGGTTCTAGGTGGGTACACCAAAGATGCCCTTGGATGGTGATATGGGCCCAAATATGGGCACCACTATAAATAAAATTCCCTGCGCCACTAATGGGTGGAAGCTGAACAGCGCTTCCAATACTCTTCAAGTTGCCTACAGGCGCTATAGGCCAGGACATTAAAAAAAAAAAAATTCTCTCTCTCTCTCTCTCTCTATGACGTATCCATCTATTTATCCGTTTACCTATCTATCTATCTATATATGCCTATTCATGTCTCTATGTATCTATATCTGTCTATCCGTCAGTTTATCTATCTTTCTATGTGTCTATCTATCTACCTAACTATTTACCTCTCTCCCTCTCTCTAGAACGGGCTCCGACTCTCCTTGAACATCAACGAAGACGAGTACCTGTCGCTTCTCTCTCCCGACACCGGCGTGAGAGTTATCGTGCACAGTCCCCACCAGCTGCCATTCCCAGAGGAGGAGGGCTTTAACGTGTCCCCCGGCGTCAGTGTCTCCGTCAGCATGTCCAGGGTGAGTCGGTGTGTCACGTGAGGCCAAGACTTGAGGTGACGATAAGGGATTGCGTTGTAAGCGACCTGTTTTTTTTTTTTTTTTTTTTTCTTTGGGGGTGAGGCGGGAGCGTGTCGTGTCTTTAAACGTTAATGTTGGTGGTTTTTAGACGCGATATGATGAATGATGATATTCTCTCTCTCTCTCTCTCTTACAGAAAATCATCCAGAGAGTGGGTTACCCTCATGGAAAGTGCAGGAGTGAAACTGGTTCTTCAGTATACAAGGAATACACAAGTCTCGTGAGTAACACTATTATTATTATCCTTACTATTATTATTATTATTATTATCATTATTAACAGTAGTAGTAATGGTAGTGGTGGTGGTGGTGGTGGTGGTGGTGGTGGCAGCGGTGGTAGGCCTAGTCCTAGCGGTGGTGATGGTGGTGGCAATACTAGTACTACAATATTCATTCGTATCATCTACTATCAGTAAAACGTGGGGAATAAATGAGAAGTGAGTGAGTGTGGTTGAGTTAACTGAGTGAGTGAGTGAGCTGGTCAATACAAGTCCCATCACTCCTCTCTCCCTCCCATCACTCCTCTCTTCCTCCAACATTCCTCTCTTCCTCCAACACTCCTCTCTCCCTCCCATCACTCCTCTCTTCCTCCTAAAGGCGGTTCATACGAGCCAATTTACGACTGAAATTGCAAGTCGGTAGAATTTTCGACTGAATATCGGTGCCTAGCGACTGGAGAAACCAGTAGCAAAACAAGACCATGTTGGTTTTGTTCAGTCGATTTGCGACTTTATTTACATTGTGACGTCACTGAGTAAGCTTTGAAAATATGGTGTCGATGTAGAGGTGGTAGAGTTGGTGAGAGAAAAAGAACACATCTGGGACCCTAGAAATTCATTATACAGTAAGAAAAAGCTTTGCCCAAATAGTCGTTCGACGAAATAGCTGCCACTCTCCAAGAACTGTTTCCCTCAATGCAGGGTGTTGTTGGAGGTGAGGACTGAAGACTTGTCAGGATTTTATTTGATCGCAATTGTGCATAGTGTTCTTAAGATTAGTGTGTGGTAGACACTCCTTTCTTTCCTTCACTTAGCCAGGGACGTATCCACAGGCATTTTCTTTTCTGTTGACTCTTCCGGTACGCCGAAAGAACAGCAACCATCGCTTCAGCATCGCCACTGGAGGAAGACATCTTAGCGGGTTGCTGTTTGTTTACACTCACTGCCCACCAACGCGCCAACTAGTCGATACTTTCCAGTCGCTATGTGTGACGTTTTCCGATACTTCTAGCAACTTGCAATTTCAGTCGTAAATTAGCACGTGTGAACCCGCTTTAATACACTCTCTCATTAACTGCTGTTTCCCGGGGCAGAGGTGCAAGAAGGTGTGCCTGGAGGAAGAGTACTGGCGGGAGTGTGACTGCTACGTAGGGAAGAGCCCCGTGTACCATCAAGACAAGCAACATGTTCTCCGGCCTGAGATCGCCTGCTCTCCATTCAACATGAGGCATAGTGAGTAACGGTGGGGGGAGGGGGGAGGCAAATACTGGTCAAGAGATTTCGATGAAAATTGTGAATAACAGCTAAGATATTAAATGAAAAAAAAAAAAAGACTCAAGACACAAATATGATTATGACAGACAAAATTCCGATAAATCAATAAATCAGTACTAAGATATATATATATATATATATATATATATATATATATATATATATATATATATATATATATATTTATATAATTAAAACTGATCTATTGTAGGAAAATATACAAAAATAAACAAATAAACAAAATTTCAAATAAATAAATACGTAACTCAATACCAAACTACGAACACCACAAGATAACACAACCAGGAAACAATCATTCCTGTCACTGTGTGTGTGTGTGATTCATATTCCTTTATAATCACAAGTCGTGTCCGGTGGTGTGTTACTGTCATGAGAGTGGATGTTATGTGTTGAGGTTTTGTGTAAGTTGAGTGTGACGTGGAGCCCAAGAGAGTGAGGTGACCTGGCTGTGTGTGTCCCGCAGAGCTGTGCATGGAGATGGTGCAGTACGCGTACCTTAAGGGCAAACTCCAGTGTAACTGCCCGCCTGCCTGCAAGTGAGTAAACAAGAACACACGTGAGTAAACAAAAATGACATACCAATGCGTAAATAATATCTTACGTGAATATAACGGTGAACCAATAAGGAAACTGGACCAACATGCCACGCAGTTAAGAAGTTATCAGTTAAGGAAACACATTTAAGTTATTATTGATGACGTTTGTAGCAATTATACTGATCTGTGTGTGTGTCATCCTGTAGAGAGACGGTGTTCAATCCACAAGTGACGGTCAGCAAGGGAAACCAGAAATTTTTCACCATTCTACAGAACTTGAAGAAAACAGTGGTGGACGATAGTCTTTGTAACAAGTAAGTCTCCCCTCCCACAACCTCACCCCTCTCTCTCTCTCTCTCTGAAAAAGTTCTTCCTTTATCAACATTAATTTTAAGTCATATATAGTTCTCAGACATCACAGCAAATACGATGTGGTCCTCCACGTGGTCGTTGCTGCTCCTTTCCCTGTTCTCTCCCTCCACAGTTACGGCAACAACAGTGATCCTGTCCGCCTGCACTTCTACATGAACTCCCTCGCCTATGAGAAGATCGAGGAGAGTCCCGCCTTCACGGTAAATTCTTACATACTGCTTCTAAAGAATCTAAGGGCATGAGACATCCCTGAACGACACCTTTGGCACTCACTATCTCAAGTCTTGGTTTTGCAATAATAAATGGCTGAGATGCATGTCTAAACATCATCGCCTTCATCCACTACAAGGTCATCTTATTTTAAACACTTTCTTTGTGGTCCTGAATTCCAAGTGGACTATAATGTAGTTTATCCTTAAAGCGGCAACTTTACTATTCAACACCGACCATGTAGATTTTGCATTATCAATAGAATGGTACCTCGTGATAACGGACATTTCAAGGGTAGAGGGGGTGTCTGTTACTACGAATTGTCCGTTACTGAGAACGGCTTGCTTGCGAGACCATTAAACCCGCCCATCACCCCTTTCCCTGGCTATAGCTCTTTAATTGTGAGATGCTATGCAGATCACCAGATGGCAGGTGTGGTGGTAGGTGGGGGGGGAGGAGAGCAGAAAGTACTGAGGTGGATTGCACAGAGATTTAAACTAGGTCAATATTAGGTGCAATTATATGCATGCATCTCTACCGAATATTGTTGAGATAATAAAGAATCTCTCTCTCTCTCTCTTTGTTTCAGTGGAACACTCTGGTGTGTAATGTGGGCGGCAACCTGGGCCTTTTCCTGGGCATGTCCATCGTGACCCTGGTGGAACTGCTGGAGTTCCTCATCGACCTGCTGTTTGGCTGCTGCAACTGCAGGAGGAATGACACCATGCATCGTGGTGGTGGTGGTGGTGGTGGCAACTCCCCGGTGATAGGTCAGGATGGCTTCTATTGATGCCTCCCTTCTCACCCTCAGCCTTAATACTTTACTGCCCTACTGCCCCCACTAGGTACTTCTCAGGCAGTTATCTTGATATATTTGCCCATCCGCCACTGTCACTGTACAGTTACATCTTCCGTACCACCTCATTCTAACCGTTTTTATGCTGCCCTCGGGTCCAGTTCATGTCTTTTCCCCTCAGAGTCTCCATCTCCCCCTTAACCCACATCTCCCTTTCCCACATTCCCACTAGTGACTAGGAAGTAAGTGGAATTGGGTTTTAAACACCAAAGGCTCCCTTCACATGACCCTTATTCTCACACAGTTTAGAAATCAACAAAGATCAATGGAATCCTTCACTCATTGAACTTTATTGATTTCTACATTGCACAGAAAAAAAAAAAAAAAAAAAAAAATTTGCAAAGAAAGCTTTATGCACATTGCGGCACTTTGATTGCTGCTACGCATATACACTTCATATTCTCATCTTATACTCCCTGTGGTATTGCATAAAACTTGCCTACCACTCTCCCTCACTAAACTATTATACTCAAAATTTTTTTTAATACATACTTTGTGTATTTGCTATGATTTTGAAACCCATAAAAGGGATTCATAGTACATTTTTGAATTGCACATTAATGCAATATGACTTGAACTCTTAACATTTTCTTTCCATCCCCACCAGAAGCACGGCCAGCACCTCCGCCTCCCCATCAGCCCCAGGACAGTCAGTGGTGGGAGAGAGAGAGTTACTACTCCCCAAGACGTGTTGCTTCTGCTGCCTTTAACAGAATCTTCATGGGTAAATAAATTGAATGACAATCACCTCATTTTAACACAAACCCTCATACTGACAATGTGATTTATCAAACTATAGGCAGTAGAGTAGTACATTGCATTGTACAAAGAATAAAGGCACACAAACACAATAAAGGAGTCCATTCACCACATATAATCCGGAGATTAGTTAAAAAGCACAGATTATTTATCATCAGTGAGAAACATCATGGAAAAAAGGCAATCATTATATGTTCCGAAAACTGCTAATTTTGAAGTAGTACAATTTCTCCAGATAATGGATTGAGTGCTGCTCATTCCTTTTCCAAGATGGAGGTGTTGATTCAAATAGATTCAATCTTGATACTTGTACCAAATAAGCCACATCATAAGAAATAACTGTAGCTTCAATTAGAGATGCAAAACAACATTTGGGCATAATAGTGAGCATAAAATTAAGTAATTACCTTGATAGTAAAGCAGTTCTGACCTAATTTAGATTTACTGCATTAAAAACACAAATTAGATACTGTTGAAAAGTAAAGCCAATACCTGGACTGTGCACTCCATGACCCCAAGCACTAAGGCAGTGGTTCTTAACCTGGGGTACCTGTACCCCCAAGGGGTACGAAACCTTAAACCTAGGGGTACGAGACATGGCAGCCAGTGCAATGGTACCGTATATTTATCATGAGAAAGCAGAACATATTTTCCTAATTTTTCTCTTACTATAATTGTCTCAATTTTTTAAGCTAGTGCTGTAAACACTATCACTAATCTTTTTCATATGTTTGTATAGTATTTATATTGGAGGGGGTACGAAAAATTTTTCTGAGATATTAAGGGGTACGGGCAATGAAAAAGGTTAAGGACTACTGCACTAAGGTGACCAGTTTACAGAAATACAGTGTATGGACAAGAACAGAGATTGATAGTGTGGCCACCCTCCAAGACAGTCTCAAAGAATGGACATTGAAAGTAGACTGGATCAACATTGGGACTGGGAATTATATAGTTACGTTTTCATTAGCATGGACAATCAAAGAATCCCTCCATTCCCTGAAGCACGTTACTCCACTTGACATACTGACGTACACTTGAGTTTTTGGTTAAGGCATTGTTTGAGACTCACAACACCCAATGCACTGGCTGAAGTCACACTAGTGTACACTTTTGGTCGAGTGTGTACTGATTCCACTATCCTGTGCCTTCACCCCCTGTGATCCTTGTGTGCCATGAATACAAAATAGAATACAAAATTGTTTCATTGTCCTCCCTACTCTGAAAATCGTCATGAACATAATAATGCTGCAACAAAGAAAAAAAAAAACCTTAGTCATAATGTAAATGACATATGACAGGATGAAAGAAAAAAAAAAAAAAAAAAAAAAAAAAAAAAAAGTGGCATTGATAAAAAATAGTTTAGTGTAAAATATGCACAACTCGGATCATGGAATAGGTAAAGGTCTTGTAACATATGAGCTGAAATGGAATAAAAAAATGTAAGAACCTACTGAATTACAGGTGTGATGCATTTAGGTTTTGTGGTGAAGCTTATGACAGTGAGGGATGACCTAATGTTGCCTGTGTACTTTGTGTTTACAGCATCACAGCTATAATGTGGAGTAATTGAATGAAACAGAGAACAGGAATTCATAAGAGGGTATTCTTTCTTACACAATAATAAACTCACTCAATTCAAGTTCTGCAGCAACGGAGTGGAGTCTTGCAAGTCTCTCTCTCCCTGATTCCTCCAACCTTTCATAACTTAATATTACCATCAAGAAACAATGCAGAAAAATGTAGAAAAGAAATAAATTGGTTAACAACTGTTGTTATGATTTGGAAAGTTCCTGTCTAAAAGAAAACAGGTTTGCCACATTACTAACAATAATAATTTACCATCACTTTTAAGATTCACTTTCCATTTATGAGAAGCTGTACTTACTCACTCTAAACTTACTGAGTTTTCAAGGCAAGAGGATAAATCACAAACAGGCCAGTATCAAAAGGTTTAAAAAGAAAAATGCACTTCTTCCATAATTCAATAGGATAAAGTACACAAATAAAAGGGGAGAGCTATCCTAAGCAGACACGAGGGTTGTTATCCTTCCTGTGTTAATGAGACGCAGGGTGGTGTGCTCACCTTTACTATCAAGAGTACTGGTATCATTATGCCTGCTGTACATAGGATTGGACAAGTCTACCACAGCAGTAAGGCCCAAATTCTTAGCATGTTGTACAAAATTTGTTGGCCTACTGCACCCCTGGCAAGGTTAGAGACATCTTAATATAAGACAATGTTAGCCTGATTATGGGAGATGCTCCATAAGCAGGGTTGAGGCCGCCTACCTTTTACTGTGTGCATGCCTCCCCACCTCTGCCCTCTTACTGCTGAAGCCCCAGAGCATGAGGTGCTGCTCTCAGCCCCCACCACACTGCTCCATGGCCAGGGTTCATGACATGCATTACACCCTTGCTCTCTGGAGTGATAGCAGCTCTCACCGGTGAGACGAGTGAGGGCTGGCTCTGGAGTACATGGGGTGGGGATGAGGGGTGGGTGGGAAGGCAGCAGCATCACAGTACTTGCCTGTTGATAACATTTTTGGCTGGTGGAACAGTCATGAGGGCATAGACATAAATGAACTCTACAGTCCTGTTTTCACAAGGAAAGATAACCTACAAAATAATGGTGCATGTCTAAAATGGAGTAAAAATAAATTATATCCGTAATAATTCATCCATACATATGACATCTTATAAATGTGGCTAAATATACAGAAAACACAGAGCCTAGTAGCCTCAAAGTAAATGGGTCATGCCTGCTGCCCATGTACAGCCATGAAACAACAGGAAGAGAAGGGAGTGGAGACTAGGAGAGAGTGGGTGGAGACTGGGAGAGGGGGAGTGGAGACTTGGTGGGAGGTATGGGGTGAGTGTGAAGAAGGGAGCTATAACTCGATGAAGCTTTAACTGGATAAATTATAAAGTTGTGTGAGGAGGGGAGGAAAGAGGGGAGGGGACAGGAGGGAAAGGGAAAGGGTTGTACTTGATAAACAGCCAACTGGAAAAGGTTCTACTCAAGTCTATGGGAGGGCTTGCATTTAGTATACAATTTTTTCTCTTTTTTATAATGATGGACAAAATATTGCAATCAGGCTACGAGGCTACTCATACAATACATAACATCAGCCCTGCTTCTTGGGTGTCCTACTGAGATTTGATGGTTCAATTCTGCATCTCCTGCTGTCAAAAAGAAAAAACTGAGAAAAAAAAAAAAAAAAAAAAAAAAAAAAAAAAATAATAATAATAATAATAATAAAGTAAAATAAAACATTAAATAAATCTCCCATTTCTCAATTCTGAAATTAAGAATATTTCTATAAATCAACATTGATTCTCCAATTCTCCAAATCTAAAATTTTTTAAAACATTTAATGAGAACGTGAAAACTTCCACAGTAGCCTCCAGAACACTGCATGCATTTATTTTAGGTAAAAAAGTAAAGCAGCTATCTAGTATGAGATGAACGTGGATAATAGTTGAACAAAAAACAAAATTCACATGGATAATTTGAGAGGAGTCGCAGTATCAAGTATTTGTCATGCCAAAACTTTCCCTTGATTCCATCCTTCTTTATGTCTTTCCACAACTTGCAGTGTCCCCAGCATTTGCCTCAGGGCTGATGAGAAACCAACGTCCATGAGTAAGTGCAATATTTACATAACTATTGAAATGAATGCTTGGAAAAAGAGCCGTCCAGCTGTCCCCGGGCTCACAACACTGCAGGTTGTCAGGGAGGGAGGGGGGTCCTGGCTCTCTTCCTGTGTTGTCCCCGAGCCTGTAGCAGTGCCAGTAAAATAGAGAAGCTGTTGATCTTGCTGTAGTATTTTGAAGGGTCATCTTGTTGCTTTAGTCACATCACAGGCAGAGATGTCCATGGTACCTCTGCTCTTCTTCTTACAATTACTTGTGGTTTGAGCAGTTTAAACTGGCTTACCAGCACACGATTTCTCCTCCTCATCCCCTCTCAGGAGTATATAGTATCATGGACTGGTAGAGGAGTAGCCACCATCTGTCATTATGTACAACCACACCAGAGCCTTGGGACACCATCATCTTCATAAGACACTTGCGCTGAGAGATTGCTGGTTCCTCCTTTCAGTCTCTTGCTTATCATCAGAGCTGAACGAACCAAAAAAAATATATATTTATATATATGTAACACCCACTCCAGTATCATTATTAATTTTTAATATCAATAGTCAAAGCACTTCTGGTCAAGAACGGGGCTGGTCACCCTGATCGGGACCCCTGGTATATACACTGCCACCCTCAACCCTAGCCTCCGCTGACCACCCCGCCCCTCACTGCCACCATGCTGCCCACCCGCTTGGAGCACTGCTGCTACCATTGCTCTTCTGTGGAGACATCTTTGGTATCCGCCCTGATGCTTAACGCCGCCATAATCTGCATGAACTTGAGTGGTCAATAATGAGTCTGGGTTTAATTGCTCCCTGCATTCAATAAATTCTGCTGGGGTGTTGGTGGTGAGGTGTGCTACCAGAGAGAGGGCTGAGGGAGCAGCGGGAGCACATCTCACATTCATGAGTTCAGCCACGGGTGTTTGAGAGATTCCCCGGCAGTGGCCCTCTCAGAAGCGTCAAATGCCAACATGGGGGTGAGAAAATCACTAAAAGCTCGAGCCTCTTCCTCTGGCCACTCATACTTCTCTGTGAGCACCTCGAACATGCCCCAGGGACGGAGCTTGGTGATATGCTTCAAGTCACCTGGAGGGAGGGCACACATCATTAGAATCAATGTAACATCATCACAAACTCTGATATTTGACAAACTTACTAAAGTTATATGAAACCATAATGAAACAGAAACAATTAAAATGCCAGAAAAAACACCAGTACAATGTACAATAAAAGGATGTCACAAACACAATCATAGTAGGTACACAAAAATTATGACACTAAAGCATAAGCATAATGGTCATATAAAATAATAAAGATGGAGAAACATAAGCATGGTAAATCTTTAGCAAATTGTCCTGGCAAGTTCTTCATTCATAAGATTAATGAAAGATAAGAACTTAACACACACTTCAGAAAAGCATAACATGGGAAGACACAAGACCAGCATAAAATGGTTGATGAACATGTGAGATGTGGCACCACTACAGAGGCGGCCAGGCTGCCTAACCTCACCCAAGCACTCTCCATTCAAATCAAGTGTGACTTACAACCTTACCAGATTTATCCCATGTCAATGTTAATTATAGTGCTTTGTACACCACAAAACACACACACACACACACACAATGCAAAATATACACTGCATTATTCACAACATACCAATATATCTAAAAAAAAAAAAAAAAAAAAAAAAAAAAATGCAATAGTACACATATGTAGCCATCAACAGGTAAATTCAAGTAATTGTAGTAACCTAGAAATTATAAATTAATCATGTTTTCCTTCAATCAAGCATACTGCATTTGTGTACATAAAAAAAAAACTGTAGATGTATAACTTAACTCCATAACAGTAATAATAGGTACTCTCCTTCTCTGGTGTGGAGGAAAACTGCAGCAAGCCAAAACACACAACCAGTCTCACCTTTCTTATCAAAAAATTCCTTGGAGTATTTCCCAGAGTGAGCTATGTGGCGAGGAATCTTCCCGAGGAGCTCAATGATGTGAGCCAGATGGTCCTCGTCCCGGGTGTAGTCTGTCCCGCTGTGAGGCTCAAACAGGTAGTCTCCTGTGGCCAGCTCAAAGGCCTGAGGATGCACCAAGGCAGGCATCAACAAGGTGGGACTTTGATGTACATACAATGATAACAAAGAAGTCTCAGGTAACTATTACAGATGAATGAGGAACTAGAAAAAAGAATATCCAGGAAGACAAGAATAAAATTAACAAAACAAAAAAATATGCAAAGAGGAAACAATGGTCATGTCAATGAAAGAACAGATGAACAGCAATTTGGAAATTAATCAACCACCTCAAAAATCTCTGCAAATTGGAATCAATCATAAACTTTGATTTGTTTCATTTAATAAATTTTCACTGATTCTGAGATAAAATTCTGAGTCTTGTTTGTGAATAAAAATAAAATTTTTGTATAGTGACAAGACAAAGTTGTTCCTGAATTCAGTGTTTATGAACAAAGATCTTGCAGTGTGTGAACAGCAGGCGGCACATTGCTCACCATACAGGCAGTGCTCCAGATATCAGCAGGGGCACCGTAGCCAGCCCCAAGCAGCACCTCCAGACACCGGTACTGTCGGGTCTGGATATCCTCTGTAAAGTGGTGGTCCACCCAGCAGGCATTGCCCAGGTCAGCAATCTTGACCTTCATGTCGCACACCTCGTGGACTGGATCTGGGACGTGGTCGATGGATTTGTGGTCGGGACAGGAGGCCACCCTTCGCATCCCTCCGCTGCTGCCGCCACTGCCAATATTGCCACTGCCACCACCACTGTTGCCACTATTGAAGTTGGTGAAGTTGGTGCCAATTTCCTCCCCGTCTGAGAAGAAAACCGGGTGTTTCAGGGCCTTGGTGTCACCTGTGTGTGGTGGAGTGGGAAAATGAGTATCATCTGGGGAGAAAAAAGAACTTTACAAGGATTCCTGGACTATATGAGGGGCTTCTGATAAACCCCTACATATGAGACCTTACAAATTCTTACATATATTTACAATTTATCTCATAAATTTCCATGAGGGAAATTCTTCCCCATTATAATTCAGTATTTTCAACATTGTTTAAATTTCTCATATCTCTAGGACCAGTATCATCATTTAACAGCACAATATCAGAAAACATTTACAGATTCATTAGCCACATATACATTGTGAGGAGACACAAACACAAAGTGAACAAACAGCCTAAAACAAATGTCTGGACTTACTGCTTTTCAAGGCAGGAGGATGCAAAGGCTCTATTGAAAAAACAATTGTTAGTAGAGTAAAAAAAAGTCAACATATAGGATGACTATGAAAATAATTCCACACCCAGAGACTAATGCACTATCAAAACTATTCCTCTGAACACAAGGAGTTGGCAATTAGGGAATGTGGTTAGCAGGGATTTATTTGGGGGAGAAGCTCAAATTGGAAACAAGCAACAATGTAAGCAGAAAAACAAACAGCTCTATAAAATGGGGATGTAAATCTATCTAATCAAACTATTCAAGACAGCCCCCTTCTATGCCTATGTAAAATCAATACTGCTGCTCATATGATGTCAGCACCTTCATCCTCAGGTGGAAGTCTCATGTCAGGAGTGATTTCAGACTCAGAACGGCCCAGCACTGGTCTGGGGCAGTCATGGCCATTCATGAGAGGGTCAAGGGTGAGCCCCACAGCCCCTCCTGGACGCACATCACCTTCACACATCTCAGCCAGACTCTTGCGATGTTCTGTGACCAATTACAAAACAGCTGTTAGTCATGCAACTCAAAACTAGGGCATGAATTAGTCTGTAAGTCACACACACAAAACACACAAATGGATTTTTAAGAAGAAAAAGAGAATGATTATATACAAACCTGATGAGTGCAGAGGTGAGCAGATGAGACAATGAAGGACAGAATATAAATCTTACTCAACTAAAAAAAATACTGAAAATTTAAAAAACAATATATAACTTCCTTTCCCTGAGAAAATATTGAAAAATCAAGATATATGTATTTTGTATATTTTTCTACAGCAATAAGAAAAAAAACTAAGGAAAGGTAAGTATCTACTGATCACTTACAGGACCTGCATCAGCCTGATGTGTAGTTCCTGCCACAAGGTTTTCTCCTTTGAACCTCCAGCTATCCATCTGTGTTTTAGCTTACCCATGATTCTTTTGCAGACTCTTTCACTCAATAACGTTCATATAATAAAACCAAAAAATTTAAATCTTCCCAAAAACCTTCAGCATACACCGTAGCAGCTCATGAGGAGATCAATGAGTACACAGTGAGGGACTGGTACTCACACTGGGGCCTAGAGGTGCGGCAAACACCTTTTTGGCAGCAGTGTCTGAGCGGCAACACAACAGAAACCCAGCAAAACTCAACACAACATGCCATAACATAGGGAGAGGTAAAACAAGGCATGGGGGGTACAATGGTCAGTAGAGAATGGGATGGACAGCATGGGGAAGAAGGCCTCAGTGCAAAAAAGTGCAAAGACACCAAGCAGAGGGGAGGCCTTACCCAGCTTCTGTTGGGCCTCCTCCTCCAGGGTGAGGGTGGGAGTGATGAGGCAGGGCTGGTCAAGGGGTGGTGGGTGTAGCTGTGGGTGAGACTGGCTGAGCTTTGCTTCACCCTCCTGCAGCAACAGTGGCTGCTGCTCCTGCTGTGCTTTGGATGGCACCTCCTCCAGACTCTTTTGCTTCTCTAGCTGTTGCTGCTGCTGCTGCTGCTGTTGCCTTTGCATCTGCTTCTGCTGCTGCTGCTGTTGTTGCTGCTGCTGTTGCTGCTGCTGTTGTGGCTGCTGCTGCAGCTGCTGCTGTTGCTGCTGTTGTTGCTGCTGCTGCTGCTGTCCATTGGTTTGAATCTCAATGCTCGGCTCCTCCAGGCTGGAGTCGTTACTCAACACTGGACACAGAGAAATGCATGTATTAAGGCCAACACATCTCATCATCACATTCAAGGCTTATTTCTCACTAGTCACCTGTATTCTTGCCTCAAGCTACCATCACCTCACCTATCCTTGGCTACAAGAGCCTCACCTGTTGTATTAGTGGTGGTGATGTCACAAGCCTCCAGAGCCTGTCGAGCTTCCTTCTCCTCCATCTCCTCCAGTTCTCTCATCTGTGTCTCTAGCAGTGCTTGCTTGGCTTTCTGCTTCTTCTTCAATTTTTTCTTCTTATTTTTTGACATTTTTGTGTTAGGGTCAGGCTGGGAGTAGTGCTTGGGTGCTGTGCTCACTGTGGGCATGGCAGAGGAAAGTAGCTGATAAGTTTGAACAAGTGTACACACATGAACATAGAAAGATTCTCAGTACTGGACACAGACAGTATGATGACTACTTTCATATGATAAAAGAAATTCAATTCAATTCTTATCTTATTGTAACTGAAATGATAATGGTTAAACCTGAACCCAGAGATACAGGAATAAAACTTATGAGAAATTAGCCACACATGTCCAGTCACACAACAGTCAGGATGTGTTCTATTTATTTACAACCAAAAATTTATTCTGTCTAACAAGTTTGTATTTCTATAAATCTATGAATCTACAGCTTTCCAGGATTAGAGGGTATGCTAATGTCCCTCGCCAGTATCACCTACCGAGGGAGCCAGGAAGCTTGAGTCCCATCTTCTGCCACTGTGTTGCTTCATACGCCAACTTGCGGATATAAGCCTCATCCACACACACCAGGATGTTCTCAGGCTTAATGTCAGTATGGATGATCTGACACTTGGTGTGTAAGTAGTCAAGAGCTTCCAGCACCTGAGGGAGAAACAACATATGAGGGAAAGTTCAGGAAGGGCACACTAAGTGAGAAATTGTGGTAAAAAGAGAAAAGACAGACTTGTACAAAAGAGGATTTGGGATTGGAGTGTAGTGCAGCTGACTGAGAGATCTATAGGGGATTAGAAAGTGACAAGTGAAGTGAGATATACATTGAAAAAGATGTAAGAATTGCTGTGAGAGGGGAGGATTCAGAGTTAGTGTGTGGAGAAACCAAGTGAGAGGTGCTTGAGTTGTGTGTTGCCCTCTGCAGTGTCACTCACCTGTCGTGTAATGCTCTTGACATTAGCAAGGGGGATGCCCTGGTAATTGGAGCGGATGATGAACTTGAGGAGGTTGTGCCCCAGGACCTCAAACACCATGCACACGTGAGTCCCATTAACGCCGCTGATCTTGAAGTCGTCCAGCAACTGAACTGTCTTGTCACGCTTTGGATCATTTTCGTCGGACTCTCGAACCTGTCAGAGGGAAGCAGGACAGTGAGATTGATGGACTTATGGTGTCATGATAAAAAAGTCACACTGTGCCAACTAGGATTACAAATGAGGTCAACCACTGTCTACCAGTCTTTTACAAATAACACAAGGCCTACTGAATATTTTTTTGGGATGCAGATTTGATGTAAAGCCTAAAAATTTATTCTTTCCAGTTGTAATTTGCTTTTCAGTAAATATCTAATTTCACAACAAGAAATATTAAGACTGTCTGCAGCTGTGTTGTTTCTACAGTTCTATATGGAATAAGAAAGAAATAATCACAAAAACACCTGATACAAAATATATATAAAAATCTTCTCATGTACAGTATTACATCCTAGTACATTTCCAGTCTTCAATACAATGTGGGAATAAAGACTTCACAAAGTTTTCAATATCATTAATTTGTATCATGAAACACAACAATTTGCAGCGACACTAATACTACCAAAATACTGAACTATGAAGAAACTGAAGGGATTTGATAGGCATTTACGAGACACCAGACTGCCTTACTTAACACTTACAAAAATACTGGATACCACACCATCCAGAAAAGTTTCAAGCTAAGAGTTTAATACATGAAATGTCTCAACACCCTAACAATGGCCACCAATGTGAACAACTCCAGAAAACCAGTGTGGGTCAATTACCAAGGAATGAGCCAGGACTTAATGCCACTGGTCTGAATGGCAGCCCTAATGGTGTGCTGGAGCAACTGAAGCCCAAAGCAATCAGAAAATGTCTCGGGAACCACTTACACATTTCAGTAACTTTATTTCATCAAGCGCTGTCTCCGTGTAGTGAGCGGCACTCTTCACCACCTTGAGAGCCACAAACCTCTTGGCTCTGCAACACAAAATTGTATGTTAATGTCAGTGTGGCGTCTATGGTTGGGTGGAGATGAGAGTAGGAAAGGAAGCCACACCAGGAAATGGTAGGGAGGGAACTAATGGATCAGGAAGAGGTGAATGAAGATGGGTTTTAGGTACAGAAAATGTAAACACACACACACACACACACACACACACACACACACACACACACACACACACACACACACACACAAGAATAATTAGAAATCTGACCTACAGTGTAAATGTCAAGCAATCATAAATGGACACCCTCCTTGAAGAGAGAGAGAGAGAGAGAGAGAGAGAGAGAGAGAGAGAGAGAGAGAGAGAGAGAGAGAGAGAGAGAGAGAGAGAGAGAGAGAGAGAGAGAGAGAGAGAGAGAGAGAGAGAGAGAGAGAGAGAGAGAGAGAGAGAGAGAGAGAGAGAGAGAGAGAGAGAGACTTCAATCACTATTATTGAGGTGCTGAATACCATTAAGCAACACAGTATCACAAGGTCTTGGCAGCAGCACCACCACCACCACCACCACCACCACCTCTCCTCTAGCCACACTAACTGAATTAAAGTGGGCTACGAATTAAAACTATCAAGCCTAAATAAATGTTGGTGGCACTAGTAAGAATGTTGGTGGCACTAATGCTAGGTTATCTTCACTGCATGGGGATTTGTTCACATCATTTGTGTTGAGAGGCCTTGATACCAGTGGTGTGAGTGTTGCTTGTGTCACAGCTCAGGCTAATGGAAGGAGGATTTAAAAGTGGGCCATTCATTTGTTATATTCATCCTCTTATGATCAAATGACTAAATGCTGGTGAAAAGTAATCTCTCTCTCTCTCTCTCTCTCTCTCTCAATGCCTTCTCTTGTTGTATTGTAAAAAATGTGGATAAAAACATGGATTTAATCTGTTCATTTGTTATGCTTATCCTCTTATGATCTGGTGAGTATTTACTGGCAAAAGACAATCTCTCATAATGCCTATCTTTATTTTGCTAAATATGAACAATTTCACATGCCATCTTGCCCTATACTTTTACTCAATCAGAACATATAACGATAAAAAAAATAGTCCTTCCCAATATATACCCAATTTTTCCTAATATGAGTAATTCCACACAATATGAATCAAATAAAAACAAGCATATTCTATAACTGACCAGGAGGAAATTAAAGTAAGCCCAAGGAACAGCAGTGGAATTTATCATAGCCATTACACTTGTCGTCTCTCAATTCAATACCAATCACAATTACCCATCAAGACTTGGCACAAATGAGGAAAGGAGATCGTGTTGACTTATTCCCTACCCTGACTGCACGAAGACATTGTAAAGCAAGACTAGGGGGCATAAGTTTATTTATTTATCTATTTATTTATTTACATGTTTTATTTTATTTATTCTTTTTTTGTGTGTGTGGTGCAGCTTGGATTAGAAGGGCAGGTATGAGAGGTGGGTAGAGAGCTGGGATCTGTGCTAGTCCTGCTGTGAAGTGATGATGATGGTGGTGGTGTATTGGTTGTGGTCATAGTTATGGAGGTGATGAGTTGTAGTTGTTGTTGGGATAGTGGGCGTGAGGGTGGTGTTGCCAGTGTTGTGGTTGCTACTGTTATTGTAAGAATGGTGGTGGTGGTATGGTAACAAGAATGATGTTGGTGGTGGTGATGGTAGCAGTGACAATGATGGCGGTAATGGTGGTGGTGGTAGCAGTGACAATGATGGCAGTAATGGTGGTGGTGGTAGCGGTGACAATGATGGTGGTGGTGGTGAAGCAACACAGTGAGGCTGAGCTGCCGTGCCCCAATAGTTGCGTGGCACATTATAAAGCATGCAGGTCCTGACGCTGCCCTTCCTTGCCAAGCTGTCTGCCACAACGTGCCACTAGTTGAGAGAGAGAGAGAGAGAGAGAGAGAGAGAGAGAGAGAGAGAGAGAGAGAGAGAGAGAGAGAATGCCAAAATAGTGTCATTCACCTTTACTTTCAAACAAAGACTCACAAATAGTACTGAATACGAAATAAAGCATGAAGGAAAGGGATGGAATTCTTATAAAGTAAGCGAACAACTACAACAGTACTGATGACGAGGTCGCTGTGCGACTGATACAGGATAACCTAGATGGAGGGTACCCTGGTGGCCCTTTGTTATCCTATTATTTATGTTATGTTATATGTTATGTTACTGGCAACAAATAAATAGCGAACCAAGACTAAATCCAGGACAGATCCAAATACTTTCACAGAGTTGGAGAGAATTTAGTAAACATATTTTTGTTCCACAGTAAACAAGAAAAGTCTTTATCCCGTGACAAGCATTTACTATTTTATCTTCACTAACTTGACGGACTAAAGTGTAGCTAAATGTACCGTAGAAATAATTTTGACATTACTATAACTATCTATATGAATGATCTCCATCCATTACTTGAACAAGATAAAAGACATTAAGAAAGGGAAACTACATCACTAGGTCAAAATGCAGCTTCTCAACGCTTCAAACTTATCATCCCTTCTTATGTAAAAAAAAAAAAAGAAAGAAAGAAAGAAAAAGAAAAAGAAAATAAATAAATAATCCACAAATTCGAAACTATGACAGGCAAGACAGAGCCACCACTCCACTACTCACTGCAGGTCCCAGCAGAGCCACACGGTGGAGAAGTGTCCCCAGCCCAGCTTGCGGATCACGTGGTACCTGTTGTAGAAGAGGTCACCGATCTTGACGGGATGGTAGCCACCTGAAACAAACATAACACTCAGGTTACCTCTCTCTCTCTCTCTCTCTCTCTCTCTCTCACACACACACACACACACACACACACACACACACACACACACACACACACACACACACACACACACACACACACACACACATATTTGTGTAAGTATAATATTATCTTCACTCAAGTTGTGAAGTGACGAATTACTCTTTCTTATTCAAATTGTGTATACTCAAGATTCTGGGAAATTGTCGTGATGGAAGGAAAAGGGGGGAGAGAGGAGAGAGGAGAGAGGAGAGAGGAGAGGGGAGAGGGAGTAACGCCAGATCAAGTCAGGGGAGGGAGGGTAAGGACGAGGTCAGACCTGTCGGCGACACCCACTTAAACCAATGGATGCTACTCCTCTCCTCCCTCCTCCCTCCTCGCCCAGCCTCACCTACATTTTCCTTCTCTAATATAATCATCCTAAGTGTAGCATCCAATTCGCTCGCTATCCTGAAGTTGTGTGCCTCGCAGCGAATCCTGATTTGTGGCCCCGCCTGCACGGCCGGCAGGACTGCAAATAATGGCAGCGCGACACTTTGGGGTGAGTGAGGGCGTGGCCAATTGTTACGAGGGGAGGGGAGGAATGAGTCTGTTGGAATGACGATGGCAACGGCAGACCCTCGGTGGAACAGTGAAAAGAGGAATAACCATAACAGGGCCGAGGCAGTGCACAACAAAAATGGTTCCCAGCACAGCGGTGGATGGGACGGGGACACTGAGCATTGCTGGCACACACAGTGGGGAACACGTGCCAGGAGGACAGGGGAGGAGGCACTCGTGGGGGAACAACTCCCGAGGCTGACACCAGCACTGCGTATCACCACCTACTGACGTGTCCCTGGAGAGTGTTTACCTTTGCCGTAGTCGTCGTTGACAGCCTTCTGTCGCGACACTCTGGATAATGACTTGAGGCGGCGGAGGAGGCTGGGGCGGCGGCCGTCAGGCGTGGTGCAGGGAGAACTGCTGGCCGAGACGGCGTTAGCATCCAGCACCTGCAGCAGTTCACTCTCCCAGTCATTGTCTTTATCTCGGTCTAAGGAGTGTGACTTAACCTTCTGCCCATTACAGCCCGTGTTTGTGGCGGGGCTTGATGGGGCGGAGTCTACGGGAGAGGAATGGGTGACGGTGAGGGAGGGCCACGCACCTCTCCCACCTGGCCCAAACGTCTCTGCATCACCCTCCTCCTCCACACACACTTCCTTCTGTCGTTTGAGTTTTGAGCCGCGTTTGTCGCCGCCGCTGTTCCGACACAGACTAAGCATCGATTTGAGGGATAACTGCGGCGTCTCTGGCGATGCGAGGACACTGTCCAGGCTGTACTGACGACCCGTGCCGTTCAGTCTGTGCTGCTTGAGAGTTGACGACGCGTTGTTCTTCGGAGTGCCCGCCAGCGGAGACTCTTTCCTGAGGTCATCTGTACGCAGCCGCCACAGGATGTCAAACCTTTCCGAGCACGGGTCATCACTGGAGCTGCTCTGCTTCACCAGGCGGCGGCGGCACTGCTGTCGCAAACCGTCTGGGGTGGAACTACGGCTCTGGTCGCTGGAGCTTTCCCACTCGCCCTTGTGGAGGGCTGGCACGCGCTGGCTGTCCGGCGACACACTGCGACTTTTGCTCAAGTCTGAAGAGCTGCCTTGGTGTTGCAGCATGTGCCGCTTGGGCCGCTGCTTGCTGCTGTCCTCCTGAGACGACGTAGGGGCTTTTTCTTGTGCCTGTAGGCGGGCGCGCCGCTGCTGGGTTAGAGCCTGTGCCTTCATGGAGGTGCTGATTTTCAATTCGGGAGACGGGGTGGAGGACGCCTTCACTGTTTTTTTGGGGGAGCCTGTCACCTGAGGAGACGCAAGAGCAGCTGGGGATCTTCTGGCTGCGGCGCCGTCTCCGGTACGCACACTGGAGCATGGTCCACTCGACACGCTAGGCTTGACACTGGTGTTCCCGTCGCCCTTCACGCCCGACCCGGCGCTGGCCTTCCCGGCAGAGTGCGACGAAGGCCGGAGTTTGCCTGAAGGCGAGGCTGAGGAGCGGCGGCTGGGGCGCGTAAGGCGGGACGGCTGAGCCGGCCGCCCTCCTCTGGAGCTACTCATAATGAGGGCGGATCACTTAGTGTTCTGTTCTTCACGGTGGTACAAAGAGCTTGCAGGGCGGGGCGGGGGCGCCGCACCTTGGACATGGTGACAAGCAGCCCTGCTGACGACCGGCTGGCACGATACTGAGCCGCGCGTCACCGCTGACCTAGTAGGGGTTCACTCTCGTCCCACATTTTTCCACATCTCTAAGTCAATTTACGAAGGTCACACAGTACCGCTCAGCGATGCAGGTTATTACCGACCTGCCCGCCCCGTTCTGCTGCATCCATGATAATGTCAGCTGAGCCATCTCCTGGACACAGCGTCCTTAGCGGCGCCACACAGCAACAGCAGCAGGCGGGGAGTCAGGGTGAGATAATCCTCCAGGTGTCACTTACCCCCGGAATACAACACACCTCACAGAGAGACTATCACTCACCACTCACAGCGTCCCACATCCTGCCCTGTCCTCCTCCACGCCTGCAGCCCATCCTGTGTCCCCGCACCACTCGCTGCGTCCCCATGACTACTACTCCTTCACTGTTATTGTCGCTGCTGTCACCATTACAGCCATCACCTGACGTGCTCAGGTGCTCGCCGGGCGGTGTAGGTTCTGTGTCCAGGTAACTGGCGGTATTTGGGATGGTCTCCTTTCAAGAATAAGCTTCATTTCATGTGTGTGTGTGTGTG
Organism: Portunus trituberculatus; assembly: GCF_017591435.1. Taxonomy (NCBI): domain Eukaryota; kingdom Metazoa; phylum Arthropoda; class Malacostraca; order Decapoda; family Portunidae; genus Portunus; species Portunus trituberculatus. The sequence goes on from NC_059282.1 coordinate 11,063,387, forward strand.
TGTGTGTGTGTGTGTGTGTGTGTGTGTGTGTGTGTGTGTGTGTGTGTGTGTGTGTGTGTGTGTGTGTGTGTGTGTGTGTGTGTGTGTGTGTAGGCAGCACACGAAGGCGTCCCTCTTTCTCTCCCTAACCAGCTACAGGTCCCTCTCATCAGGGTCTTCTTTAACCTGCTTAACACACACACACACACACACACACACACACACACACACACACACACTCTCTCTCTCTCTCTCTCTCTCTCAGGATAGGACTGTCAAAGCCAAAACAAGCCTCGCTATCATATCAAAATAGAGGCCTCCTTTTCCGGGCGACCTCCCTCCCTCCCTCCCTCCTTCCCTCACCACCATCGCAAACATGTCCTCGCCCACACGTGTCCTAAAGATATACACAGTCGTTTCCGTTTCATTCGATTTCGCACGTTTAAAGTAGGAATATAAAGCACAAAAGTCTCGACATTTTGCTGCGATGGTACTTTTTCCCCTTTCCTTATATAAAAAAAAAAAAAAAAGAAAGAAAAGAAAAAGAAAAAAAAAAAACGTTCCTAGTGATGCTTTTGATACCGAGATGGGAGAGATTAGCGGAAATACACATGTGGCTCGCACCGCCATGTCGATCCACAGATAAACCTATATGGACTTGTTTTTCATCTGATTATGGCGGAGACAAGATCTTATCTTAATGGTCATCCCTTAGAAGTCTTTCAGAACACAGGTGGCCACAGGGACACACCAGTAAGCGGCAGTATTTGGTGTGGACGGAAGCCTACACTGAATCTATAATAACATGTAAAATCTGAATTTTCTACACTAAAGGACAGCACAATAAGGCCACGTTGTTTGTCATTTTCTATTCGTCCATCAGCGGAATGTTTGAACCCAATATAGCCTTGTTCTGGGCCAAGCGACATTAAGCCTGCGTGTTGTGTTGGTGGCGCTCTCAGATTAGCGTGGTGGGGATCATGCGGTGCTGCATATGTGGGTCGCGGTGGTGTGGGTGGCGTGGGGCGGTGAGGATTGAAGAGATAAAGGGAAGAGAAGAAAAGAAAAACAGAAAAGAGAGACCAATATGGCTTCTGGTTTAACAATACCTCAAGGGATGAAGAGAGGGAAGGAGAAGAGGTGAGGGGAGGTTAACCTCTACCTCCCTTTTCATCCTGAGCCCCTCCCCCTAACAGAGGTAGGGGTTGCCGGGGATACGCTGGCAAGGCAAACGTCCCCACACACAAACAAATGCGATAAACAGTAACAGTAAGAGTATTAATAGCTGAACAGTATAACACGTCGCGGGGCGGGAAGCAAGCAGTGTCGAACCGAGGGCGTAACGGAGCCGCGAGGCCGTCGAGCCGCGCCACACCACGCCGCGGGGCAACACGACCTGTAAGACAAGTAGGCTGGTGCACCATGGCGTGGCGGCGCGCGCACGCACACACACACACACACACACAAGGCCTCCGATGGTAACTGTACACTGCAGACAATTATCATTATCATGATCATTATTATTATTGTTATTATTATTATTATTATTGTTAGTGCTGTTATCGACGCGTCAGGTTGATATACACATTAATGATCATTATCACTACAACAGTGAGGCGAGTGTTCTAATTCGCCTCAAGATTCGTCACTGTCCTTCAAGCTCCAGCTCACTAATCCGTCCCTGCCTGTGATGCGCCAACAACGCCCCTAGGCCCAGCCACGCTAAGCCTACCTGAGTGCCCGCCGCGCCTCACCTGCTGCAGCACGACGTGCGTGAGTGATTTGCTTCTTGACGTCACTTAAGGATTTGGTTGGGTGAGTGACTCCAGGCCAGGCAAGACCTCATGGCTCAGCTGAGGATAAACCCAGTTGTGGGGCCTCTCACCCCCACCTCCACCCCGCCACACAGTCACCAGGCAGACCTGTATAGACTCTGGAATCTTTTTTTTTAGCCTGTCAGTGACGTCGTCTTCCTGGCGGGCGTGTGTGGCTGATGCGCCCCACTGATAGACCTGGTGACTCCTCTTGGCGTGGTGGGCGGGGCGTGCTGGTTGGCTGCGGCCTTGTGACTGATAATCATTGACGCCGCAGTGATAGTATCGAGTTATCGTCCTCCAGCCAGTGATTAAGTAGCGGTTTGTTGCTGACTACACTTGGCATAAGCCCTTGCTATCAGCGCCGCATCAGCAGGGCGGGGCGGGGCGGGGCTGCAATCGTCTGTCTATCTCTAGGCAGCTAACGCGGTGGTCAGCGTGGGGGTGATTACCGCTGCACTTCCTCCCCATCTTGGGACGGATACAGGTTTTAAAATACGACTTAATGCTGATCATTACGACAACCTGCACCACCGGGAGGGCCAGTGGAGCACGGGACTAAGAGAGAGACACCTCAAGGTCAAGAAAGGTCAAAGCACAAGTCAACCATATCAGTGACCTCTAATGAGCCGCAGGCCACGGTGCCGGCGAGGTCAAAGCGTCACATAAGCAGGCCACAGCTTTCCCCACGCCCCAGCCACCCCATTACCTGCCTCAAAGCGATCCAGAAGCCCCAATTAAAACGTTTCCCAGTTTCTATTATACTATTAAATTATTCCATCTACTCTTAATCTGACGTGAGTACCTGAGCCTTCTGCCCACCTAACCTGAGGAGCAGAGGCGGAGGCAGGGGGGTGAAAGGGTGAGGGGGTGAGTCTGAAGGTAAAACAGCCCTAGTGGATAGACGCCTCGCTCACGATATTAATAGATGCGAGGAACGGACTCAGATATTCACACAGGTGAGCTTCTGCTTAATTAACACTCAACACGAGACACAGGAGAGCCGCTGCCCTGTCTGTGTGTGTGTGTGTGTGTGTGTGTGTGTGTGTGTGTGTGTGTGTGTGTGTGTGTGTGTGTGTGTGTGTGTGTGTGTGTGTGTGTGTGTGTGTGTGTGTGTGTGTGTGTGTGTGTGTGTGTGTTGGCTAAACCTGCAACTTGCCTACTATTTCGAACTCCGGCAGCCCCTCTATTCTATTTTGGGCGGGGGGAGGTGCCGATTTGTGGATGTGGAGGCAGGAGGTGGAGGGCGGGAGGCAGTGACGGAGCAATGAGGTGGAGGAGAGTGGAAGACGGTGAAAACTTGAGAAATATAGGCAGTGGAGTAAAGATGCGAAATGAGGAGCTTGATATATGGAAGGGAGTGATAAGTGGAAGACAGTGGAGCGTGCAAGTGGAGGGGTGGTGTGGCGGAGTGTGGGTGGAAAAAGTGACGTGGTTCGGGGTGATATTTCGGGAAGAAGTCACAGCAGCATGACCTTTACAGCTAGTCCTCTCTCTCTCTCTCTCTCTCTCTCTCTCTCTCTCTCTCTCTCTCTCTCTCTATGGCTGGTGAATGAGGTCGTTGTGAGGGAAGGTGAGTGATTCTTGCACTCCTACGGACTCCTCCTCCTCCTTTACCTCTTCATCCTTCATCACTACCTCCACTTCCATCTTTCACCTCTTTCTCATCTCCTCTTTGCCTCTTCCTTGAGATCATCCAATTTCTTCCTCTATTCTTATCTTTCTTTTCTTCTCTTCTCTCTTCCTTCCTCAATTCGTAACTGTCTTCACTGTGTTCGGATCTGTGAGGTGTTCTGTATCACTCTTGTATCAATTTTATTATCGGCTCCTTCATATTTGTCTAATGAACCTCCTTCTCAATATCATTCACCTTCATTACTCTCTCTCTCTCTCTCTCTCTCTCTCTCTCTCTCTCTCTCTCTCTCTCGCTACTATTACTGCCTACATCTTTAGTTATTGCTCCTCCTCCATATTTACACTTTCTCTCTCTCTCTCTCTCTCTCTCTCTCTCTCTCTCTCTCTCTCTCTCTCTCTCTCTCTCTCTCTCTCTCTGCTACTAATTCCTTCATCTTTATTTATAACTCCTCCTTTTTCTTCCTGTCTACTATTAATTCCTCCATCTTTACTTGTTGCCTCCTCCTTCTCTTCCCTATTCACACCTCCTCCTCCCCATTTCTCTCTCCCTGCCTACCATTAATTACTTTATCTTTATCTAGCACATCTCTCTCTCTCTCTCTCTCTCTCTCTCTCTCTCTCTCTCTCTCTCTCTCTCTCTCTCTCTCTCTCTCTCTCTCTCTCTCCAGTATTCTAACACGTACATACTCTGACCTGCTTTGTGTTAGTTAATCTTCCAATCGTGTGCTCGTCATAATGTTTGCTAAAGTTTGGTAGTGTAAGAAAAGATTGGGTTTAGTTACTAAGTTATGTTATATACGATAAGGGAAGGTTAGGTAGAATTAGGTAATATGAGGGAAGGGAAGGGAAGGGAAGGGAAGGGAAGGGAAGAGGGAAGGTAAGGTTAAATTTAAATACGATACAGAAGACAAATCATGTTAAGGAAAGTAAGCTAATGATTCCTTGTGTGTGTCTGAGTGTGAGTGTGTGTACCAAATAACTGTGAGAATTGGCGGTGATGAAGGGCAGCTGTGTAATAATAATGGTCAGGGAAGTGGAGTTTAACTGTATAAAAAAGAAAAAAAAAAAAAAAACATGACTGTCCATATGAATTTCAACGTGTGTGTGCATAAATCAGTGTGTGTGTGTGTGTGTGTGTGTGTGTGTGTGTGTGTGTGTGTGTGTGTGTGTGTGTGTGTGTGTGTGTGTGTGTGTGTGTGTGTGTGTGTAGCAACAGGTGAGTGAAGGACAGGTAATTCACACGAACACCCAGGTACTCACAATTCACAGTACGGCCATGACAGGTGTGCAAATAGCTACAAGTAACACCAATTAACACACATGTCGGCAGGTGTGTGGGTGAGTGAGCGGTACACAACAGGTGCTCACAGACGGGAAAATCAGTTGCTTAAAAAATAGGTGTACGTTATGTTTGAGGAGAGAGGGGAAGGGTTGATAGGGTCAGGTGTGCTCAGGTGCAGCCAAAGGTGTACTGAGGGAAATATAAAGGTAACTGAGATAGAGAAAGTGAGGGGGGGAAACTACAGGAGTGGGGTGATGGTAAATATAAGTGAACTGGGGAAATATTGACTTGTTTAAAGGAAAGTGAGGGAGTGGAGGGGGTGAACGGTGACGAGGAGGAGATGTACAGGAGACAAGGATCTAGGACGGGGGGCGGTTAAGTAAGTTAGAGTAAGTTAAAGTAAGGAATGGTAGACTAAGATAAGGTACTGTAACATAAGTAAGATTAAGTATGGCTATG
>NC_059282.1:11081055-11083555 GCF_017591435.1 Portunus trituberculatus
ACCTACACCTGACGTTGCTCCAACACTGCTTACCTGTACACCTGTCTCTCTCTCTCTCTCTCTCTTCATTATAGTGAAGGAATTTATTTACTGCCCAGCGATCTATCACGAGAGAGAGAGAGAGAGAGAGAGAGAGAGAGAGAGAGAGAGAGAGAGAGAGAGAGAGAGAGAGAGAGAGAGAGAGAGAGAGAGAGAGAGAGAGAGAGAGAGAGAGAGAGAGAGAGAGAGTAGCGAACAAGGAACAAGACGTGAGAGGCGGAGAGGAGAGAGAGAGAGCAAGGCAGGTAAGCAGGTAGAGAAAGAGAGAAAGAGAGAGGAGAGGGTCATTCCCGGCGGAGGGGCTGACGAAGGAAGACCACGTGACCTAATTCCCAAGAGTCTCTGGAGGGCGTGCTGACGGTGCTAATGGCAGGTTGAGTCTTCTGACGTCACTACTACAGCTGACACTCTCCTTCCTTACGTCATCATCAGTGTTGACTCTCACTTTACTCTCCCATCACTGTTTCCAAAGGCCACAGAGGTGATCAGGCGGCTCCTCAAGTGTTTCTTTAGTTAATTGTAAGGAGAACTTGTTAATTTATCACTAAAACTGTAAAAACACCTTCAAAATTCTGTGTACTTTTAACCCCTTCAGTACCATGACGCGTTTCCATGTTGTGGTGACTATTTGGTGATTTTATACAGCTTCAGAAACTCATGTGGGTGATTAAAATAGTGAAGACTGTGGCCATTAATCTTCTGACCTCCATAGACCTTTCCTAATGTCAATAAAATGGTGTCTTCGCAAACAAATCTCAAGGTTAAAATGTGTCGCAGTATTGAAGGGGTTAAGTGGAGTCTTTAAAAACTGTATTGGTGAGATGTAAATGTTTAAGAGTGTGGTTTATTTTCTCTCTCTCTCTCTCTCTCTCTCTAAACGTCATGAACATTAATTAATATTTTTTTCCCTGGTGAGTAAAGATTGAATGAGTTCAGACAAGTGTCAGGCGCAGCGTTGTGTTGTCAGCTGGGTGTGTTGCGTAGCTCCCCGTGGCTGACTCAAGTTGTGGACGTCAGCAAAACTCTTACGTCACGCCCCCTCTCTCTCTCTCTCTCTCTCTCTCTCTCTCTCTCTCCATCATCATCATTACTCTCCCAAGCTGTTAGTGTGGGGTGAGGGAAAGTGAGAGGTGAAAGAAGAGGGATGGAAGCACACTATCACCACTCCTCTCTCTCTCTCTCTCTCTCTCTCTCTCTCTCTCATAGACACTACAGTCATTATGTCAGCAACATCATCCTTCCCTTCCTTCCTTCTACGTATCCTAGAGAATGTCCTTGAATCTCTCTCTCTCTCTCTCTCTCTCTCTCTCTCTCTCTCTCTCTCCTATTTCCTGTCCCTAACTATTATCCATTTCTTTATTTTCCTTCAAGTCTTCCTTCCTTCCTTCCTTCCTTCTCTCTCTCTCTCTCTCTCTCTCTCTCTCTCTCTCTCTCTCCCTGAGTCTCATTTCATCCTCGCATTCTTCTCCCTCCTTCCTTCAAGAGGGCGAAGGATATCAGAAACAGGATGCTCCTTCAAGTTGAAAGGAGAGAGAGAGAGAGAGAGAGAGAGAGAGAGAGAGAGAGAGAGAGAGAGAGAGAGAGAGAGAGAGAGAGAGAGAGAGAGAGAGAGAGAGAGAGAGAGAGAGAGAGAGAGAGAGGCAGCAAATTAAACAGAAAAGATAATAATAGGAAGATGAATACACGGAAGGAGTTTAAAGAGAAGACATGACGGGGGGCTGTTAGGGGGGCGTGGGGGGGGGGGAATAATAGCAGGAAAGAATGTACAGTGGAACACAAAGGAAGGACAAACAGTGACATTATCTCGTAGTCCTTGCAAGAATGTTTGTGATAATTCCTTTTACCTCATCTAATCTAATGAAAGGAGGAGGAGGAGGAGGAGGAGGAGGAGGAGGAGGAGGAGGAGGAGGAGGAGGAGGAGGAGGAGGGAGGAGGAGGAGGAGGAGGAGGAGGAGGAGGAGGAAAATAAGGAAAAAGAAGAATGATAATGAAAACGATAATAATAAGCGAAAAATAACAATAACATGAGAAAAAAAGATTAAATACCAAAGAATAAAAGAGAAAGAAACAAAGAAAAGAGAAAAAGGAAAGAAGGAAGAAGAGAAACTCGATAAACCAAAGAAAGAAAATCCTCAACGAAGAGAGAGAGAGAGAGAGAGAGAGAGAGAGAGAGAGAGAGAGAGAGAGAGAGAGAGAGAGAGAGAGGGGGGGGGGGAATCTCTGGAGACACCTGCCTCTATGGGAAGATTAGGTGATGCCCTCAGGTAGATGTTTAAGACGTTATTATACACCTGGATAAGGGGAGAGGGAGAGGGGAGAGGGAGAGGGAGAGGGAAAAGGAGAGAGGGAGAAGGAGAGAAGCTGAAAGGAAGGAAAGATGAAGAGAGGAGAAAGGTGTCTGCTGAGAGAGAGAGAGAGAGAGAGAGAGAGAGAGAGAGAGAGAGAGAGAGAGAGAGAGAGA
>NC_059282.1:11088555-11113555 GCF_017591435.1 Portunus trituberculatus
CCTCTCTCTTCCAACGAGCGCCGCGCACCGCCATGAGCATACGTTTGGTCTAGGTTCGGAAATTCTACCGCGATTCGAAGTTGGAGGCGATAAATAGCGGCGAGTGGAACTATACCTGTCTGGTGCTAAGTGATACGGGGCGCTGGTGCCTTGAGTTGCTTCTAATGCCCTTGTGTTGTGTTGTGTTGTGTTGTGTTGTGTGTTGTGTTTTTTTTTTTGGGGGTGTTCTTGTTCCATGGTGTGTATTTCTTTGGTGTTGATTTTTATGTGACTTGTGTTGTGTTGTGTTGTGTTGTGGGTGGGGGTAACGTGTTATTATTGTTTCTTTTGTTTTATTGGTGTTCGTTGCCTTATGGTGTGTTTATATTGCTGTTGTTGTGTTCGTTGTGTTGCTGATAGTGTTGTTTTATTACAGTTTCGAGTTGCATTGTTGTGTTGTGTTCCGTTGTCTTTGTTCAGTGTTGCTGATGACGTGGTTTCGTTGTCAATGTATTGTTTTACTGTGTTTGCGTTGCTGTGTTACTGTAAGTTTTGTCTTGTAGTTTTTGTTGATTTTGTTGTTCTGTGACTTTGTGTTGTTACTTATGTGTTGTGTTGTGATGTGCTGTCTTATAAATTCTCCTTTTTGCTTTGTGTTGCTCCCGTGATGGTGTTTCTTTGTGTTGTATTGTTCAAACTTAGACATTAAAACTATTTCTTCTTTTTCCACCTTCTGTTCTCTCTACTAATTTTCTTTTTCCTCCTCTTCCCTCTTCGGTTTTGGTGTTGTACTGTTCAAAATTGGATCTTAAAATGGAATGTTCCTTCTTCCACCTTCTCTTCTCTCTATTCATTCTTTTTCCTCCTCTTCCCTCCTCCCACACACACACACGCCAAGAACCAGCACCTAAACCAACTCTAACATCTTTCCCTTTCCTTCCCTTAAATGTATTCCTCCTCCTGCTCGTTCCTATTCCCTGAAAAAAAAAAAAAAAGAAAACAAGAAAACCCGTCCTTTCCTCCACCCCCTCTCCATTCCTTCCTCAGCCTGATTCCCCCACTCTCGTCCCCACAGAAGCCTCGGCACTTAATTCATTATCGTCCTTTCCTTTCATTAGTGTCAAGTTGGAGGCAGGCTGCTCATGACCTACCTCTCATGCACTCGTTCCCCTCCCCAGTGTCCCATCAGCATCTCTCTTCCTCCTTCATCTCATCCTCCTCGTTTTCCTCTTTTATACACCCGTTAATCCTCCTCCTCCTCCTTCAAGGCATTCTAATCCTCCTTATTTACCGTGTCCCCATCCAAGCTATCAAAACCCTTCCCTCTCTCTCTCATACACACACACACACACACCCCTCTGACCCTCTCAAAACCAGTCAAGTGGCGCACTCTTCATGGTACGACTGACTTCACCACCACCACCACCATCACAGCCACCACCACCATCACCACCACCACCACACGCAAACACACAATGTACCGTAATGTTCCCTTCTCGCAATGCTTATATGCACTGCTCCAGGGTTACTGTCCTCTTGTAGGCGTGTACACGAAGGGGGAGGAGAGAGAGGGAGAGAGAAAGGGGTGATAATACAGAAGGGAGAAGAGAAGGGGGGAGGCAAGTAAATGGAGGAGAGAGTGGAGAGAGAACAAGAAGAAAGGTATGAGGAAGTGATAAAACGCAGGAACTGGTGGAGAGGAAAGGTAAAGATGAGAAAGGAAGGGAAGAAGAAAAAATACCTTACATTCATGAAAAGAAAGGAAAGGGAAGAAAGGGAGGAAGAAGAGGAGGAGAGGTGGTGAAAATATGTAACAAAAGAAGGCTGTCTGAGAGGAAGGAAGGGTGACGGGAGGAGAGAGATAGCAACGGGAGGAGAGGAGAGTGAGGGAGAGAGGAAAGGGGTGGATGACATGAGGCCTCTGATAGTGACAACATTACTCACACCTCATCGTATCTGTCTGTCCACCTGCCCGTCATTATAACTGCTCCATCTCCTCCTCCTCCTCCTCCTCCTCCACTCCCTCCTCGCCCTTCTCTTATTCATTCATCACAAATTCACTTCCTCGCCACTCTTAATTCATTCACCTTTTTCATACTTCATTACTTCATCCTCCGTCCTTCTCTCACTTTCACTCACTGCCACCGAGTTGTTATTTTCTGCTACATTTCCTCGTCTTTACTCACTCCATTCCTTCCTTCTTTCCTTCATCCTCTTACAAGCTCCATCTTTCACGGCCTTCCTTCAGCTCACTCACTCCTTCAATACTACACTTCCTCTATCTACCTTCCACACCTTGCTCTACCACACTCACTCCCTCACTCACACCCTCTCAGTAACACCCTTATCAACGTACTCAGAAGCCCTATCACTCCCAGGTCTTCTACTGCACCTCCCCTAACAGCAACACACTAACCTCTCACTACACAGCTTCCTAAAACTTACCTTCCCTAGCTACACCTGTCTAAACACACTTCTATACTTCTCCCTTATAAATCTAACTGCCTTTCTTTTCTACATCTTCTTTATCACAGCTACACTTCCCTTAACCTTCACAGTTCTACCTATCTACATCAAAACACATTCTAACACTGTCCCCTATCGTCCCCATTCATCTTCTTCACTCCCTTCAACATCCTTCACCCTTGCAATCCCATACAATCCTTTCCTACCCCCATTCCCTCTCCCATACACCCTTCCTCTCCCCTTCAAGCCTTCCCCTTAATGCCATCCTGACGAGAATGTGTGTGGGTCTTCCTTTCCTTCTTGTCAAGCTTCTGATGAGGATACTGGGAGGAGGAGGAGGAGGAGGAGGAGGAGGAGGAGGAGGAGGAGGAGGAGGAGGAGGAGGAGGAGGAGGAGAGCAGTAGTTCCCTCCACCAGCGAAGCCCCACCACAGACACCACAATAATCGCCTCCACTATAACGCCACCACGCCCTCCACAGTACCACTATCATAATAACTGTACCTAATATGAGAGAGAGAGAGAGAGAGAGAGAGAGAGAGAGAGAGAGAGAGAGAGAGAGAGAGAGAGAGAGAGAGAGAGAGAGAGAGATAATAATAACGCTCATCCGCCTCGCGTCTCCCAATTCGTGGAAGAAATGAAGTTAAGGTGAAGTAAGGCAATGTTTATATTCTCCCTACCTTCGCTCTCCCCTCCTTCCCCTCCTCCCTTCTTCCCCTCCGTGGCCCCCTCCTTCCCTCCAACTCCCAAGGCGGCAGTGCATCTTTAAAGTGAGTGAGGTTACCCACTTTCTCTCTCTCTCTCTCTCTCTCTCTCTCTCTCTCGCCAGTTTCGCACTCCAGTTGTTCCCATGTCGAGCACAAGACTTGGGTACAACACGACCACTTTAAAGGTTGTTGTTGTTGTTGTCATTGTTGCTGTTGTTGTTGTTGTTAGAGTTAGTAGTGGATTTGTCTTCGTTTCAGCAGAGGCACTGGTAGTAGTAGTAGTAGTGGTGGTGGTGGTGGTGGTGGTGGTGGTGGTGGTGGTGGTGGTGGTGGTGGTGGTGGTGGTGGTAGTAACAGTAGTAGTAGTAATAGTAGTAGTAGTAGTAGTAGTAGTAGTAGTAGTAGTAGTAGTAGTAGTAGTAGTAGTAGTAGTAGTAGTAGTAGTAGTAGTAGTAGTAGTAGAGGTAGTACTGATTGTAGCAGTGGTGGTAGTAGTGGTAGTAATGGTGGTAGTAGTGGTAGCAGGAGTGGTAGGAGCAGCAGGAGAGGGTGAGAGGGGGTAGGGAGTAGGCAGCAGCGGGGGTGTCCAAGCACGAGGACAGCGGAGGGAGGAGCAGAAGCAGAAGGAGCAGCAGATCAATACCTGATGAAATATTGGTCAGACAGTCGGCGGTGTGAGGAGAGGCTGCCCCAACACACCCCTCACCACCCCTACACCTCACACCAGCACACCCCTACACATTCCTGCACCTCACCCACAGGAAACACCCTTGCACATCACCCCAACACTCTAAATCTCTCCTGTGCGCCCCTACATAACCACACATAGGTCTTACACACACTCATTCACACCCCTACACACCTCACCCCAATGAAACCTTACACATTCTTACATTTCACCCCAAAATAGTCCACTCATATGACTTTAACACCCCTGCATCTCACCATCACCCCAACACTCCCCACCCCAAGCTGTCCCTGTCACAATCCCCCTACCCATACACCTTTCTAACATAGCGCCTTTCCATGTCAACACCTCCACATATTGACTTCTAAACCCTCCACCTTCACCTGTCTCCCCAACACAGGTGCACCTCCTACCTCACCTTACCTGCCATTAACACACACCTGTCATTAATCTTGTGAATTTATACGTGGTGGTCAATACACTAGGTGGAATACACGCTAGATAATAATACCTCACGTGTCGCTTGTTGTTATTGTTGTTGTTATTGCTGCTACTGTTGCTATTGTTGTTGTTGTTGTTGTTCTCCTCCACAACACGGCAATGACACAGCACCGCGCCAAATGCAGGGAATGTCACTTCTCTACCTACCATCTCCACATGCTAACCACAAAAATTTTCAGTATTTCTTCTCCTCTCCTCTCCGTCCTCCTCCTCCTCCTTCTCCTCCTCGTCTTCCACATTCTTCACATCCTCCATTGCCACTCTTGTTATTGCTCCAGTTCGCTGTGTGTGTGTGTGTGTGTGTGTGTGTGTGTGTGTGTGTGTGTGTGTGTGTGTGTGTGTGTGTGTGTGTGTGTGTGTGTGTGTGGACACACACACACACACACACACACACACACACACACACACACACACACACACACACACACACACACACACACACACATTGACAGAGACTCACTGTATATATGTGTACGTACGTTCTAATAAATAAAGATTAGCTTAAGAAACACACACACACACACACACACACACACACACACACACACACACACACACACACACACACACACACACACACACAGGGATGATGTCCTTGGCTCGATCTGGCATTTTCTCTCTCTCTCTCTCTCTCTCTCTCTCTCTCTCTCTCTCTCTTCTATTTATACTTTCTCCCTCCCACCTTACCTCTTCCTTTATTTCGCATCTAGGTTACGTGGTGGTGGCGAAGGAGATAGGAGGAGGAGGAGGAGGAGGAGGAGGAGGAGGAGGAGGAGGAGGAGGAGGAGGAGGAGGAGGAGGAGGAGGAGGAGGAGGAGGAGGAGGAGGAGGAGGAGGAATAAATGTGACTTTTACTTGTCCGTTCCTTTCTTCTTTATTACTCTAGGATGATTGGTGATGTGCGCGGTGAGGTGGGTTGTGATTTGATATTGTGAGATAAGAGAGAGAGAGAGAGAGAGAGAGAGAGAGAGAGAGAGAGAGAGAGAGAGAGAGAGAGAGAGAGAGAGGGGGGGAGGGTGGTAATGCAATATACTGATTCTATATTACAGGTGTTGTGTAATGATCACCCCTTCTCTCTCTCTCTCTCTCTCTCTCTCTCTCTCTCTCTCTCTCTCTTGATGATATCCCACTGAGATCATAAAACTGTATGACCGATTTTCATGACAGAAGGAATGCGTTTGACATGATTATGATTTTTGTCTTCCTTCCTCCTTCTTCCTTGCCTCCTTCACTCCTTCACTTCCTTACCCTCAATCCCTCCCTCCCTTCATTCTTCTGCTACACGCGTGGTCGTCTCCCTTCCTCCTTGTCTTTCCCTCCCTCCCTCCCTCCCTCTCTCCTACACCCTATCCTATCATATCCTCCTCCTCCTCCTCCTCCTTCTCCTCTTCCTTTCCAGTGGTCATTCACCTTCACTCATTTCTCTCCCTTCCTCCTCCTCTTCCTCATCATTCTTCCTTCACCTTCCTCCCCGTTCGTGATAGCCTATGTAACTTCCCTACACACACACACACACACACACACACACACACACACACACACACACACACACACACACACACACACACACACACTTTATTTTTTACGTCCTGTCAGCTCTATTTTTACCCTGTCTGTCTCCTGCTCACTGTTCCTTACCCTGCCAAGCATAGGCGCCCATTACCAAGCCTCCCTGCCACCCCCTACCCATCCCCCCCTGTCGCTTCCTCCTCTTATCTCTCCCTTTTTGTGTTGTTTCCTCTCTCTGTCTTCTCCTTTCCTCCTCCTGTCGTCTCCATTATCTCCCATTGTGCCTCTCTCTCTCTCTCTCTCTCTCTCTCTCTCTCTCTCTCTCTGTTCTCTCGCTCTAGACAATGTTGTAAAGAGTCCTGCATATTTTTGTTTAATTAATTACTAACGATTTTTAATTCAACAAGATTTTTTTATTTTTTATTTTTTTCGCGTCACATCTTATGATCGTTTGTTTCCTGTGTGTGTGTGTGTGTGTGTGTGTGTGTGTGTGTGTGTGTGTGTGTGTGTGTGTGTGTGTGTGTGTGTGTGTGTGTGCATGTAGTTGTACATGTAGCAGCCAGCACCACACACACACACACACACACACACACACACACACACACACACACACACACACACACACATAACCATTGTCAAGAATAATTGGACCAGGCAGAGGGAAATTTCAATATCTTTTCCGTTTTAACCATCCAAAGAAACCTAAGCTTATGACGGAATGGGGAGAGAGAGAGAGAGAGAGAGAGAGAGAGAGAGAGAGAGAGAGAGAGAGAGAGAGAGAGAGAGAGAGAGAGGAGGAGGAGGAGGAGGAGGAGGAGGAGGAGGAGGAGGGTTTAAGTGGACTCATCAACGACACTCATCCCCTAGTTACTCGAGGAGGAGGAGGAGGAGGAGGAGGAGGAGGAGGAGGAGGAGGAGGAGGAGGAGGAGGAGGAGGAGGAGGAGGAGGAGGAGGAGGAGGAGGAGGAGGAGGAGGAGGAGGAGGAGGAGGAGGAGGTGGTGGTAAAGGAAGGAAATGTGCAGGGGTAGGAAAGGACGGATGGGGGGGGGGGAGGGAAATCCTGTCTTGAACCGCACAAGGTAAACACGAGACTGACGCAATGCATTCTGGGAGTCAATGGAGGGATAAGTGAGCAAGCTTCTCCCACCCCGCCGTCTCGCTCCCTCAGCTGGAAGCCTTCGCGCCGGACCTCACCGGGCATCCCGCACCACCAGGCAGCCCTAGCGCCCCTCGCACCGCCCTCACTCCCTGCCAAAATTTGTAGCCACATGGAAAACATTCTCTCTCTCTCTCTCTCTCTCTCTCTCTCTCTCTCTCTCTCTCCGGGGTGCTTTGGACCGGGCAGTACTGACCTTCTCCTGAACTTGTAGGGCGAGGGGTCGATGCCGTACAGTATCCTCTCGACACTGGTGAAACGCGTCACTGACACTATCTCGTCACTATCACAACTACCACCGTCACTGTCACCCTCACTATCACTACCTCCTGCCCCGCCAACAAGCCGCTGCAACGCGCCCTTCTGAAGGAGGGCGGTGGACTTTGCTGCGTGCCTCGGGGCAGGCGGGGGACGGGAGGCGAGGGCAGGGTCAGGCGTGGGCAGCTCCCACACTGCCGGCAGCGGCCCGCGGCTGACTGGTAGGACTCGGTGCTGGTCTGTGGGGAAGCGAGGACCTGGCTGGCAGGACGCCTGGCGTTGGCGGTAGTGCTGGGGTCGTCAGCCAAGTCCAGTACCATGCTGACAGTGAACCCTGCAGCGCCCCCGCCCGCTACACCACCGCGGGCAGCCTTCCCTCGCTGCCGCAGGAAAGCAGCACCCTCGCCGCCTTTCGCTGGTGCCTTCTTCAGCTCATCCACGTTGTCGATGCTGACGGACTTGAGCTGGTGCTTGAGGAGCGGTCCTCCGAGGCGCGGGTGTGCCGCAGGGGGGTGCGCGGCGGCCTGCTGCAGGCTGAGGGAGCTGTCGTGCAGCAGAGAGTAGAAGTCCTGCTTGAGGGAGAGTATCTCGTCCCTGAGGTGGGTGAGGTCCTCGCAGGACGACACAATGCATCGCTCCGACGCAGCGGTTTCCTCAGCCTGACTCTTCTTGCCCTTCCGTGACAGAATCTCAGCTTTGATGGATGCTATCTCATTCTTTAGTGCCGTGATGTCTAGGGCGGCACCGAGATCCACCGCCGCCTCGTCCTTTCCCGCCTTTCCAGTCACCCCCGAGGGAGGACTGTGGGGGACGGCTTTTTGCTCTTCTTGCTGCAGAACACTCGTAGGGGGTGCGGGGGGCCAGGGCGTCGGGAGCGAGCTCGGAGAGGGGGAGGTGAGGCCTGGAAGCGTTGATAAAGATGTCTGCACGGGAGGCAAAGGGGAGGAGGACACCAGGGCTGGATGTTCCAGGCGGGGATGAGGGGGCGGTTGTGTCCCTTCATGGTGATGCTGCTCGTTCCTAGTCAGCCCACTCCTCTCTTTGCCGTGGTCGGGGCTGCTGGACTCCGCCAGGGCGTGCTGCCCTCCGCGCCCTTGTCTGACCTCTCCTGACTCGAGTAAATATCAGGTTGCAGTGTTGCCGTCTCGGGGCTCCGCGTCACCCGCCCCTCCACCCACGCTTCTGGCTGGTCTGTCTTGCCGCTGACGACACCGACGAGAACTGCTTCTTGGAGGACCGCATTACTTGTCGCATGCTGGCGTGGCGCGGCCTGCTGGTGTCCTTGAGGTGACCGCTGGGACGTTCCGGAGGCGGCTTCACTCGGGGGAAAGGATGAGGCTACCAGGTTTTCACTAGTGGAGTTCTTGGCGAGGTCTACGATGGCCTTGATCACCTCCTTACTCTCAGACTGAACCTGCGGATCACCAGCTTGGCAAGTCGGTGACGGCAGTTCCTCCCTTCTAGGGCGCAGCCCGTAGTCACCTTGGGGAAGCTGGCGTCCGGCGACCACTGGCGGCGCGTGAGATCGAGGACGAGAGTGCTCCTTACCGTGACTCCCGCGTTGTCAGAGCTCTGTTGGCTCAGGTTCTCCACTTCAGTGTCCGTGTCTGAGTTCTGCTGCTCCTCCAGGCACGCCAGGGAGGATTCGATATCTTCTTCTAAACTTTGGTCATAATCTCCCTGCAAGGTGTCTACGACCGTCAGCAAGGGAGAGGGGGGACAGGGCTCCCTGGAAGGGCTAGCGTTGGTGGAGCTGACCACAGAACTGATCACAGAGCTGACACAGGATCCCTGCTGACGTCCACTGAGAGATGTGTCCAGCGACGGCAAGGAACCCACCGAGGCGCTGGAGGAGAGGCTATCACTGCGGCGGGCCTGCACCATGGCAGTGGAGGTCTCCTTCGCCTCCCTGATGGCGCGCATCATCTCGTCCTGCATGGTGGAGAAGCCCTGCACCGCCTGCAGGAAGGGGTTGCTGGCCCCCTGCATGAGGCTGGGCGGGTCATGGAGCTCCTCCGGTGGGTCAAGTTGTGGGGCGACCACGGCCTCGCTCCTCGGGTGGATCATGGAGGAGCGAGGGACACGCTGGCTGCCTGGGCTCCCAGGGGGACTGGGGGTCGCAGGAGGAGACGACGGGACGAGTTGCGAGATATCCAGAGAGCGAGTCGGGGGCTGGTCTGGCGAGGCCGCGTGTGGCGTTCCTCTAGGGGAGCAGCGCGGCCCGGCCGAGGCTCGCGTGGCGGACACACTGAGCGCCTCGCCAGACTCATACTCATTTGAGTCACGCTCGTTGCTCCAGCCCAGCGAAGCGGCCCAAGGCTCCTCCCTGCCACTCACGCCCCTCCAGATGACGCCCAGCAGCCGCGTCAGCACCACCACACCAGCAGTGACGCTCCATCGCCACATGGCCCCCACGGCCTCCACCATCCAGCCAGGCTCCAGCCACGCCCACCACCCATCCTCGCACGCCTCGCCGCCCGCTGCCCGTCGTCTTCGCTCCTTGTGGGTCCTTTGGCGACGAAGTTCCTTTCGCTCTCGCCTGGTCTGGGCGTCCGGGTGTTGGTCCCGCTGTGGGTCGCGGGCGTGGTGGTGCTGGCTCTGTTCCGGCGGCAGCATCACGCCGGGACTCCACCAGGGCAGCAGGTCGGCGGCATCCTGACCGCCCATTTTCACTCTACGTTGCCTCCACACCCACCCGCCCTGGCCAGCAGCTGCCGCCACAGTCCCCGAGAGGCACAGCAGCCCCTGCTGCTCACGTCCCGGAGCCTCTGTCGTGGTGGCAGCCACGCTGTTTACACACGGCGACGAGGCCACGCGATTTTCCTGGCGCGATGCTGGCGTGCTGCTCGGCAGCCACAGGGTATTCACATGACAGCCGTGGAGCGCGCCAGGCACACGGCCGCGCCCCGCTCACTACCCGACGGGACTGCCGCCGCCGCAGCCACCACCTCCTGGGGGCTGATTCTGGCCCCCGCCCCGATCAGCTGGTGGGGGAGGACGAGGTAGGAGGGTCGGATAGTCGGGCACACAGCCGGCGCTGGCATCAAGTCCGGGTCGTCTCTGGGCAAACCGCCAGCCACCCTCACCTTGGCTGGCCCAGCCTTATCCCGACACACTGGCCGCTGTCTACACTCACGCCACGGTCTCACCGTTCTCGAGGCTTCCTTCCCTATGGCAGCCTGTCCTGCGAGAACGTATGTGCAAAATACATATGGAAGAGGAGCGAAGGAGGGAAGGAAAGGAGGAGGGGAGGAGGGGAAGGCGAGGCCACAAGGAGAGCAAGTAAGAGGTGGGTAGGAGAGGTGAGGCGGGGAGGAGTGCAGGGAGGGGTGGCTCTGGGTATCACTGCGTCACCAACACACCACCACAGATGCCGTACGTCGCCACCACTACTAACGCGACCATCACACCACCACCACTACCACTGTTTCGCCACCGTCACACATCTACTACTACTTCCACTACTACTGCTTCCTGGCCTCCGCCCGCGCCCCACCCCCGCCCTCGCCACGCCCCCTGACCCTGACTGGGGCACACGCGGGCCTTCACAACGAGAAAGTTTTTGCACGCACGGGAGGGAAGCAGGAGAGAGTGAATGGGGCGGAGGGAAGCAAGTGACGGGGTAAGTATTCAGTAAAGGGTTGGGAGGCACTACTGAAGGCCTGCCGTGAGTGTAGGATCCCCGCCCCCCACCCCTCTTGCCCTGCTCCCACCACCACAACCACCACCACCACCACAGCGATGAACTTGTCCTCGCTACCTCACCACCATCGTCATTATGGATCTCTCGCCACCACCACCGCTACCGCCGCCACCACCCACTGAACACGCAACATAGCCGCTCCTTGCACGCCCCCCACGCCCTCCCGCTCAGCCCCGCCTCGCCCCTGCCAGTTAACCCCTTTCCCTCCTTAAAGCTGCAGCCCCAACCCGTGAACAGGCAGCGAATTTAAGTTTTTACTGGGCATTACAAGTTTTCAGTTTAAGCGTCGTGCAAATCTTGAAAGACTTCTATACAGGAAGAGGCAAGGTACCGGGGACGTGTGTGTGTGTGTGTGTGTGTGTGTGTGTGTGTGTGTGTGTGTGTGTGTGTGTGTGTGTGTGTGTGTGTGTGTGTGTGTGTGTGTGTGTGTGTGTATGCAGGCGGTTCTTTAGGTGTGTCAGACATGGTGGTGGTGATAAGTGGTCTGCAGTGTGGTGAGGTGGGCTGCGAGTAGAGGTTGTAATGATGGTGGTGGTGGTGGTGGTGGTGGTGGTGACAGCGAGGTGGATAATGAGATGATGGTGTTGAAGGTAATGGTGGGCACGTGTTGTTATTGTCGTTACTGTTGTTGTTGTTGTTGTTGTTGTTGTTGTTGTTGGTGGTGGTGGTGGTGGTGGTGGAGGCATGTAGCAACTCGATCAAAATGGTGATTGCAGTGGTGGTAGTGGTGGTGGAGGTAGCAGGACGTTGCACTGGTTTCCATCTCGTGTAGGTTTTAGTCGTAGCAGGAGGAGGAGGAGGAGGAGGAGGAGGAGGAGGAGGAGGAGGAGGAGGAGGAGGAGGAGGAGGAGGAGGAGGAGGAGGAGAGCCAGGGTAGGTCCGGACGTCCACAACCACCTACATCCTGACACACCATACTGTGATTAACTCCACCACCACCACCACCACCACCACCAGGCACTAATACACTTCCGTGGGGGACGCCTGGTAGCCCTGCGGCGTGTACACTTCACAGCACACACGTAGCCGTACACGCACACGAACACACGAACACACGCACATGAGCACACGCACACACACATGGGATAAGAAGACAGCGAGGAGGAGTCCTTGCACGGTTAGGGCGACGCACTGACTGCCACACTCACACCACACACACACACACACACACACACACACACACACACACACACACACACACACACACACACACACACACACACACACGACAAGAGAGTAAGGAGTGTTTGGGGGAACAGAGGGAGGGGAACATGGGGGATAATGGAGGGGATGAGGGAGGGGTTACTTCTGAGGGTGTGAACAGCTGCCAACACCCTACACCACACCCTACTCCCCCCATAAACCCCCCAGAAGCAACACTACCCACACAGTCGCCTTCCAAATCCTTACGTCTTCTGCAGGGAAAGTGTTCCTTCGCATCTTGACCAATCAGATTCGTTCCTGCATCCCTCAGCCTCTCCGTGATTGGCTGGCCTCGTGAATCTTAGGTTAGGTTAGGCTGAATCCGCTAAGGTGTGGGTGAACCAGCTTACAGAGAGAGGGAGAGGGAGGGAAGGAGAGAGGAAGGGTAAGAGGACAAAGGAGGGAGATGCGGAGAGGAGAGGAGAAGAGGAGGGGTAAGCGACAATGGAGTGGGGAGCAGACAGGATGAGAGAGAGAGAGAGAGAGAGAGAGAGAGAGAGAGAGAGAGAGAGAGAGAGAGAGAGAGAGAGAGAGAGAGAGAGAGAGAGAGAGAGAGAGAGAGAGAGAGAGAGAGAGAGAGAACAAATAGGAAAAAATCGAGCAGGAAGGAAAAAAGAACACGATAGAGACAAACAGGATGAGAGAGAGAGAGAGAGAGAGAGAGAGAGAGAGAGAGAGAGAGAGAGAGAGAGAGAGAGAGAGAGAGAGAGAGAGAGAGAGAGAGAGAGAGAGAGAGAGAGAGAGAGAATCATACAGAACCAACCAGTCCACGAGCCAAGAGTGATAAAAGCCCCCAGGGGTTAGTTAGGTCACAGCTGGGGGTGTAGGGGGGGGAGAGGGAGAGGTCAAAACGGGAATGCGGTGACCCAGGAATAAGCCAGTCAAGCCACAAGCCCCACGTGCCTCAGAATGGACCCACAGACCCACAGACTCCCAGCCGTACTGATATACCCTCGACTCATGAAATTTATGGCCACGGGGAAGAGGGAGGGGGAGAGACGGGGCAGAATAGGACATGGGGAGATAGGGACTGGGGAGAGAGAGAGAGAGAGAGAGAGAGAGAGAGAGAGAGAGAGAGAGAGAGAGAGAGAGAGAGAGAGAGAGAGAGAGAGAGAGAGAGAGAGAGAGAGAGAGAGAGAGAGAGAGAGATAAGCTATAAGCACACACACACACACACACACACACACACACACACACACACACACACAGGGACAAGACAAGGCTGAATCTGAAGGCCATACTTAATTTGTGCAACGCCGTCCTCGCCACACCTGGACGCCCTTACACTGCCTACAGCAGACACACCTCCACCTGCAGCCATACCTCGCCCTCCCCTCCGTCACCCACACCCACACCCACACACAAACACACAACTCAATCACCAATCTTCAGAACCACTTTACTATTTTACCTTGACCATTTTCTAAGGCCACACAGATAACTGGTTGTGTTTCCTTTCTATTAAGGCAGAAATCATGTTAATCTGTCACTACAACCATATAAACACACTTTACAAATCAGTGTACCTTCAATTAAAGCCTTTTGTAATTGTGGAAATGTGACGTGGTGTGTTTTAAAATGGGGAGCTTATATACAAACTATTTTTTTCGCTTCTCTTCAATTTCTTCCTCCCTCCAGTTTCTCCCCAGCACTCCCCACTTCCCCAGCGGCGTGTAGGTCACCCCAGGCCTCGGGATTTGCGGGGCACATATTCAAGAGGGTCACGTGTCAGTGTTTTTGTTGACACACACAGCTGTTCCCTTGTGGCTTGTGAATATGTACAGCATGGTATTGTGCAACACACACCCACACTGATGGTATGTGCTCCACAACCAACCACCCACCACACACACACACACACACACACACACACACACACACACACACACACAAAACAGTGTTGCCATACAGGGAGCATTCCTTCCAGCGGCCAGCCTTCGACCAAATTTGCGTGGACATGTCGTGGAAGTGACGTCACACTCATCGACCGCTCGCCCCGCGCCGGGATCGAAAAACAGGTGAAGAGTTTTCCTTCGTCCCAACATGCTTGCTTCTCACGAAACACACACACACACACACACACACACACACACACACACACACACACACACACACGTTCCTATATTTGGTAAGGTTTTGTGTATTTGTTGCAAAATTGAGCTTGTAATACACTGAGATGAATTACGTCATGTCACGAGTGCAGACATGTTGTTATCCTGTGAGAGATGAAGGCACTGGAGCAGGTAAGGCAGCGAGGGCTTCATTACAGTAAATGCTTCAATGTGACGGTCAAATTAAGTATCTATAAATCAATTGGTCTGTATTAATGTTTGGTATTGTCGATAAATCTCTAGCGTTCTAATAATAAGCCAGTACTGTCATCATTATTGCACATCATAATACCACACTTTGTATCCTCATGTAGAGAATTATGCTAGCTTATATTCTACAACTACTACTACTACTACTACTACTACTACTACTACTACCACCAATACCACTTTTTGTTCAATTTAAATGGCTTTTCCTTGAACGATTCCGGACAAAAAAAAGGATTACTTATGATGGAGGTCACACACACACACACACACACACACACACACACACACACACACACACACACACACACACACACACATACCGTCTCCGCTTCACTGGTTCCGGTACTCACCTGTAAAAGAAAATATTCAGGTTAATTGCAAAGGTCAAATAGTGTAAATATTCGTAATGAGAGAGAGAGAGAGAGAGAGAGAGAGAGAGAGAGAGAGAGAGAGAGAGAGAGAGAGAGAGAGAGAGAGAGAGAAACTTTCCATACCCGGCAATATTATTCTGGCCTCTTCACCTTTTCTTTCTCCTTCCTTCCTCCTCCATTTCCCTCTGCCATCATTCCTCTGACCTTTTACCTCCTCCTCCTCCTCCTCCTCCTCCTCCTCCTCTTCCTCCTCCTCCTTCCTTCCTTCTTACTTTCCTCTTCCAGGTAGCATCTACGACAAACAACAATAGGTAACAACACATCTTTCTTTACCTATTCTCTCTCTCTCTCTCTCTCTCTCTCTCTCTCTCTCTCTCTCTCTCTCATCCATCATCATATAAACAACAAACAATTTGCAACTCGCGGCAGAATTTTTCAAGTGAATTTAGTTAGAAGTTCAAGACGAAGAAAAAAAAATAGTTAGCGTTGAAAATATACGTGTTTCTTGTCGAGAGAGAGAGAGAGAGAGAGAGAGAGAGAGAGAGAGAGAGAGAGAGAGAGAGAGAGAGAGAGAGAGTAAACACCATCTCAAAAACTCAAAATACCTCAACTTTGCTAATTGGTATCTTCCCCTTCCTCTCTCCCACTCTCCCTAACTCCTCCACTTACCTCCTTTTCTCTCTTCCTTTCCTCCCCTCTCCTTCCTTTTTTTCCCTTCCATCCCTCTTCCTTCTCTTCCTCTCAATCTCTATTCCTCTTCTTTCCTATTTCCTTCCTCTTTCCTCCTTCACCTTCCCTTTCCATCTCTTCTCTCAATTTCTTATCCCATTCTTCAATCCCCTTATCCAATTCTTTCCCTCTTCCCCCCAGTTTTTCTTCCTCTTCCTCCTTCCATCTCCCTTCCCCCTTCCTTTTCCCCCCTCCCTCTCTCCCTTCCCGCCACAGCCACAGCCTCAAACAAGCTCCATAAATCAGAAGACAGCCCTCCTGTGTTGTGTATCTGACAATAATAGTCTCATTACGGGTCTCCAGCGCTCTTTCCACAAAAACCGAGCCTTCCCCAACCTCCTCCCCATGGTGAGAGAGAGAGAGAGAGAGAGAGAGAGAGAGAGAGAGAGAGAGAGAGAGAGAGAGAGAGAGAGAGAGAGAGAGAGAGAGAGAGAGAAAGGGGTGATGAATGGTTGGTTACTTGCTTGCTTGCTTGCTCTCTCTCTCTCTCTCTCTCTCTCTCTCTCTCTCTCTCTCTCCTATGTGAGAGATGGAAAAGAAAAAATGTACAAGAGAATACAGATAGACAGACAGACAGACAGACAGACAGACAGACAGACTTTTATTCCATCTCACTGCACCACCCACTTCATCCCCCCCCCCTCCCCAACACACCCGAGGGAGACAAGTTCAGGGAGAGAGGGAGGAAAGGGGAGGGGGTTTAGGGGGCATGGTTACACTGTCCCCCCCACACAGGGATCAATGTCTCCCTTTACCTCTCCCCCCTCCTTCCTCTTCTTCCTCCTCCTCCTCCTCCTCCTCCTCCTCCTCCTCCTCCTCCTCCTCCAGCTCACCCGCAAAGAGAGTGACACATTGGAAATCTAATAACAAAGACTTAGAGAAAAGCATTGTATTCAAACACACACACACACACACACACCTAGATTAAATTTGAGAGCAAGAAGTAGTTTGATGCATGAAGAGAGAGAGAGAGAGAGAGAGAGAGAGAGAGAGAGAGAGAGAGAGAGAGAGAGAGAGAGAGAGAGAGAGAGAGAGAGAGAGAGAGAGAGAGAGAAAGAAAGAAAGAAAGAAAGAAAGAAAGAAAGAAAGAAAGAAAGAAAGGGGTAAGGAGGGCTAGATAAAAATTTTGTGACTATATAATGATGAAAAAGGAGAACCCCAATTGGAAGGAAGGAAGGAAGGAAGGAAGGAAGGAAGGAAAAAGATCTAACAATAAACAAAATGAAGAAAGAAGGAAAAGAATGAATGAAGGAAGGAAAGAATAAAACAACGAAAGAGGAAGAAAGAAGGAAGAAAAGAAGAAAGAAACAACACCAAGAAAAGAATGAATGAAGAGAGGAAGGAAAAGGAGTAAAACAATGAAACAAAGGAAGAGAGAGAAGGAAGACAAGACGAAACAGGAGACGAAATAGACAACAATGAAATGAACACGGGAGAGGAAAAGTCATAACCAAATTTACAGAAACCCAAGTTAAAACATAAACAAACAAAAATCGTACCAACATTCCCTCATTCTTTTGTCAACCCCTTCAGTACTAGGACGCATCTTTTAACCGAGTTTTGGGTGTGATTAGATGCCTTTACTTACATTACGAAGGGTCTCAAGAGGACAGAAGATTAATGGCCACTCCTCACTATTCTAATCCCTGCACACAAGTTTCTGAAGCTGTATAGTCGCCAAACAGTAAGCAGAATATGAAAACACGTCCTGGGACTGAAGAGCTTAACGGATGGAAAGACAGCAAAATACACACACACATACAAGGAAAGGTGTTAATTAACTAATACACCTGAGCTTCGTCAAGGTGTGCTGGACTCATTAACTCATTTGTGCTAACTTCCTGCCAACTATCTCTCTCTCTCTCTCTCTCTCTCTCTCTCTCTCTCATACTGCATCATCATTTCCTATCAGTTATCAACCTCTTTATCCCGTGAACCTGATAACCACACATCCTCCTCCTCCTCCTCCTCCTCCTCCTCCTCGTCCTCCTCATCTTCCTCGTTCTCCTCCTCCTCCTCTCCTCAATGCAACACAATGTCTATTATCTTCTATGCTCTCGTACTTCGTTCCCTCTTCTTGACAGTTACTTCCGTTTTTTGTTGTACTGATCTCCGGCGCCATATGATCCCGTTGCTGTGCTGTCTTAACTCTTTGGCTCCCCATTGGTATATCGTTGTGCAGTTACTCATCACTCTACACATCTTCGCTTGTTCAATGGCCACCTTCTAGCTTCTAACTGGGTAGAAGTTGCAATATCTAATTTTATTTCTTGGGTGTCTATAAAGATTTCATGTGTCGATTTTTACTTTTTTTGTCTTGTGTTTTGGAAGTGAAGGGTTAAATCAATCAAGTCTACTCTTCCTTTTTTCTCTTTTTTTTGTTAATCTAATTTCTTTCTTTTTTATATTCCAGGGAAGATTAGAAACAACTCACAACTTCATCTTATTTTCCCCTTTCGTACATTTTTTTTCATTATTTCGTTTACTAATTCACTTTCTTGTACTCATCTTCCTTCATTCCAGTTTCCTGTTTCTATAAATTCCCCCTTTCCTCATCTACACTTCATTTACTCCCTCCTTCATTCCACTCGTCACCATTATTACCTTGTTTCCATCTTTCCATTCTATCACATACTCTCACCTCCCTTCCTCACCTCATTCATCCCTCACACTAACGAATGCCCGGCCGTTTTTCATTCCTCACTCTCTCATCATCATCAAATTCTCCTTCATTTCTTAAACTGCACTATGCCTCTTTTGTCTCCTTCCCTTTTCACTGCCATTTACTTTGTTCTCTCCCTTTTATCGCTCAAATCTCCTTTTTCCTTCTCTTACTAATATATCTCATCTTCTAACTGTTCTTCTTCTTTTTTCTTCCCACATCTTTCTCCTTCTCTTCCTCTTCATTCCTTCTTCCTCTTCATTCCTTCTTTCTTCTTCCTCAACTTTTCATCTTCCATTTCCTCTTTCTTCTTCTTCTTCCTCAAACCACCTTCCTCCAACTCTTCCTTTCGTTCTTCTCTTCCTCTTCCTTACCCAAAATCTTCCTTTTCCTCAACCCTACTTCCTCCAACTCCTCTTAGTTCTTTTCCTTCTTCCTCCTGTTTCCTCCTACTCCCTCCTCCTCCTCCTCCTCCTCCTCCTCCTAGCACAGGCCTGGTCTATAACAACCTGTCTTCACCACCACATACATTTTTTCACCGCCCTGTCACTTGCACGCCTCAAAATACGAGTAAAAATCAAGAGGAAAAAAAAGAAAGGGAAAAAAGGAAACATCACAGTGTGCCTAAAATCCTCCAAAGGCGAAAGTCTCCATGAGTTTTGCTTGTGTTATTGTCTTTATTGCACAGTGCCATTGTGTATATTTTTCAGTGGTTTTACGTAATTAGCTTTTAATTTGTATGTAGCGGCTGAAATGTCTGTACTGGTGGTGGTGGTGGTAATATATCGAAGGAGTTAGTGGTGGAAGAAGAAGAAGAAGAAGAAGAAGAAGAAGAAGAAGAAGAAGAAGAAGAAGAAGAAGAAGAAGAAGAAGAAGAAGAAGAAGAAGAAGAAGAAGAAGAAGAAGAAGAAGAAGAAGAAGAAGAAGAAGAAGAAGAAGAAGAAGAAGAAGAAGAAGAAGAAGAAGAAGAAGAAGAAGAAGAAGAAGAAGAAGAAGAAGAAGAAGAAGAAGAAGAAGAAGAAGAAGAAGAAGAAGAAGAAGAAGAAGAAGAAGAAGAAGAAGAAGAAGAAGAAGAAGAAGAAGAAGAAGAAGAAGAAGAAGAAGAAGAAGAAGAAGAAGAAGAAGAAGAAGAAGAAGAAGAAGAAGAAGAAGAAGAAGAAGAAGAAGAAGAAGACAACAACAACAACAACAACAACAACAACAACAACAACAGAAGGAAGGAAGAAAAAAGAAAAAAAATGAGGGTTAAGTAAAAAAAAAAAAAAAAAAAAAAAAAAAAAGAAAGAAAGGAAGGTGGAATATAATGTAGCAGTAGCAGTAGCAGCAGTAGAAGCATTACACACACCAGAGCTCATGAACAAGTCACCAACAGAAACAGCAGCCATAAATTTCCTACACGCCAAGGGAAACTCACAAAGGTAGACTGACGGGCAGCCTTCACTCTCACTTCAAATTGTGGGCACCGACTCCCTACCTCTCCACCTCTCCACCCCTCCTACCTCTCCCTCTGAACAGCACCACTACCTCCTCCTTGAGAGAGAGAGAGAGAGAGAGAGAGAGAGAGAGAGAGAGAGAGAGAGAGAGAGAGAGAGAAACAGTATCATATATACATTTTCACGCACCTTGTATTCTCTACTCATTTTTTTTTCCATTACTTTTTTTTTTGTAAACTTTCCACTCACATGAATTAAGAAAAAAAGAAGGAAAAAAAGGAACCGTCATGTGTAGTGCATGTGTCATCACTGGTTCGTGTCCCTGAGGTGTCCAGTCATGTGTCGCGAGGTGAACACACTGCACTGCACTGCCACTGCACTACACACACACACACACACACACACACACACACACACACACACACACACACACACACACACACACACACACACACACAGAGCACCTGGCCACACACGGGTGCTCACTAACCCTCACACACCCATTCAGGTCCCATCCCTCCCTCCCAGCCAGCCAGTCAGCCTCCCTCGCTACCGGAATGAAGGGGAAAGGTAAGAGATCGGATGGGATGGGATGGGAGAGCCGGGGATGAATAACGGGATGAAAGTAGGGTTGTGCAGGTCACGGTTCGCTGACCTAGTGAAGAAATGACCTATACTCTTAATGTACTCACACACACACACACACACACACACACACACACACACACACACACACACACAGACACTAGGAATGTTTGTCTTGGTTAATGTACTCTGCTATCATTCGTCGATTGATCTTATACGTAAGCTTGACAATTTGTACTTCTGTTTTCAATGTATGGCAGGAAAACGTGATCATAAGGCGCCTTAAATAACAAACTTAGATACAATTATAAGATGTGTAACACTGACTAATAGACTGACTGCACACTGTCGCTGGAGCAAAGTGGCCACATGGCATCCTACATATTAAAGATAAAATCCAAACAGACTGGTAAAGAATAGAATGAAAATCCCAATTGTTAATCATTGAATGTAAGGCAGCCATGATTCATTAGCGGATTACCTCGCGCCGGGACGAAAACATTACCTGCAGCGCGCTCTGACAAATGGATTACCTTTCGCTTTAATGAAAGGTTCACCTGTGCCACCTGCCGCCGCGCTGCTCCCGGCACATCGCTAAATGACCTCACCTGCCTCCCGCCCTTCCGCCTTCCGCACAAACCATTAATTGCCTCTAACTACCACTAATGGCCCCTAACTAATGATGAACTGTCCCTAACTCATCACTGTCTGTCTCTACGAAACCATTACCGCTACCCGATTTACCAACTATCACTACTGCTAAATTCCCCGCAAAGCTCATGGTTCACCGCTGTGTCTCATCTACGGAACACCTGCAAAAATTATGAATAACAGGAGCTACGAATTTCACCTGAGACCGCTACCTGTATCTACCACACGCACACGCCCACGCACGCACACACAGATAGATAAATAGATAGATAGGCATAGATAGATATATAGTTTATTGACTACAGCAAGCTATATAAAGACAAAAAAATTCTCTCTCTCTCTCTTCTCGCGTCATGTTTTGCCGAGATGACGCCACATTTTCCAGAGTGTTGTGATGTAGGTTTCCGGCCGACGCCCTTCACCGCGGCAGGGCGTGGCGGGGCGGAGCGCGGGGGACTCAACGCGCCCCTTCCCACCCCTGAGGCTACGGGTGGCGGGGCGCGGCGGACCCTGTATCGTAAAAGGACAATGGCTGGGTGCTTGCCGCCATATTTGTTTGCTTTTTTCCTTTACGCAAATGGACTCGGGGAAATAAACGTACAGGAAAAAGCGGCAAATGGAAGCTGCGTCGAAAAGGTCATGTGTAAATAAATATTGTGAGAGGGAAAGATTCAATTTGGCTCCTGTGGCGGCGGCGGCGGCGGTGTGATCCCGTCGCGCTGAAGGAACGCGACGCAAATTAAAAATAAATCACATCGAATTAGAAGTAAAAATAATATAACGATAACTTACTCACGTCACTGAAATACGAAAGGGGAAAGTGACGATTATATAAAGCAGTGATGAAATTAACCTCTTCAGTACCATGACGCGTTTCCATATTCACTCTGGTTAGTATTTAATGACTATACAGATTCAGAAACTCTCCTTTCACATCACCTCACCTGTTTCTATACTCCCTGCCGTGCCTACAAACTCCCCCTGCCAGTCTGCTAACGCTATGGTCCTTAATATTCCTGAACCCCTTCAATAACATGACACGTTTCCATATTCACTCTGCTTACTATTTATTGACTTTATACAGCTTCAGAAACTTATGTGGGGCAGATTAAACTAGTGAAGACTGTGGCCATTAATCTTCTGACCTGCATAGACCCTTCCTAATGTCAATATAAATGGTCTAACCGTACACAAATCTCAAAGTAAAATTGTGTCCCAGCTGTACACGGAACTGAAGTTACTAATATGGTAAGAAGGAAAAAAAAAAAAAACAAGGAAAACTGAACAATGAATGAGAAGCATGAACAAATGAAAAAAACATAACAAAGGGACTAAAAAAACACGTGGAATAAGAACTGAATGAACAAACATAAATCAATGAAACAAAACAAAAAAGAGAACAAATCAAATCGAACCAGTAAAACAAGCCAATAAACAAGAAA
The DNA here is from genome assembly GCF_017591435.1 of Portunus trituberculatus. Lineage (NCBI taxonomy): Eukaryota > Metazoa > Arthropoda > Malacostraca > Decapoda > Portunidae > Portunus > Portunus trituberculatus. Next base: position 11,110,920 of record NC_059282.1, read on the forward strand.
AAAGGAATAAGTGTACGAAGCAAGGAAACATACTAACAAATAAGACAAAAAGCATACAAGGCAATCGAACACAAGAGCCAAATGATACAAAGGAAAAAAAAAGAAGCAAGTGATATACAGGAAGGCACAACAAAGCAGGAGACATTACGGGGTCTGATCTGTGCGACCCTCGGCTGTGGGTGTGTGTGTGTGACTGTGGCTGTGGGTGAGGCTGTGGCTGTGTGTGGCTGTGTCTATGGCTGTGGCTGTGGCTGTGTGTGTCTATGGCTGTGGCTGTGGCTGAGTGTGGGTGTGGGTGAGGCTGTGGCTGTGTGTGGTTGTGTCTGTGTCTGTCTGTTAACTGCTCCCGCCACAAGATGTTACGATACGTGGAATTACTTTTAGCCAACTTTGAAAGAGAAAATATCGCAAGTTTGGAGTCGAGATTTATTTATTGTTTCCTTTTTTTGAACTGTTTATGTTTTGAATGATCTTTTTTTGTATTATAGAAAGTTTATGTATGTTAAAAGTAATGACGATACCAATTCTTGTTCGTGGAGTTACTTTTGGCTAACTTTGAAGGAGAAAATGTCAAGTCGTCTCAGAAATTTTCATTGTTTTTATTTTATTCCACCTTCTCATCACTGTCTTGTCCTGTAAAGCCACCCATGTCTTGCCCTATACTGTCACCAATGTCTTGCCCTATACTGTCAATGTCTTGCCCAATACTGTCAATGTCTTGCCCTATACAGTTTAATTTTCTTTTTACATAATACAAAATTTACGTATGATAAAAAAATAAATATAATCCAGGTTTTCGCTCTTTTCATTTATTGTCCAAAGGATGCAGTTAGTTTCACCTTCAATCCATTATCTCTCACCTTTCTTTTCTGTAAGTTACGAAAATGTTGAACAAAATTCGGACATCAAGGTTTTAAATAAGCGATTTAGAACATCATTATAAATACTGTTCAGAAAGGTATATTAAGTATTATATTTAAGTCTCCCCTTCCTCTCTCTCTCTCTCTCTCTCTCTCTCTCTGTGTCGAGAATACAACTTTTCAGCCAAGTTTACAAGACGCTCCCATACACGCAACCAGCATGAAGAAGGAAGTGCTAAACAACAGTCACACGAAGGCCACGTGTGAACTAAGGTCGTACTGACACGAAACACAAAACCGCCAGTAACACTCGTAACACTACACCTCATTGCTGCTCTTCAGTGTGCGTGGGTGTGGGCGTGGGCGCTCTCCTCTATTCATCACGGTAGGGAGTATTAGGAAGCATCGGGGTATCAGTTACACACGCACCGCATACCGCCAGACGCCCCCACGCCCCTCAGATGCCGCTATTGTTACTCCCGTCGTGGGCTGAGACACTGCAAGGCTAACTCATTAAGCTCATGACACTGCGACACTTGCTTCTATCACTGTTACTCTAGTCTCAAGCTCACTGGCTCGTATTCTCTGAGACTTCTGTACTTCACCTACACTATCTCAAAAGGCTTTATTTAAATTTATACAAGTTTTTTTAAAGTGTTTTTTACGGTCCTAGAGGCAAAATGACAAGGTTTCTATGGTACTAACTGTAGAAACACTCTTGAAAATCCCGCTAATCATCTCTGTGGTTCTTGAAAACAGTCGTGGTGAGAGAGCAAAGCGTGTGTGAATACGGGCCATTAACCCACTGCTTATACCACTGTGACGCCTGCTTCCTTTTATTCATCCTTTATTTCACTCAGCAGGAATCAAACTACATGCTAAGATTTTTACTCATTATATCCGCGGTGCCTTTTATAATTACACAGGAAAATTTGCCACTTCTCTATTTTTTATTTCTTTTTAGGACAGTTTCCATTGGTTTGGTTTTGGCATTTAACGGTTACCCATAGTGAACTTCCTCCCCCACCTCGGACCGTGGCCAGAATCACAGTTTACTATTCCTGTAGGGTGGAGATAAATCAAGCTGTTGGCGCAGAAGGGAAGGAAGTGTCAGCAGCAGTGAAGGGATGAAGGCACTGCCACGGATCAGTCACACAACGTCGCTTGCACACAAAGGGACACATTCTGGAACACTTCACGCACCTCCACGAATTTCAAAAAGTTTCAGAGTTTACACAGATTTTTCAAGGGTGATTTTTTATGGTTGTATTGATGGAAGAACATGATTTCAACATTATTAAAAAAAGAAACACTCTTGATAAAGTGGCTAACCATCTCTGTGGCCTCTGAGAATAGTCGTAGTGAAAGAACAAAGGAATTCAATGGAGCTTTTTTTTTTAATATCTAATAATTGTCGCTCTTGGCCGGAGTCCCTCCTGAATAATAATAATAATAATAATAATAATAATAAAACTGAAAACGGACTAAAGAAACGACCACAAGGGAGGAATAGACAATTCCACAACTATTTGGCGTTAAGGTTGTGTTTGCCATCATCGAAGGTTATTTAAGATATCAAAGAAGGATTGTCACTCTAAAAACACTCCACTTCTCTCAATTGTTCATGTTTAAATCCCACTAACATCGTCTACTCAGAGCTAACGCCATCAGTGCTTGAGTCCTTCACTACCACGACGCGTCTTCATATTCATTCAGGTGACTATTTCATCGATTCCATACAGCTTCAGGGATTGGGATTAGAGTTGTAAAGCCTGG
>NC_059282.1:11118555-11121055 GCF_017591435.1 Portunus trituberculatus
CTATGGACTGTTTGGCTGGCTATTCAATTCACCCAGCCTCCTCTCCGGCCCCTCTCCTGATTTGCCTAACCTTGCTTTACCCTGCCTTACCCTGCTTCACCCTGCCTTACCCTGCTTTGCCTTGCCTCACCTCTGCTTCAAGACCAATAACCTTAATACTCAATACTTATAAGATTGACTATTCCAACACACACACACACACACACACACACTCTTTCTTTCTATTCCTTTCTTTTTCGTCTCTTTTCCGTTTCTCGTATTCATCTATCGTCTTTATTTTGAATGGTCTGTCTGCTTTAATTTCGTAAGGTTAACACACACACACACACACACACACACACACACACACACACACACACACACACACACACACACCTCCTCTCTACTATTACCCAACATTCACCATTTCTATTTCATCATTCACCACAGTCTTATTAACATCTGGTAACTATTGCAATGACAAAGATCTATTAATATTTCTACAATTTTTTTCATATTATTATTATTATCACTATTATTAGAGTTGGTCCTTTGTAACCTGAGTCTTTGTTTATCAGGAATCGTAAACAACTTCAAGGTCACTTACTGTTCTTTGTGGCTTCTACTCATTAGTCTGATCATTCTTTTACCTTCACACATAAGAACATAAGAAAAGAGGGAAGCTGCAAGAGGCCACCAGACCTATACGAGGCAGTCCCAGTGTGCTTAAGCTACCTAATTCAATCTATCTTCCTCATCCATGAATTTATCTAACCTTCTTTTAAAGCTTCCTATTGACTCAGCCCTGACTACATGACCACTGAGACCGTTCCACTCATCAAGTCAATGAGATAAAGTAAAAAATATATAAATAATCTAACCTAATAAGTTCTAATGCAGTATATTTTATTCTAACGTAACTCATCGTTGAAAAAAAATGTGTATTGTTGTTGGTTTGGAATGCTATTACTCCTATAACTGTTTGACCTTCACTTTGCATGCTAATGAAGTAAACAACGAGGGAAAATGATAAACACAACACTCCACCCTGACTATCTGTACTCAAACAACATATTCTATTCTGACTATCCTAATCTGCAGTACAACAAACCCTTTCATCCATTCTGACCTCAAATAACCTAATAACATGCACCAAGACAATATACCATTCTATTCTCAGCTTACCTAACCTAACGAAACTTTACCTGATGTCTACTACAACATTTTCTATTCTAAAGTAACCTAACCTCATATAATTAAGCAAAAATCTACTTTAAACCTGAAATATGTACTGAAATAACACTTACTAACTCTAACTGAACCCAACCTAACCTAACACAATGTAATCCAATCCCAACCTCACCAGCCTAACCCAATCTAATACAACCCAACCTAACCTAATGAAACTCGACTCAAACTTGACTTTAATGTAATCCAACCCAATGTAACTTAGACTTAATCAAACTTAATCCAACCCAAAGTACGGCTGCACAAACCTAACCTAACCTAACCCAACCCAACTTAAACACCACTGCGACGGTGCGAAATTTTCTCTTCTCACACGTGGCCATAAATATCTCACGCTAATCATTACCTGAGTCAACATTACCACTAATCACCTCTCCTACTTCACTTTCACCTTCTCACACTCACACACTCACACACACATACAGGCCGTCCAGCAAGCACCACCATTTCCGTCCTTACGTCAGGGGTACAAAGGGAGTAATTCAGCGTGGCGTCTTTGTTTAGTCTTTTTAGACATACGCACCCAAAGACTCCCTCCTAATGCGTAGTCTTCACTTTATCTCCCCGTCCTCCTCTTCCTCTTGCTTCCTCTTCCCTTCAAATAGACAACTCTCTTTCTCCCTATCGTCCTCTCCTATTTTCCTCTTTCTCTCTCTCTCCTTGCTATTTATGTCTTATTTTATTTTTCCTTTTCCTTTCTACTTGTTGCTATTTTTCTTCTTATATTCTCTTATGTACTCAGTGTTCGACATCTTTCTTCTTTTTCTCCATTTCCTATTTTCATTCCTTTTTTTTCTTCTATCATTCTTCTGTCCAATTTCCTTTCTTTCTTTCTTTTCTGTCATATATTCTTTCTCCCCCATTCTCGCTTCTTCTCTCCCTTATTTCATCTTTTCATCCTTTTCTCATTCCATCCACACATCTTCACCTCTTTCCTTCCTACCTCATTTTTTCCTCCATCAAAATTTCCCTATTTCTCTTTACTCTTTCTTTACTCTCACCTCTTCCCCTTTCCATCCTTTCCTCATTCCTATCTTCTTCCCTTCGGCTCCAAAACACGTCTTCCTCCTTCCTTCCTTCCTTCCTTCCCATCTCACCTCTTCCTCCTCTTCTTTCCCTATCAAGACTGTCCCTCCTCTTCCCCATACTCTAGAAAATGTCCCTCCCCCTACAACACGTTAAAATCCGCCCCCCCTATGGCCCTCTACAACACCACACCTACCCCGACCCCCACACAGGTGACCCGATGCCTCGCTGACGGCCCTAATTACCT
>NC_059282.1:11126055-11133555 GCF_017591435.1 Portunus trituberculatus
CATTTACTACTCCTTGCTGTCTTTTCTTTGTTTCCTTTTTGTGTTTTCCTGCTGCTGCTACTACTTCTACTACCACCACCACTACTACTACTACTACTACTTCTACTACTACTGTGCCATTCTCTGCGATCATCTTTCTTTGTCTGTTATCCTTTCCTTTGTCTTTATCATCTCTTTACCTCCCATCTCCTCCTTCGTCTATCCTGTCCCATTTCTCTCACTGCGCGTTATTGTGAGGACCTACAAATCTGCTGCTGTTTCTTCCTGTGTATTCATATTTATCTATCTTCTTGTTGTTCCTGTTATTTGTACTTTGTTCTTCCAGTGTGTTCCTTTGTGTTTGTTTATCACTTTATTCTCTTCCTTTTCTTCGTATCCGTTAACGCATATTCTATCACACTATTTTTTCTCAGTATCTTAACTTTCTTTCTTTTCTTATTTTCCTCACACCCTTTTTTTCCTCCTTATCTCCCGCCCCCCCCCCATCATCTCCCTTCTCTATCTCTTCTTCCTCTTCCTCCTCCCTTTATCTCTCAGCCGCGATTCCCTTCTCTCTCTTTACGATCTGTGTCTCTGTCTCCTTCCTTCCTCCCTCTCATCACCCCTTTACTACCCCTTACCTCTCAACCCCCCCCCCGTTACCTTTATGTCGCCCCACACAGCCTCCCCTTTACACCTTCCCTACACGTCCCTAGACACCACACACACTCTATAGAAACCCAAACTAGATCCACATTTTTACCTTTCTCTCTCTCTCTCTCTCTCTCTCTCTTTTTTTGGTGGGGTCTTCCTTCCTCTTTTAGCCACCCCTCTCTCTCTCTCTCTCTCTCTCTCTCTCTCTCTCTCTCTCTCTCTCTCTCTCTCACGTGTTTTTTCATTTTTTTTTGTGGTTAAATTTTCAAAAGTGTAGTAAGATTATTTTTTTCCTCTTTTTTTTGTTTTGTTTTTCGTGTGAGGTATCAAGAGGGATTAATTTCTGTTATTGTTGTTTTTTTTTTTTTTCTTCCTTTATTTGTATTTCTCCGCTCTGTTTTTTTATGTACCTGTGTGTGTGTGTGTGTGTGTGTGTGTGTGTGTTAACTTCCTTGTCTATTTACGTGTATCTATGTATGTATCTCTCTCTCTCTCTCTCTCTCTCTCTCTCTCTCTCTCTCTCATTACAAGCCAGCCATAACGCGACGCCTCATCACAACCAAAGGCGCCCCAGACGACACTTGGCGAGGGAGAGGCGCCCCCCTATCCTCCCACACCTTACTCCTCCTCATCCCACGCCCTCTCCTAACTCACCTCACTCCACTTACAGGTATAACCACACACACACACACACACACACACACACACACACACACACACACACACACACACACACACACACACACACACACACACACACGCTGATTTTAAAGATGTAACTAATCTAAAGCGTAAACAATGAAAAAAAGGCAAAAATGAAAGAATAGCAGGAATGAATGAAGGAAAACAGTGAATAAATGAAATAAAGTGATAGAAGGAAGGGGACATGTGAGTGAAAGCAAGGAATGAAGGAAGGAAAGAGAAGCTAATGAATGAGAAATGAAAAGGGAATGATACTGAATGAAGGAAAACCGTGAATAGATGAAATACGAAAGAAAGAAATGAAAGTGAGGAATGAAGGAAGGAAAGACAAAAGTTAATGAATGAGAAGAGGGAATGACAGTAGATGAAGGAAAAGTGAAAGAAATAAGGGAAAAGTGAAAGAAACAAGGGCACAAGTCAATGAAAGCAAGGAATGAAGGAAGGAAGGAAGGAGTAGTTAATGAATGAAAAAGGGGAATGACAGTTGATGAGTGGTGGTATGCATGACACTTCCTCTTCCCCTCCCCTCCCCTATACTGCTTGCCTTTTCCTCCTCAGTTCCCCATCGTGGCTAGTGTCCGGGGGTATGGGGTGAGGGCATCAGGGAAACACATGGGCGCCTCAGGGTGAATACATAAGGACACTCACCCAGAAATAGGCGTGTGTCATAAGCCTTGCCAGAGAGACGTCACTATATACGTAACTCACTCACTCACCCATTACTACTTCCTGCTCCTCCTCCTCCTCCTCCTCCTCCTAATTTCTCTACTTTATATTAACCCTTTCTCGCTCCTCATAACTACTTACTATTTTGTTTCTTCCTAACCTAACCTAACCTAACCTAACCTAACCTAACCTAACCTATACAGCTGCCTCTCCTTCCCACTATAATTTATTAACCTTTTCGTGTTTCTCTGCCTCTCTAATGTTTATAAATGTTCACTCTTCCTATCTATGCTTGTTATTCTTCCCTTATTTCTTACTCCTTAGCCTCTCCACCAATGTTTCTTAAGCTTACTTTATTTCTTACTCATTAATCTTACACCTGTCCAATGCTTGATATTTTCCTCTAATTCTTTCCTCCTATCCTCTCTAGTAATATTTCTTAAGCTTTATTTCATATTCATTAATCTTACACCTGTCCAATGCTTGATATTTTCTTCTAATTCTTTCCTCCTATCTTCTCTAGTAATATTTCTCACTTGCATTTCTTATTCAATTATCAATCTTACACCTGTTCATTAATAACTCTAACTTTGTCAACCTTTTTTTTATCCTACAGAATTCCAAACACATCAACTCATACCTATTTCACCTCGAAACTATTATAACTTTTCTTCCGCTACAAACCTTCTTTTCTTCCGCTACAAACCTCCTTAATCCTCCGCTAATCCCTAATATTAACTCTCTCCTCTTTCCCCTAATCCCTTCACCCTTTTATCCCCACAGTATCCCAGCCTATCCTTAACCCATGACACTAACGCTTTTGGACATGCCTAACACACTAAAATACTCACTCAAAACATACGGAAAAAGGGGAAAACATAACAAAACACACGAAAACTTTCCTTCAATACGCAAAATAGACTAAAAACTCCTAAAATCACAAAAAATATCCCAAATGTAGAGATAAACACCCAAGAACACACAAAAACACAAGAAAACACCTTAAACATAATAAAACACACGAAAACTCCCCTCCAAAACGCAAAACACACTAAAAACTCTTAAAATCACAAAAAATACCCCAAAATACAGATGCACACACCAGAACACACAAAAAAACATAAGAAAACATCCTTAAACACACAAAAAAAAAAAAAACACTACACCCTGCAAAACACCAGCAAGAACACTCAATCCACACCCACCATCCATCTATCCATCCATCCATTCACCCTTCTTATAAACCCAACCCACAGCAAGGCAGCCAACACGTCCATTCCCAGACTCTGACCCTGGAGACGACAAGAGCTCGGGAGGGGGAGATAGAGGGGAAGGGAAGCCGTGTAAAGCAGAGAACAGCAGGGTGGTGGTGATAGGAAAAAGCCAGACTCCCCTCACTCCTCTGACCTCACGTAAAATCTCTCTCAATCCTCCCTCCACGTCAAAAAACTGCCCCTTAAACCCGCCTGTAAAGGGTACCGACCTTAGGCTACCCCAGGGGAGCAGGGCAAGGCAGGGGACGAGGGGGAAGCGAATGGACACGAAGGGGAGGTGGTGATAGGTGCTATGGGGAAGGGAAAAAGAGGAAGGAGAAGGGAAAGATAAAGGGAATGAAAAGGGAAAGAGAGAGAGAGAAGAGACAAGGGAAAGAGATGAGACAAGGGAATGAGAAAAGAGAGAAAGGGAATGAGAAGAGGGAAGAGAGATAAAGGGAATGAAAAAAAAAGATGAGAAGGGAATGAAAGAGAAGAGATGGAGAAGGGAATGAGAGGAGGGAGAGAAGGGAGATGGAAAAAGAAAAGGGAATAAGAGAAGGGAAAGACAGAAGATAAATAGAAGTTCAATGAAAGAAAAGAATAATAGAAGAGAGAAAGAGAGAATCGTGAATGAAGAGAAAGAGAGAAGAGAGAGAAGAAGAAAGAAGGGAATGAGAGCAGGGATAAGAGAAAGAAAAAGAGACAGAGAAGAGAAAGGAATAGAAAGAGAATGAGAGGAAGGGAAGGAGAGAGAGAGAGAAAGGAATAAGAGAAAGGGAACGAGAGAAGAGAGGAATAAGAGAAGCCAATGAGAGAAAAAGGGAAAAGGGAGATAGTAAACTTGCAAGATTAAAGAAAAGGAAGGAAAATAGGAAATAAGACGAAGAAGTAAAAAGAAATAGGGAAATGAAGAAGGAAATGAGAGAAGGGAGGAAAAGAAATGAAAGAAGGGAAGGAAGGAAGGAAGGAAGGGAGGATGAGAAATAGAAAAGTGAAGGAAGAAGTGAAGGATTGGAGAGAGAAATGAGGACAGGAAATAAATGAGAGATGGAAGGTAAAAGAGAAGTGATGATGTGTAAGTAGAGATGACTGAAGAGGATGAAGAGAAGGAAGGTAAAGAAGGAAAAAGAAAAAAAAAGAGAAAATCGAGGAAGAGAATAAGAGAAAGAATGTAAAGGGAATTGGAGACGTAAGAGAAAGTAAAAAAGAAATAAAAAAAAAAGAAGTAAGTAATGGAAGATGAGGAAAAGAAGAAAAAGAAACAGAATAACAAAACAAAGAAAAGATAAATGAGAAAAAAGGAGAAATCAAGAAAGATGGAGAAACAGGGAAAAGAACAGAAGAGGAAAAATACTAAAAGAGAAAAGAACACACAAATAAAGGAAGAGAAAGAAGAGGAGAGGAAGAAAAAAAGAAAAAAAAAAAAAGAATTCCTCCCTTCCAATCCTCACCATTCATATACTTCCATCCCTCCTTCCTCCCTCCTTCCTCCTCCTCCTCTTCCTCCTTACCTAACCTACCACTTCTACATCTGTCGCCCCTCACACACACACACCTACAGAAGAAAGGTGTGGATAGATGGGAGAGGAGGAGGAGGAGGAGGAGGAGGAGGAGGAGGAGGAGGAAAAAATGTGGAGGTAATGGTAATGGAAGGGAGGAGCAGAAGAAAGGTAAGTGGAATCTACATCACATGCTAATGAAGTGAGAGTGGAGGAGGAGGAGGAGAAGGAGGAGGAGGAGGAGGAGGAGGAGGAGGAGGAGGAGGAGGAGGAGGAGGAGGAGGAGGAGGAGGAGGAGGAAGAAGAGGAGGAGGAGGAGGAGGAAGAGGAGGAAGAGGAGGAAGAGGAGGAGGAGGAGGAGGAGGAGAGGAGGAGGAGGAGGAGGAGGAGGAGGAGGAGGAGGAGGAGGAGGAGGAGACAAAAAAATAAGAGGAAGAGAAAGAAAAAAAAAGGAAGAAGGAGGGAGACAAAAAATAAGTGGAAAAAGAAGAAAAAAAAGGAAAAAAAGGAAGGAAAACACGAACATGAACAAGAACAAGGACTGAAAAAAAAAAAAAAAAACTTGACAAGAATGAGGAAAAAGGAAGAGAAAGAGGGTAAAGAGAGCAACGGAAAAGAGAAACAAAGAAGAGATAGAGAAAGAGAGTGAAAAATATTAAAAGTTTGGAGTCTGACATAAAGATAACAACAGGGAAAAGAAGGAAACAGAACTACAACTGAAGGAAACAGAAGAAGAAGGAGGAGGAGGAGGAGGAGGAGGAGGAGGAGATGAAGGCTAAGCTGGAGATAAGGAATGGCGGGACACAGAATCAGGGAGAACATTTTCTGAATACCAAACAGGGAACATATAACACGGTGCGAAGAAGGGAATAAGAGAAAAGGAAGAAGAGAAAAGGAAGAGAAAAGGAAGAAGAAAAAAGAAAAGAAAAAAGAAACCAACGAAAGAAGGAAGAAGAAAATGAAAAGCGTTAAACTATTACAATCTTATTACTTACTTTATTGAAACCGTGTGTGTGTGTGTGTGTGTGTGTGTGTGTGTGTGTGTGTGTGTGTGTGTGTGTGTGTGTGTGTGTGTGTGTTTATGTACAAGCAAGATGTTGGTTACGTGACTACTATTGGAGGAGGAGGAGGAGGAGGAGAGGAGGAGGAGGAGGAGGAGGAGGAGGAGGAGGAGGAGGAGGAGGAGGAGGAGGAGGAGGAGGAGGAAAGTAACTCCCCAACATAGAATCCATGAGAGTATTAAGCAAGAGAGAGAGAGAGAGAGAGAGAGAGAGAGAGAGAGAGAGAGAGAGAGAGAGAGAGAGAGAGAGAGAGAGAGAGAGAGAGAGAGAGAGAGAGAGAGAGAGCGGGTATTCCTGGGAACAACCCCAGCTGACACACACACACACACACACACACACACACACACACACACACACCACTATTTTTCCTCTCTCTCTCTCTCTCTCTCTCTCTCTGGTGGAACAATTAAGAGCACCACAATTCCCACACCACATCAACACCACAACACCACAAGTGACGCCACGCACCATAGCACAGGAGGCGCCACAGGAGGTACCATCGCGCCACCCACAGAACGCCTACACCAACATCTCATAACGTTGTGGTAAAGAAAATAAAGGAAGAACGTTAAAATAAAATGGTAAAACAATAGAAACTGAAAGGTAAAGAAAAACTAAAACAGAACTAACCTCCTCAGTACTGGGACGCATTTCTACCTAGAGTTTTGGGTAAGATTGGACGATTTTATTGACATTAGGAAGGGTCTATGGAGGTCAGAAGATTAATGGCCAGTCCTCACTATTCTATTCCCCACATGAGTTTCTGAAGCTGTATAAAATCACCAAATAGTCACCACAATGAGTATGAACACGCGTTATGGTACTGAAGGGGTTAAGTTGATCACCAATACATATTTTTGCCAGAACTTGTATCGTTAAAAGTAAATGAACAAATAAAAAGATAGATAAAATAACAAGATTTCTTCCACCACAGCACACCGTAAGTTAGCCACAACAAAACCCTTCACAGCATCGTCATTATTTCCACCACACAATAACTTGAAGAAAAATAAATAAATAAATAAATAAATAAATGTTTCTCAAGGCCACAGGAAGGAAAGCATATATGAAAACACCACAAAACAGCATAGAAAGTCAAATGTAGCGAAGTCCCCACCACCACCACCACCACCACCACCAGGAGCACCAGCAGCAGCACCAGCAGAGGATCAAGTCACCAGAAGCAGCTCAAGCCCACGGCCATATCAAACAACCACAGCGGAATAAGGCTTTCTCGACCACACTGACAGGCGACATCAAAGAGAAGAGATCAGGTGTGTGTGTGTGTGTGTGTGTGTGTGTGTGTGTGTGTGTGTGTGTGTGTGTGTGTGTGTGTGTGTGTGTGTGTGTGTGTGTGTGTGTGTGTGTGTGTGTGTGTGTGTGTAGGAGCCCTAACCATGTACTATGCACCTATTTCTTAATATTTACGTATAACTCACACAACAAATTCAGAAACGCGGAACCTTCGTCTTACCTGCAAAGAGAGAGAGAGGAAAGCACATGTAAGTATGAATGAATGCATAAAGTAAAGCAAGCCATGAATAAATGTATACACAACAGGGAGGAGAGACTTGCAGGGGTGTAAATCGCGCGAGGGTTTACTGCTCGTGACTAACAGCCCTGAAGCGGGAATATTGCAGGCTACACATTAACTAATACGCCTTTAAAATGGTTTGCAATATA